>NC_088334.1:8670833-8982500 GCF_036884655.1 Musa acuminata AAA Group | reverse complement strand
ATATATATGTAAATGACCTACAGAATTATAGGCATTTATAATGTGGTTTAAGGTCAGTGTTTGTTATATCTGCTTAAATTCTGAAGCATCTACAAAAGGAATAATCTGAAGGTTCGATTCAAAAGAGACCAAAATCATCTGAAACAATGATGGAGAGACACAACAAACACAAAATGTGGGAGCGAGGATAATTCTCATATAACTCCTAGATAAATTGACAATTTTGTTGTTTGCCATAAATTATTGCAGCACAATAAGCAACGAACTACAAGTTGGATGGAAAAAGGCTAAATAAATGCAAATAACCCAATGCATTACTGGTATCTTGAATTGAGCATTAAAAGACTTACTATATCAGCATCAGTCATCAAGTCAAAGATAATGCCACTTAAACGTCCTGAAGGAATTGCCTGCTCCATAATCAGGTCCACATCCATGCTGGAAGTTCAACTATCAGCAACCAATAAATAGATCAGTTGGAGTTGCTAGCACGAGGAGATTTGAGCACACAAAATATATAGAGTAAGCCACCAAAAGGCATACTTGTTTAGAGAAAACAAAAAATTGATGAATTTTCCTCTCTTTGAATCTGAATGAAAATGTTAACAGAAAATTTGAAGTACCAAATAATCGATACAAATTCTACAAGATCAATGAACACCTTTCAAGCCTAAGCAAAGAAGACATTCTAAATAAAAAAATATAGTAGGTTAAATAAGAAATCCATGTAAATTTAATAAACGATCAAAAATAAGAACCCAGTTGTGATAAACAAGAGACACGAAGCAGTTATACGGCTACTCATTTATGAACCTGACAATGGTGAACCTCAGTGATTATTTTCAAGAATTCACAATTAAAATTTGTAATATCATAAAAGTCATCAAACACACATAAAAATACTTTCAGACAATCATTCCGCGCACCTTGTGTCTGATGTTATCAATGGTCATTGATCAAATTAACTTCCACATGGAAGATATCACCGATAACGATGAATCTATCGCTGTCTCTTTCATACACACTAAGACAAAAAAATGTTAAACAGATTAAACCATTTTTGTCGGCTCTTTCTTATGCATTAAAAAGCAAAAAAGAATGATTTCAGTAAGATGCTAAAGCAAGAGCACCGGGTCTCCATCAGAAAAAATCACGAGCCATGCCGTCAAAGATTACTGGACAACGACGATCAAGGTTGATACGAGTAATCTCACCGTAGAATCTTTCTACGGTCAAGGAACAAACCTTTTCGAACGAAAAAGACCGTGACCATGAAAGTGTCGGAAAAAACAAATCCTTCTAATCTTTTTCAGTATTAGGCGTAGGCGAAGACGAAGAAGACCAATACTTAGAAACACAGACGAGAGAAGAGATATTACGACGCAAAATCTTTGTTTGGTCCGCTGCCGGAAGAAGGCGTTCCCCACGCTCGCGGCGGCCTGCGATCGGCAAGACAGCGGAGCAGAGAGAAGCGGAGAGTAGGCGAAAGGGCTGGCAAAGGCCGTAAAAAAGGATGAAGGAACTAAAAAGCGCTTCGCCAAAGTTTATTTGCGTCGGGGTTCAGTAAGAATAATGTCCCATTAAGAACTAAAAAGCGAAAGCGGCACTATACCGACCGATCGCATCTAAAGATGGGAAAAAAAAGCCCTAAATAAAGACTAAATTAGTATCACAAACACACGACGTTGATCTCGGACGACGCCTCGTCTCCCCTCCGGGACCCGCAACCGGGGACTTGGGGTCCACTTCTGCTGTCCAATTGCGGCACGCTCGCTCGGATACGAGGAGCTGGAACGGGTACGGGTAATATTCTTGATGTGCTGTCCCCGTGCAGTAATACATCAACCACTATTGGTCGCTGCGGTGGGGTCGGGCGACAGTATCCACAGCACGTGTTATAGCACCGCCATAGTTTTGTTTCCACTTGAGTTTAATTAATAATAATCAAAGTAAAATAAACTGATTTAATTAAAAAAACTCTTTCTTTTATTTTCTATATCAACAAAAAATATATTTTTTTTTTCTTAAAAAAACTAATGTTGGTTTTTTGCCAAAAGGCATCCCTTAAATTTTTTTTTTCTCAAAAGTATTTCTCTTGATAAAAATTATTCTTTGTCTCTGTCAATCATCTTTGATCATCATCATTATCGACTATCGTTACCTTCACACGCTCTTTTTCTAATTATCAGTAATATCGTCTCTTGGTATATTTTTATTTCTTAAACATATATAAATAGTGACTTTACGATCGATTATGCATCTTATGAAAGCCACAACAACTCCATCCAATATAATTTGAATTATTCGTTTGATTTAAAGAAATATTTTTTATATTATTTTATTTCAAGATGGATATTCATAGCACTCTAAAATAAAAGATTTCATCTTTCTCCTTCTTAAATATAAGTTTCATCACATATATGTTATGTCATTATGATAATAGTATTATTATTATTATTATTTATCATATTTTTATCAGTTAAACTAGATGATATCTTTGTCGCTCATAATATTTTTTTTCAAAATTAAACACTATCAATCTCAAAATTTATGATTTTTATCAACAAATTACTCTAATTAAAACTTAAATTAAAAAATCCTTACAAAAAATATTAATATTTAAAATATAGTGATATGATTTGCAGCTTCAAATATCATTGCGCTAGTAATCAATTGAGAAAAAAAATAGCTACAATAATTTTTAACTCTATTCGACTTAATATGATGCATATTAATGGAAAATACTCACCTTTTGTTTGGCACTATTCCATAGCAATTACATCGATAAGATTGATAGGAAGCCTTAACATTGCTGAGCGTTAAATTAAGATGTCTCAGACATGCATCGTAACTTTCACCTCACACTGTATCGATTCGCGTGAGCATGTATTTTGCATGTGACTCCATGTTTTTAAGTTGCCACGAAAACAAGTGATGACATGCCCAATTAATTTGATATAGATATACGAAAATGACTAAAAGAGAAAAAAAAATTGGCACCAATAGTGATGGTATATGGATCATGTCAACAGTCATATTAACCCCAAAAAATCCGAATCATTATTTATGCATCGACTATTATTTTCGAATATATATATATATATATATATATATATATATATATATATATATATATATAATTGCACAACTTGTCCGGTTCAGACATGGAATCCGATTCTTATAGTGGGACCCAATAGGCCAATCCTATGGCCCCGCGAGCCGGTCCCCGTGGTGTGGCTTCTGGGCATTATGACTATTTTGGACAGGCCCACTGCGCTTAGCCCTGGAGATCCGGGGTGGTTCACCTGGTAATTAATGCACAAATCCATGGGCCAATGCCCTTTAACGTCGCGTCGTCTTCAACATTTCTGTTGCCACCGGGCCCCAGTGGCTCCTCCATTCACTAAGCTGGTAGGGACGCGATGTTGGCAAGCAGGGTAGGGGACGTAGACGAAGACGGTACTCCCCACGCGTTCGCTCGTGGTTTTGCGCCGGATTATAATAATTCGTTACTAACAAAGTCGACCCACGAGCCTCTCCGCTACCACTTTGGCAATCACTAACGGTAAGGCCCACAACGGAATGCACACGTCACCCTCCTGAGTTCGCCGCAGCGTAGTGTGCGTCGACGGACGATAAAGAGTGATAAGAGGAGGTGGTGGGGAGGACAGCCATTCGAAGCCTCTTGGTTCCTCCTGAGTCTCTCCGCTTCCTCCTTCGAGCAGTTCTCCGGAGACAAGATCTTCGATGGGAGTTCTTTTTCGTCCGATCATGGTGTTCTTGCTCCTCGTGTAACGATCATTCAGTTGAATCGCGTGCCGGTTCGAGCTGGGAAATGGATCGCTGTTGGCTTCTGGTGATTGTTTCAATTGGATGGATCTTTGGAGCTATTGATGCCAGCGAGGGCGACGCTGATCCGCTTTACAGGTGGGTTTGTCTCCCTAATTGAAAATGGTTTGGTAGATGTTGTGTTTGTCCGCAGCATTGGTGAGGTTATTGTTTAATTTGGGCCGGTAATTGGGAAATTTGGAAAAATAAAAGGGTTTATTTTTTTAGTTAAGAAAATTGACTATTAGCGCTTTCAGGTTTTAAAAGATTTTGAGCTTCGGATGTCTGTTAGTTGTTCTTGGTGTCTGCTTATCTTTAGCTTGTCGGCCCGTAGAGCCTGTATCGTTGATAAGCAGTGTTGGTCAGAGACTCTCTAACAACCGTAATGAAGTTCTTGGTTGGATCTACTGGAAAGATGAACGTTCTACTCCAGAAACAAATTCAACCTTTAATTCCAAAGCATGTAGTGATCAGGGCTGTAAAAGGTTTTGCTATTCCTGCTCTAATGTTGGAAATATTAATGTTGTTTTTATAAGGATCATCTATCTCTTGGTGGCCCTATTGGAGAAGTCTAAAAGAAAAAAATAATAGTTTTTCCTAATTCCATTCAAGACTTGTTTTTTTTTCCCTGGAAGGTATAGGATAATTGGCTGAGCAACACTAATTAGTTCATTGGTAGCAGCGCAGGGTCGGAGATTGGCATTGTGTTGCCCTGAGTCACAAAAATTTGATGTCACTCGAGATATGGGTCCTGTTGGTTGGCTTCATGTTGATCTAAAATTTTAATAGAAGACTGCCATGACATTTCTATATGAAGGAAATGAACCTTTATCCCTGTACTGCACATCTGAGCAGGAAAAGAATATTATTCATACAGTTATTGTTATTTTTTGGGTGTACGCTTCTCTAGTGTGGGTCACCAAAACTGGCATGGGCAATCACTATGAATTTAGATCTTACTTACTAATTAGTCAACAAAAGAGATACATAAGAAATAAAAAGCTGCAAACTGCTTTATGCACGTGTAGCATATGACCACAGTTTTTGTATTAGCGTGGAAAGAAATTGCTGAATAAGCTATATGTTTCAATAATATCTTGCTTTGCTAAACATCTTTTCTTGTATTGTTAGTTTGAATTGATTGTATACTGCCTTATTTTAATATTAATTTTCTCTCTGAATGATGTCAAAGATAATTCCCTTCTACTGAAACAATTTAGACAGTGCTGCTACCTAATAGTTAACCATTAAGGTTTTATTCAGAGCTGCTTTGTAGCCCAATATACCTTGGAAAGGATTGGATGCAATTTCCAGCTGATGATGCAGCCTAATCTCATTAGTATTGAATTTGACTAGCATTAATTCAACTGTGTCTAATTGAGTTTAGGTTGTGCAACTTGTCTCCTTTAGGCACTTATTGCAGAATATTATCATATTCTTTTGTTGCTTCTAAGAAAGCTAAAGAAAAATATATTTGAAGTACTTTTGAGTCAAAAGTGGTGCAACTAATAATTAACGATGGACATTATTTTTGGAGTTAGTCTAGAAGTTCCTTGGGTGAAAACACTTCTCGAGATGGTGGAAGCTGACTAAGAGTCCATGACCACATGATGAAAATGGTCATCAGGGAACCTTCAACAAGTTGGTAATGGCACAATTCACAATGAGGCTCAGGGTTGGGAAAGAGGGGAAGAAAGACAAGATCACATAAAATGATAGGTCAATCGTCATAAGCCCTTATTTACGGAAAGGAAGTAATGGGATTTTTTTGGACTTGACATTATTTAGCTGCGTAGTTATTAAACCTGATCTCTAATTAAACTTCAAAAGGTAAAAAGGATCAAACCATGGTTCAAAAACTTTTACAAGAAAAAGTCAATTAGCACCAAGCTTGTTCAATTTTCATTCATACCATTTGTTTTGAATTATATGATGCTACCATAATTTTTCTCCTCTGTGATCTGGGTGACCGAGGAAATACCCATTTTTCTTTCAAGGGTAGGGTTATGTATATTGGCCCTCTTCAAAGTCCATGTTGGCAGAGTATGATCCACTAGGTCCCCTTTTGTTTTCTCTTTTGAATTGTAGGCTTTTCCTGTTCATATCACTTGATACTAAGTTGATGAGATCTAACATTTTATGTGATGGTCTTGAGTAGAAAGTCTTTAATTATGATTTTGCTAGTGATTACTTTGATGATAAGGACAATGGCAATAATAACACTAATGATACAAATGATGAAAACAATTGCAGTAACAGAATATGAAAATTGTACTCAATGCTGTTGTTTTTGTCATAGAAGACAACAATAAAGTCTTTGAGAAATGAATGCAATATTGATTTTTTAATTACTAATGAAACTAATTTGAGAAATAAATGCTGATAAAGGGGACTAACATAGTACCTAGGTAAAATGGGAAGAATGTTGGCAAATTGGGTGGAGCAGAGAGACTATAATGCACAGAGGAGAACAAATTTCCAACAAGTTTTATTTGTTAATTTTATTATATTAAACAAGAAAGTAGGATATGCCAACTCTGGAACCACTTTAGAAAATTGGTTGACAAATAATACTAATGATGTTGTAACCATGCCAAAAAATTGTGTTCTAATTCTGTGGAGAACCATGGATATCAGTTGTTGGGTGTTGGTGTATAAAATATAAATCATCGAAAACACAATCCTTTGAAAGAGTCTTAAGCGTCTTGTTTCTTGACATTAATCATCAGTTACTTGGTCACCAATAAGGTGAATAGATCGTTCCTACAGAGATGCAATTTTAGTTATTGACATGAATACACGTTGTAGTTGCTGATGATACTTTTCGCTTAGGTTATTCTAGATGTAGATATCATCTTATTGTGCCAGCTGGCACATCTCATGCTGACATGATGCCAGCAATAATGCCCCTCCCACATCCCCAGAAATCCAGGTTGTCAATGATGAACAACTGAAATCCACAGGAAGCTCCATTTTAGGTAACAAGGCATTCATTTGAAGCTGAGCCAAATGGGTTCAAAATTAACATATCTCCTGTTAAAATGGCCTACTATTGCCAATGGACGTTGACTGGCATAGTGTCTAATCTATTGAGTTTCTTCAAATCTTTGACCATTTTATGTTTTCACATGGTTGCATATATGAATGCTTAAAAATGTTGAAAGAGCTTGGACTTGATTCTTTGCCTTTCATGTTTTAGATGTAGTCTTTTCTGATATCACTTTCTGATTAAACATATGAGAAAATAAGATTCTATTTTGATTCTTGACTTTTTGACATTTCTTTATTTCAGAGAATGTATCGAACAATGTGAAAAGAAAGGATCTGTTGGAGCCAGCTCAATTCAGCACTGCCAGTTTCTGTCTGACGGTGTACTTGTTGACAGTCCGTGGTATATGCAAGAGCCACTATATGTTCAGTGGAAACAGTGGAATTGTAGGAGCGACTGTCAATACTTTTGTATGATGCAACAAGAAAAAGAAAGGGAGGCACTTGGTCTCAAACCTGTTAAGTATCATGGTAAATGGCCCTTTAAGCGATCTTCTGTGCTTCAGGTGAGTCGTTCGTTCAATGCTGAATTGAATTCCATCCATCGAAGTGCAACTGATGTTACAAATCTTTTTTTTCTGTCTTTTTCATGGCTTGTCTGTAACAAGTTGAATGCTGTTTCTTTTCAGGAGCCTGTTTCTGCTATCCTCTCTGCATTAACTCTTGTCGTCCAGTTTAATGGATGGTTGTCTTTTTTCCTTCTAGCATATTACAAGCTGCCCCTTAGGCCCCACAGTGGGAAAACATACTATGAGTTCACTTGCTTGTGGCATATATATGGGCTATTATCCATGAATGCCTGGTTCTGGGGTGCCATATTTCATACTCGGTATGTGTATCATGTTTTCCCCCCATTGTCTTGATAAAAACAAAATAATAGGATCCCTGTATCATTGTTTTGTTGTTGACTGCTTTTGGTTCATCTTTTCTGCAGAGGTTTTGATTTGACAGAGAAGCTGGATTATTCATCATCCGTGGCTTTACTTGGGTTCTCCCTCATTCTGGCTGTACTGCGAACATTTAATGTGAAGAATGAGGCTTCAAGAGTAATGGTTGCTGCCCCCCTGTTGGCCTTTCTGACGACACATATCCTATATCTCAACTTCTATGAACTGGACTACGGTGAGTGCTCATCTGTTACTCGATACTCTTCTATAGTTGCAATAACAACAATAGTAGACGTATGGAGAAAATTCCTGTGAGATTCCTGAAGATGGTTTGCTACTTTTTCTTGTACATGTAGGCCTCCAGAACCTGTTTCTCTAATTATTTATAATTTTTGTGCTTTTTGAGATCGTCAAGTTCCTTGGTGCAATATGGCCAGTATCAAAGTGATTCCTGTTATCATTACTTACAAGTGGTTCTTCAGAAATCTTCTGCCGCAAATTGGGATGCAAACTTTAGTTTTCCATGCAGAGACTTGATAACTTTGACTGCTAGATCCGATAGACAGCTTGTTCATCATAAATTTATTAGGTGGGAATAGCCTGAAACTGGCACTACCTGTTCTGCAGGTCTTAACGTGAAAGTTTGCATCACCATGGGCATTGCTCAGGTGCTCTTCTGGGCAGTCTGGGCCGGGATAACTCATCATCCATCGCGCTTCAAGATATGGGCTGTTGTCGTTGGTGGTGCCATGGCTATTCTTCTGGAGCTGTATGACTTTCCACCTTACAAGGGTTACGTCGATTCCCATGCGCTGTGGCATGCCACCAACATCCCTCTTGCATATCTTTGGTGGAGCTTCGTCTACGAAGATGCCAAGTTCCGGACATCAACTATCACGAAGAAATCTAGGTAAGAGTTAGCAAAGAGCTTACGAAACCCATTGCCCTTTCTTGACCGATTGAGATGTAATTGCTCTTTTAATTGTCTTTTTCTATATCGTTTTGTTGATAGGTGAAGAATGTTCTATTTTTTTTCCCTTTGCTTTTCAGTTTTCATTCTTCCTTCGGGTTGATGTCCAAAAAATTCCTTTGAGAAACTCTTGTGGCATTGTACTGTACTTGGCCCTTATCGATGGCGACATATATTCTTTTGATGTCCATCATTTCTTGGTGGAATTTGTGACCCATTCCACGGCAAATCCCAGCGGCATTTCATTCATTATGCACAGAAGAAATCCAATTACAGGCTTCCAAGTGGACCAAAGCTGCGATAGCGTTGATTTAATCCAACGCCTCCGCAAGCGAGGATGCACAAAAACAAGAAAAGGGAGGAAGAGAGTTCTTTGTCACTTATTGTCCAGATTGGTTGTACGGGGGACACGATCTTTAATAATGGAATGACGTGGATCGCACCGCTAACAAAAACTGCCGACGACCGCAGTATCGGAGGCAGCCGTCTCCTCTGGACCGTTCCCACGAGCGGAGTTCAATGGATCGCATCCCGAGTGGGCCCCGACGAACGCAATGGCGGCGCCTTTGGATGATGCTTCCCCCTCGTACCACAGCACAGCAGAACCTAATTAACATGACAGAGGACATGCCGACTTCTCACACGTGTCACAGAGCCGACATGGAGTCACCCTCTCTCTCCTCACACCATTCGTCCAACACTGTTGAGATAAAGTTAGGGAGCAGTTGATGTATATGTACACGAAGTGGAGTTCTGTTTAGTGCAGTATAATGCTGTGGATCCTGTTGATAGTGCGATGGTGGGACCTCTGGTTTTCACCAATGAAGGGCTGCCACCTCACCTGCTTTTTTTCTTTTATTTTGTCTTGAACCTTATCTCAGTGTAGATGTGACAAATAATAAGCCATATAGATGGTAATATTTCTCAGTAAAGTAACCCTCAAAACAGCCCTAACTATGCATTGCTCGGTAAACAAAGACTATTTGAACTCTTCCCCTGCTTCCCTCCCCTCCGCCGCTATTTGAATGAGTTCCTCTTCAAACGGACCTCATCAGATTTATTACCCCTAATTTAGAGCAGAGGCGCTACAGTGGCCACCATTTTCCGGCCACGAAGCAATCATTTGTCTATAATGTACAGTATTTTCCCATCAGGTCTCAGACGGCATAGCTCCACAGGGGAACAATGCCGTAGCTGTCGTCCTCGTAGTCCATCGGAGGCGGCGGTGGATCGATCAACAAACCTTCTGCCATGTCCAGGTACCCCTGCATTCCGAAGTTGAGGCCGTCCTCCACGAAGAAGGCATCGTCGGCTGCCGCCCACGCCGTCGCCATCTGCTCCTGCATTTGCTTGGGCGTCTCGGAAGACGGCCGTGGCAGGAAGGCCTCGGCGACGCGGGCCGCCGCCTTGCGGATGTCGGCGGGGCTGGATGACTCCGGCACGGGGAGCCGCCACGGGGAGTCGGCGAAGTTGAGGCAGGCGGAGCGGCCGCGCAGGGCCATGGCGGCCACGTCGTGCGCCCGGGCGGCCATCTCGGCGGTGGGGAAGGTGCCCAGCCAGATCCTGGACTTCTTGTTGGGCTCCCGCACCTCGCACACCCACTTGTCCCCGTTGCGCCGGCGTACCCCCTTGTACACCGGGTGCCGCGTCTCCCGGAACTTGGTGCGCCCCGCCCGCCTCTTGGGCGGCGCCGATGACACCGTCGCGTAGGATACCTCCTCGTCCGACGCCGCCGCCGCCGCCGCCGCCCCCGCCGACCTCCGGGCCAACGGCGAGTCCAACGAGTCGCTGCTGAAGCTATCCATTCCCACCTTCTTCTTCGTTTGCTGCCGCTGCTGTTGTGAGGAGTGTGTTTGACGGGTACGAGGGAGGGTTGAGCGAGCGGTATAAAATGGGGGCGGGAAAGACCGGGCGTCGCTGTCGTACGCGGCACACGGAGTGCCAGGTTGGGCGAGCAGGGGATCCAGCTTTGGAGTCTAGAGTGTGGGTTAGACTCGTTCTCCTTTCCTTTTGTCTGGCTGGCTTTGGAGTCTAGAGGTTGGGCCAAATCCGACCTCGTCGAGACTTGTCTTGATCATTAATGTCGATCACGTTCGGACTTGGACCTGCGGACTGGGACTCGCCTGCCGCCGTTTGGCTGCATCCGAAGTTCCTTCTTGTTCCCTAGCCTGACCTGACCTGCACACAGAGACCTGTCGACTGAAACAGGACTCCCCGTCACGGAACAGTACGGTGTTCACAGTGGACTGGAATCGGCTGCATAAAACAGGAACCCGGAAACCGGAAACCGGAAACCGGAAACCGCAGCCAGATTCAGCCTTATCCAAACGAGAGGCGTCATCGTGCCATCTGCAGCTCGTACGCCATAAATATCTGTCACGTGCGGTTATCCACTCCTTCGTGGCGCCAATAGCTGGGGTCCCTCCGACTTTCGGTGAAACGCATAGGAAGCATGTGTTTTACGCTTACGTACGGCAGATTCTACGCCTCAGCCGCTAAGTTGAGCCAAACATCGGCAACAACGCTTCATTTTGCTCGAGCCAACGATCTATGTTCACGGAAGGCGGATTAATTAAAGAATTTTTATAATTAAATTTTTTTAATATTTTTTTATTATTTTATATTTAAAAAAATTATATTAATGTTATTATAGTTATAAAAGTGAAATATCTATATCAATTTACCTTGAGGTTATTGATTTTATCAATAAAATATAAAAATATAAATATAATTTTAATATTTCAATTAGTGATGATGGATGGCATCAATAATAACGATTGATGATATCGTTGGGAGCCGTAAGTGATTATTATGAATAAGGAGATTGATAACGAGAGATGAGAGCTGTTTTACATTTGTGTCGAAGGTTATCTCCCGTCATCATTTTCCTCGTCCACAATAATTATTTAAGATGACTTAATAATACCATCATTGGTCACCATCAATATCATCTATCACTACTAATTGAAATATTAAAAATATATTTTTACTCTTTATTTTTATTATATTTTTATTGATAAAATATATAATATTAAGATAAATATATCTAAATATATATGATATTAAGATAAATAGATCTAAATATTTTACTTTCGTAACTATACTGATGTTAATATAATTTTTAAATATAAAAATAAAAACTAAAAATAGCTTAATTAATCCTTGAGAGACACGCTATAAAAATTTTTTATTATTGCCGTTTACTATTATAAATCATCAACTTCTAATTCCTTAATATTATTGATTCGTTAACTAAACTAAATCAAGATTATTGAAACACACACACATACACAAAGATTATTGGACGCACGCATGCACCCACACACACACACAAAAAGATTATTGAAGGCACGCACACGCGCACACACACACACACACAAAGATGACAGAAAGCCAGAAAACAAATTCCTGAGAAGCAATTATATTTGATAAGAAAAATATTAGCTTCACAATCTTTAGTGTTTGCACACCGAACAATTCCTTCGTGAACAACACAAGAATCCAAGCAGCGTGGTGGCCAAAGAATCTACACTTCAATTACAGCGGAATTTACAAGCAGCTATGGGTTTCTAATAGACTGAATTCCAAGCACAGGTTCCATGGTTCAGTGGGAGAATCTACACTTCGAGCATCCTCAAGTAGTCATCTATGATCGACATAGCTGATGAGCGGTACCCCGAACCAAATAGATTGTAGTGATTCAAGTAATGGTAGAGCATGTAGAGATCCCTCCTCTTCTCGAAGCCTGGCTGTTTTGGCATCACCTGAACGAGTTTGTTCAAAGCAGTCAAGAGAAATGCTACAACCGTACCCACTACAACTTCATGAAAAGAAAAAGGAAATGTGGCTCCTCCATTACCAAATCATGCAAAGTTCCATGCTCCTGCAATTAGTTAGTTCTTTTCATATTTCTGTTCTCTGCGATAGGTACTTAACTAGCAGTAATAGGAAGATACCATCTGTGGGCATCACCATGAGGTAACTCAACATTTCATGCATCTCTGACAAAAGACTACTGACATGCAGAAATGACCAACATAAATGGATGTTGCTTTTCAGACCACCTTTGTAACATCTAATATGGTAATTATTCGTCGATATCTGCAACTAAACAACCACCAAGGCACCAACACGTGATGAACTTATGCATAACTATCACCACGCATGCAAAATCACTGTATAAAAACTTCAGTAGATGTTTCAGTTTGCAGTGTTGAAAATTCTATTTATTCCTGTTTGATCTTTGTGGAGAGAGAGAGAATGGGACCTCAAAGTAGGACGAATAGAAGGCTCCTCCAAATCCTGCACACCATGACATTCCAAATTCTGCCTCAGTGTGACCATCTGCAATTAAATAGAACTTTATTTACTAGTTGTCCTTTATTTTACTTGGGTAATTATTCTTATGCTTGTACAATTTGCTTTGACTAAGATTTTTGGTATAAGCACTTTCTGGAAAAAGATAACACATACTTAAATATCTATCACATTGAGGCCCTACAAATTGAAACAAATAATAATAAGAAATTATGATAAACTATGATGTTTTATGAAACTTTGAACTCACAGTAACATGCTGGATCCAATATAACAGGATCCCCATTCTTGTCAGAGCTGATATTACCACTCCACAGGTCTCCATGGAGTAAGCATGGCTCAATGACAACTCCTTCAAAAAGTGGTTGCAGATTTTTCATCAATCTTTGACCTGTTAATTTGGAAAGACAAACAACATATTTAACACTTCTCCTAAGATCACCAATGAAAAAGGGTGAAAAAACAATTCAAAGACTACATTGCAAAGATTTTTCAAATTCAACTGGTGGGGCAAGTCTTCTGATCAAAGATCTCAAACTGATGGATGGACATTAGGAAGTTCTCTAATGATGGAATATTCGTAGATTTTTCACAGTGGGGCATGGCTTCTGATCAAGACTACTGAAGACTGGAACTGAACTCGTAGATTTTTCAGTGGAGAACTTCCAACACAATATTCACTTAAATTTATAAATGCACTTGACATGATTAAGCAAATGACAGAAAATCACATGTAGTAAGTCAACGTGAATGCAAATGTCAACCTAGAAAATTATCCAATATGAGGTTTATATGATTATTCTTGTATCCCCTTTTACATCCTTGTTACCAAATCCTTGATACCTTAAATTGCATCAGGCAAAGTTCCTTTTTACCAATGGCAAGATTTGTCTAACCCTTAATTGCAGCCCACTCTAATGAAAGTCAAGAAACATAACAAGAACTTCTAACATGGATATACTTATCATCACCAGACTTAAGCAATTAAATTACTAAATGTGCATCCACATGAAACTTCAACCAAGTTATTCCATCCATTAGCTTCTAATGTTGATGTATCACCATTCAGTAAAACAAACATATATAAAATGCATGTCATGTAACAATACAGAATATTTTGTCTACTCTCTGATGCTGAATACTTAGTGGAGCGTATAATATCGCTAACACCAAGAATAATTGGCATAATGTGGTTTTTAACACCACGATACCTTTTTCGTATATTGCAGAGTCCCCATATTGGTCTAATGCTAACTTTAGTTGGTACCCCAATCTATGCTCGGAAAAAAAATCAATCCAATCTGAAGACCAACTGTTTATCTGGGGAGTACTGCAGCATGGCAATTAAAGATATCAGAACATTGTAATCAAGAATTTATCCGTACAACAAAGTAACGGAACAGCAGAAATATAACATGTAAACATGATGGGGAGACAGAAAAACAGTGAAGGAAGAGAAGCACAGCTGTTCCTGCCTTGAACACACATCATAGAAGATTAACCCAAGAGAACTTCACAGATTTCAAAGAAACAACTTTTTGTACATATGCAATTTCATTCACTCGGATAGCAAAAGTCACGAGGAAAGTTGATTTCAGACAAAGAACGTTCAAGGAAAATTCACCTGCCAATAGTGTTGTCAATATCAAAACCAAAACCCTTACTAGATTTTCCAGCTTGATGCATTTCTGCAAGCTTTCTTCCTAACACTGACTGAAGAAAGATATTTGGTTAAACAGCACTGAGAATAAAAACTATTTGGTAAAGTACTGTATAATATTAGTGTCACCTGACTTCCCCTGGAAGGCCCAAATTCAATAAATTCCATAATAATAAAAGAACCACCTGTTGGTAAAGGTCCAACCTACACATTAGAAGATATTGTTTCCATTCCCCACTAAAGGCACTTCAAAAATAAGAAGGGGTAAGGACACAGGCTTACTACCTTATATGGCATAGGAACACGAATTGATTGGGTGGCATACATTGCACTCAAACCAAGGGACTCTGCTTCAAACATTGATGGTCCGATTCTTCTGAGACGTAACAGAAATAAAAGGTTAGCTTAATTAAAGCATGCAAAGACAATATTCAAACTGAAAAGAAATCTTGTTTTGCCACAAAAGAGATCATAGAACATGTATGATAAGCTATGCATGTCAACCATAAAGACAATGCTCCATAAGCAGTAAAACTAATAAGTAGAAACACTAGAAAATTACCAACCAAAAAGACTTTAATTATATTCAGGAGGGTAGATCTTCAATGATTAACTGAATGGATATGGAGAAACTGTTGGTTGCACATACATTATATTCAAACTTGCACAATTAGAATTTTAGTAGCCATTTATAAATAATGGAAATACTTTACAGACTAATAAGGATTGGCTGCATATCATCCAGTAAGATGGGCACACTGTAAGAAGCAAACAATCCAAGAGACTCATAATGTTTTCATACATTTTCACCAGTATTTCATTAATAAAACTATGTGCAACTTTGTTATATGGTACGACGAACATACTCACAATGAGATAGCAAAAGATATTAGAGTATGCAAATTGACCCTAGAACAATTTCAATGAAGTGGCATGCCTGTTTGTCTTCACAAAGAAGGAACCAGAATCAGTGTCATATCGGCTTGCATGATTAATGCAACCACCACCAATGGGACTGATTCTTGTAATCTGTGTAGCCTTTCCTTCTGTAAGAATCCATTCCCGAATTGGATCATCTCCCATGGATGCCACTGACAGTTGAGAACAGAGTGAAAAATTTTACAAAAACCTTCACAGGAAGAACATACATAAAGCGGACACATCAAGTAGAAAATATAAGCAAGGTGTGGGTTAAACTATAAATTTTATGTTGTCATACTACTGAAGAAAACTGCAGGCAAAAGTGTGATAACAATGTGATTTGTGATAATAATTTCTTAGCGTAGTTAATCACCAACTAATTTGGAGCTAATAACAAGCATGAAATTTGAGACCACAATTTGTTAGCATTAGATAACAGTGACAAGCAAAGGTATGTTGACACTAGATACCTGGCTCACAAGTTTTCGATTATTTTACCTTTTAGCATGACATATAATCATAATTCATAAGAAGATACATAAATTCATAGTTAACATCAAAAGCTATTGTGATATAGTGAGATTGCCAAGTGGTTCATAAGAGGTGTCATAAAGATGTGTGTTCCAAAGTTGTTTTCTTGTTGCCAAAAGTATCGACAAGGCAGCATTATCGTGTAGCAAAAATACTAACAAGTTGTCTCTACAATTGAGATAGTTGTGATATAGAACATTAGCGAATGTATTTATTGAAGCCAACAGGCATCGATAGCGATCGTTTTTATGCAATCGCGCAGTCGAAATTTGCCGAAGAAGATGGACGAGGACATCAACTACAAGTATCCGGAGGGAAAGAAAAGAATTTGCACGAGGTCACGTGGAAAGTACGAGCTAATCGACTAGGGCTTCGATCCATCAACGAAGCCAGCGATCGACAGCACAAACGAATTGGAGCAGAGGAAGAAGACTCACTGATTGAGCGCCGGCGAGTGAGTTTGGGGAGAAGAGAAGCGCGGCGACGAGCGCGAGGAGACGAGGCGCCGAGGGAGAAAGGGGCGGATAGGGGGGCGCCCACGTGCACCATCCCGCCGCCACCGCCACGAACTCCACTCACTCAAATGTGAGCTGCCAAATCCATCGCTTCCTTTTAGTAATAAATAAATAAATAAATATTTTCCTCAAAATAAAACAAAATAAAAATATTTATATATACAAATATTTCATTTAAATTGATGTGTGATAGGAGAAAATTTTACTCCAATCATAACTCGTCACATGATTGATCGATCAACATGAGGGGTGAGATCTGAATAAGGATAATGATGAACCCCAAAAGAAAATATTCTATTCATATCATAAAATATTTCTTTGGGCCAAACTTCCTATTGAGCTTATTACCAAAGTCAATTGTTGTTCACCGATAACTTCATTTTTCATTTTAGTTCTCGATATTGCTAATCCGTGGATTAGCAATACAGTGATATCGGTCATCGACACAATAGTTATAATTCATCGTAAATCTGAAATCGACACATAGTGTTTGATCGATTAAAGAATGTTGATGTGTCAACGAGGCATAAACATATTGTGTTAGCATGACACCGTTCGCACGAACTTAGTCTTATGTAATCGATGATGATTATAAAATAAAATATCAATAAAAAGGACTTTAAGAATCAGAGAGTCATTTGGCACGTCCCGTTTCCGACCAAATAAAACTCCTCGAGTGAACATCTCGGTTGGATTTATAGGGAGTCTTTCACATCACATTTTGCGTTTGCCAAGAATTCTTTCTCTCTTCAGCAGCCATGCAATAGCTATGTCTCTCGGGGAAAAAGTCAAAGAACACGTAGAACAACATGCTTGTTGCGTTCGAAGCTATGAGTTATCCTCTTCTCTTTCATGTGCATGTCGCCGTTGAGAATGCAAATGCTGGCGTAATAAAGAGACAAAAACAAAGCAATCCTTGGACATGTATTACCGAGAAAGCTTCAACGCAATCCAGAGAAGACGAGATCTTAATCGAATGGTGAAGTCAGCGATCCTCGATGTTCGATCGATAGGAAGCAGGCGGATTACTTTAAGCAGCTACCAGGCGTTAGTATATTCTGCGTGCTCGAATGGGCGCGGAGCAGCGAGCCGGGCGTCGTTGAGAGCCAGCTGTTGATGTCGAGCGGTCATCACCCGACCCCCCCTCCCCTCCTCGATCGTTCGGTACTGATGGCCTAAGGATAACGAGTTTGATAAGGCTTTCGGGTCGAGATCGTGCCGGACTTCGAGCGTTGACTGCTGCCAAAACGAGCGCCAAGTGGAGGATACGAAGGTAGATCCATGGCCGCATGCAGGCCGAGATCAGAACACGCCCCCGAATCGCCTCTTTTGTCTCCTGCTTCCCTTCTTCTCCAATCAAGAGGGCGACTTGGGAACAGAAGCGTCATATGCTTCCCTTGCACTCTGGGTTGTCAAAAGGAGTGCAGTGAGTGACACGGAGAAGTAACCGTGCAGGTCCTTTGACCACGCTGTGCCGGCCTTGACATAGAACTTGTTCTTCGATCACCAACGTTACCTGTTTCGCCATGCGCCGACCGAGCTTTGTTTAGCGTTATAGTCTGCACTATGTAATATGATTACTTGTGGCTTCACATTCTCAAGTTTATCCATCCGATCTGAAGCATTATAACAATCGAAAGGTAGCCGCCACTGAATCTAAAATCAACGCAAGAACTAATGGATGATGATGCGTTCTGACCTCAGCACGGCTACTATTGGATGAGCTGCGCTAAAATAAATCTGTATCGCCATTAATCCACGTATTTGTTACGGATACGACGACGCCGCGAGTGGTATCAGTGATGGCCAGCTTTGAGCATTAAGAAATGGAATCGTTTCTTTATATTACTCTGAGATCACGTTCGAGATTCCGCATCATAGTCTCTTCCTGCGCCTGTCGATGGCCCTTGGAGGTCTGGAATACCTACCATCTCAGTGGCGGAGGGGGTTGGCATTATCCAGATATAATTTGCTGTGGTTGAAAGACTGGGCCAATCATATTCGTACGGTTTGCTTGAAAGCAAATCAACAGTGCCGCCTCGTAGACCTGCAAAGTCCACCTGGCTCTCTGCCATGGTTTTCTTCCTTGGCAATGACTAACGAGGAAGAAATGCAACGGATCCTCTCAGCGTGTGTTGCGTCATGCGAAGCTGAGGCCAGACTCGTACCCCCTCCCCTCCCCACCCCCAACACGATGCCAAATCAAACGCAAGAACGACGACTTCAACCTGGATCGAATGGGACAGAAGAAAGTTCCGGCGTTACGCGGGGCCTACCGGCCGAAGAAAATACCAGCATTGGTTGACCGAGTCTATGAGTCAAACCGTTGACATGAGACAAGCCAAATCAACCCAAATGGCGGTGTTGGAGGACCGGTTGGTACAACCAAGGCCGGTTGATCGAGTCTTCGACGCTGCCGGCTCTCCAGGGTTACATGTTGACGGCCAGAGATGGATGAAGAATTGCCGAATCTCATAAAAATAGTGTACAATCTCACATGCAACCTAAAAATACTGCGTGCTCTGTAGTTTTGTTTTTCGTTACATCAGGAAAAAGACGAAAATTGGAGAAAAGAGGAAAAAAAGGAACGATGCGGGGGGGGACTCATCGCTCAATCTTTACGATGACATCAGTGTCGTCTCCTCCTGTTGGATTATTAGTCTTTGGCAATGATTCTTTGTAGTCCTCGTCGATGGCAGCGCCGGTGAGCAGCTGCGCCCGCTCGGCCTGCGCATCCCAATCGGTGCTGTCGATGGTGACGAGCATTAACACGACGCAGGTGGCCTGCGCCGAGAGCAGCCCCAGCCAGAGGCCCCTGAAGTCGAGCGGCGTCCAGAACGCCAGCCCGACAGCTACCGGCATGCCGACGGCGTAGAATGAGCCCAAGTTTATGTCCGCGCCGAGCTTGGGTCGGGCGCTTCCTCTCAACACCCCGCACCCGGTGGTCTGCGGGCAGTTTCCGAGCTCGCACAGGCCAAGGATCGGTAGCACCGACGCGGTGAGATCGAGGATAGCTGGGTCGCCGGTGAACATCCTGGCCCACACGTGGCGCACCGAGAAAGCGAATCCCAACGCGAGGAGGCCGACAACGAAACTGCATGACAACCCGACGGTTGCGGCCCGCTGCGCTCTGTCGGGACGATTCGCGCCGAGCTCGTTGCCGACCCGTGTCGACACGCCAAAGCTTAGAGACGATGGGAAAATGTAGAGGAGTGAGGTGGTCTGGATCAGAATGCCCGTGGAAGCAACAGTGACCTGTGGGTTTAAGAGAAGACCACACAAGATGATCATGATCTCGTACCACCACCATTCCAGGCACACCGAGATGCAGCTGGGGACGGCGAGGTTCAGAAGCGACCTCCATTCTTTAAGGCACTCGGAGCTGAAGCTGAGTCCACCGGTGCTACGGTGGATACCGGAGAAGTAGACGTAACCAATAAGAAACACTACCACGTTGAAGTTAAACAGAACAGAGGCCAAGGCGACGCCGCCGATGCCAAGGCGGAGAACTGAGACCAAGAGGTAGTTGATGGGTAGGTGGAGGACGACGGCGAGCCCCGCGCACACAGTCAACGGGAGCGTGATGGACTGGGTCCTGAGGTAAATGCGGAGAGGGTGGAGAAACGACTGTAGGAGAAGGTCAGGAAGGCAGGCGTGGAGGTAAGAGCTTGCGGCGGCGGCAAGAGCTGGTTCCTGGCCGACGAGGAGGAGCAGAGGACGGATGTAATACCATAGGAGGGCGATGGGGACGGAGGCAGAGAGGAGGAGGAGAACGCTCCGGTGGAGAGCGAGGCCAAGGAGTCGGTGGCGCTGCGCACCGAAAGCCTGACCGCAGATAGGCTCCATGCCCATCGCCAGACCAGAGAGGACGGAGTAACCGGTGATGTTGGCGAAACCGATGGCCAAGGAGCCACCGGCGAGGGCGAGATCACCGAGCCGGCCGAGGAAGAGCATGGAGACCATGGAACGGCAGTAGAGAAGCAGCCCAGTGAGGACCATGGGCAGCGCGAGGCTTAAGACGGACGTAGCTTCCACAAGCGCCAGGGACACCGAGCCGAGAGGCTTCGGCGTCAGGACCGGCGCCGGTGCCACCTCTGCTTGGGTCTTCGCCACCGGCTTCTCGACCACCACCAGGGGTGCGGTGAGTAGGCCATGCGGCTCATCGTGGTGGTCGCATTGGCATGGTGCAGCAGAACCGGGGATAGCCCCGTTACACATGGTGAGCTTCTTGTTGTAAAGAAGAAGAAGAAGAAGAAGAAGAAGCAGAGCAAAGAAGAAAGGATTTTGGTATGGGTTTTAAGTTAAAAATAAGCGGGAGTAGGAAGGCTTTGTTAAGCTTTATGTTGGAAGGAGATGTTTGTCGCCACAGAAGAGGCCGTTCGGCCTGCAGGCAACGGCACCCACCGCTTCCTCGTTCCTCGGTGGGAATGGAGAGAGGAGGGCGAGGCATGGCACGTTTATATAAGCGGTGTCCATTGACTTCTTTTTTTCCTTCTTTTTAATTAATTGGAATATATTTCGACTCCATTAAATGACAAATATTACGATTCACATGTAGACTTGGACATGAAACCTAACCTTGTATTGCAACGATGCTTGAACAGCTGTTGATGCTTCGAATTTTCTAAGACCGTGAGCGGAAGTCCAACACCCTTTATTTACATGACCTATTAACATTACCTCTTCTCTGATGAGAACGCGTACCATTGATCTCTCTAGATTAGCGTTGGACTTTAGAGGCTCATCAGAATTGTCGTCGTCTGCTGTGATAGATCCCAGCACGCCACACTCACACCACCGGTGGAAGCAAGCCGAACGCCTTCCGACGGTCATGAGTAATGCCGCGCGGTAGATTTGCATGCCATCATAACTGTGATCTATTTGTGGCATCTCTTCGTGTAGATTTCTCTGCAGGCATATCCTGGCTGAAACATGCCGAAATGATGCGGTAACACGCGTGGAGCTAAAGAGAATGCATGACATGCGCCTTGCCGAGGTCGGAAGGAATCACTAAATAAATCTTCATCGTTTCCGGTAATTAACATGCCATGTAGGAGATTTGACTGTCGTCTTCTCGGCTCTTCCTGTAGCCGGAAGACGACATGGTAAGATGGCTCTGAGCAAATCCAAAAACCTGGGAGATGTTCAAGAACGGGCGGTTGGCCATAGTGGACCATCTCGTTTGGATCAAGTCGTCGAAACGACCATTTGTCTGTTCTCCATTTGATACTCGTGGGGTTTAGGGTGGGGATGATGGTAAGATGACTCCATCAATGAGATTGGCCTCCTCCTCCGGTGGCCACATTACTGTTCCTGTTGCTGGAGTTGGTTGTGTGTAGACCGGCTTGTCTTTGAGACTGTACTTTCGCAAAGGTATGCCAAAGGCTCAAATGTACTTTGAACTCTAGTGGGATGAGGCTCATTTTTGGCCATCTTTATGTTGCTTTTCATGCAGCCTTTTGTTTCCCCAATATGCTTTTAGATGAGGACTTGCTTTGAGCTGGCCTTTAGATGAGTGCCGTCTTGGTATCAATTCATGAACAGTCATAGTCTCCCTTCTTTCATTGGCCTGGCTTTGGATCCTAAGGAAAGCGAGACCAAAGCAAAAAACCTGGAAGATCCAACCTGCAAAAGAAGTAGTTACAGGACTCAAAAGAAGCTTGATCGTGTCATGCATCGAGAGAGAAAGGAACGATTGGAGCATTGCTTCAAAATGTCACATCTCTCTCTCTCTCTCTCTCTCTCTTCCTACTTAACGAGAGAAATTCCACACTGTAAAAAGGCTTCATGTATGTCCTGTACTCATAGACGCAATGCAGAGTAGCACACATTGGTAGATACTATAATGTCGGAGATCATTTTCCATTTCATAGGAGAAAAACAGTCAGTAGCTGATGCTTGGAATCAGAAGAACAGAAGCTATGGAGTTTTCAGGGGTGTGCAATAGTTCCTCATAGTGTCTTTTCTTATTTTGAGGGAAACTGAAGGTGTCTTTTGGAAAAATAAAGATAGTGATAGCAGCTAAAGGAATTGATTCAACCTTTAAAGACCTGCTCGGTATATATACATGTCAGAAGATCCAAAGCCCCATCTTTTGGGTTCCTCTCACACTACCTACTGTTCTACCAGCTTGTATTCTGATTGAAATCTCATGATGATGAGAGCCCCATCCATACAAGCAAAAGTAAGTCGCTTATGTTCATGCCGATGGCTGTAGCTGAGGAAGAGGAGCTCTCGCGCTGCTTCTACGTATTCGAACTCCTTGATACGGCGAAGATTACAAACGCGATCAAGCTCACGTCAATGGCAGAATTCTACATCGATGTTGTCACTTCGGGAGATGCTCTTGACGCCGAATCGGTTCAACCAGTTCCCACTGTAAATTTGACTTGCGCCGGTGGCGCAAGTCTCGTCGACCAAACGACGGTCCGAAGAGGGAAAGCAGGAGATCATCCGATAACCGGATGAAATTTCCACTAGTGCTTGACATCTACACTTTTTGAGAAGGCTACGTTGTTCTAGAAGCGCTTGGTGGTAGAATTCCCTCCTCAAGTTGTGTGAATGGGAGGGTGATTCCGGCCGGCCGCGGTGGTTTACCGACATCGTAATGAAGGAGACGAGACGGGGGCAAGTGGGGAGAAGCATCAACAAAAGTTTTCTGGCGTTCCCACAAGACGCTGTCTTTGTATCCATGGAAAAGAAGGTGGACGTGGGAGACCAAATCACGACGGAGAAACTGAGTTAGATCTACGTTGACTCGGACGAGTCGCGAGCTCGGATTGGATCGATTCGGTAGCAGCAATATGGAACGCACCCGTTTTGTTCACGTATCGACGTCGCATAAGTGACACCCACGTGGCGTCTATATTACGTAAGCGAGAACATATGACATATTATGGCATCATTCACTTGGTACGTCTCCTGAACACGCAGCAGCCGTAGCGGGTCGAAGATACCACGTAATTGCTTGTTGACACGGAAGCAGGCAAAAGTAGACCATACCCGAATCCGACTCATCGCCCGGACTCGGTCGGGTTGACCCTTCCCATGTCCGTATCACGGTCAGCATGTCGGCGGAGCAACAGCAGAGCCGCAAAGATTTGGTTCGGTGCTTGACCGACCGCTTCCTCAGGAACGATAAAGTCTCCCGTCGATTGTTCCACATGCATGAATGGGGGTGGGTGATGATCGCTTAAGTCGCAGACTTCTCCACTCTTGATGAGATATAAATTGCCCCTTGAAAGAATCGACATCTTTGTACTCTACTTTGACCAATAGCAAATATCTGCAATAAGTCGATCGATTGGAACAGCTGAAAGGCCAAGCCACATTAACATGTCCAAGCTTCAAACAGAAAGAACCACATGATAACCCCAGAAGTCAGAGATCACATAATACCTGAGGCCTAATGTTAGAGGTAAAAAGGCTTGATTGATTGATACTATGTTAGGAAATCTCTTATGAAAATAATAGGCATCAAAAAAATCAGTGAAGAAAGTATCGAGAAGAACACAAAATTTTCAAAAAAGAAAAACTAAAAACTAAACATGAAAACGTATAATCTCATAAACCCAAAACATCCGAGTCTCATCCATCTCTATTTAAAATTGTATGCCTAAAACATTATATAAAATCTTCATTTATAGAGGAATAAACTTAAGACTTTGACTTTAGCGACTCTTATCTTAATTCCTAAATCAAAATCATATCCAATCATAAAATTATATCTAATCACAAAATTTAATTATATTCCAATACGATGTAGTTAGAGAAGAGGCAAATGAACAAATAATAGAGGAGCCCAATACATCAGGAGGATACCCTTCTCCAGCTAAAGATTCTTTAAACCTATCAATTTCAGAAAAATCTTCAACATCGCTATCAACATAAACTCCTATACAACTTTTGAAAGAATTAAAAGACAATCAGAATGAATGAACGATTATGGTACTAATCTTCATGATTTTATAAATGCTAAAGAAGAAACTGATAATATGCTAATTCACTTTGCTCCGTTTGTATATGGTGATCCAATCAGCTTTGAAGAGGCGTCACATGATGAAAAGTGATGGAAAACGATGCAAGAGGAGATAAGCGTCATTGAAAAGAATCAAACTTGCGAGTTGGTTGATTTACCCTAAGATGAAAAGTCTATCGGTGTAAAATTGATCTACAAAACAAAATCGAGACAAGATAGCACTATATGTATAAAATTTCTGAACTTTCTAATATTGAGATCCATAAAGCATCCTTCATTTAACAACAATCGAATAGAACTTTTATAATCTAAAAGATATCCGATGATGATATCCCCATTCAATCATGGTTCGTGGATGGCAAGTGGCAAGTGTGCGTTCATACCACTAGTCATTCACTCGACATATTTGAATAGGGGTTGTAAACTCTAGATTGCTTGGCAGGAATTACATAAAAAGAAACCTAAAGACCAGAGACTCTGTCATTATACATCACCTCTGTCACCATGGACTATGAAGCAGCTGCATGTCAAGTAGAAAATGGTGGTACTAGAATCCAATGAGTTGAGTTCATATCTCTATAGAAAGAATCAAATTGCAAATACTACCTGATAACAGGAGATGAACAAGTTTGTGAATCCAAAGGCTCCAGTAACTCGAGGAATCACCCTCTTTTGGTGCCAGCAGTCTCTGATTTGATTGTTTCATCGGAATGCAGTATTCCTCGTACTGCAATCCAGATGGTTGATATAAAGAACTAGAACCCGAGACATGCAGCAGAAGCATGCAATGCAACATGAAACAACCTCATATCGATCAACTTGCTTCCGTTCCTTCTCCGGCTTCTTCAGTGTTTCAAATCATCTTCTAACTTCTGCAAGTTATAAATGAGACAAGTTGAAACTAAACTTTAGCAACAGACAGTGGATAAGAAAATCAACAACTGCTGACACTCGTGATACAAAAGGGAATGTCTCTTTACAGGAAAAGAGAAAAAAGCAACACTATCAACTATTGAGGTCCCCATCTGTAAAGGTCATTTGAACAACATAAGCACAAACCACAAGCAAAGTAGTGCACGTTGGACAGCCCACAAAAAGAAGGAGATATCCTGCCAATTGGTTCTAGGTGTTCTTTATTCTTAAAAGATGCATTTTCAGCAATCAGCCAATCAACCCCTCAAGCAGGAAAACTTGGAGAAAGAAAAACTGAAAAAGAAGCCAAATGTACAGACTGTTGAATCTCGGATTTTGATGATGAAACCAATTGATAGTATTTATGATTTGATTAGTGAGAGACAATTAAAGTAGGAAGAATCATATTGCGCCGGAGGAAAACATGTCAGAAGATTGGACGTCGGGCCGGAGGATCGGTCGACGTATCGACAGAAGGCTTCGGGCTAAGAAGAGCGGATATTGCGCCAAGGATATCAGAGTTGCGGAGGACAACTGGCCGATTGGACAATAGACCATAAGAGAGGACGATGCGTCGAAGAATCGGACGAAGTGTCGATGGACCAATGATATGCCGGACAACATGATTCATGCTTAGTAATAATTGTCTAGATCGAAGTGTGTTTTTATGTGTGCAGGATTAACTACGATAGCAAGACATAAAACAAAATGAAGTCCTGGAGTCATGAACGAGATTTCGTTGGGAGTTCAAGAGTTCGTCAAAAGTCCGGATGTTTGTCGAAAGTTCTGTCGGAACCAACCGAGAAGTCCAGGAGCTTGCCAAAGAAGCTCGTCAGAACTCGCCAAGAAGATCGTCGTGAAGTCCAGGAGCTTGCCGGGAGTCCGCTGGAACATTGCCGAGAGATCGTCGGAAGTTCGCCGGAAGCTCGCAGGAAGAAACCGGACTTATTTAGCTTATTGTATGCCTTAAAATTTGTAGTTAGCACATAATTGAGATTATAATTGGGCCAACCGAACTAGGGGATAGTTGGTTCCAAGTTTGGGCTATGTTGGGCCAAGAGAAAGGCCTAAACAGTGACCAAACAGGTGAAACCGTTGTGGCACAGTCTCCGAGATTATGTCAAGCGATGGTACCGCCAGTCTGGGCGGTGGTACTGCCTAGACACAGTCTTCTAGGTGGTGGTACCACCCAGTGCAGGTGGTGGTACCGCCCGTACCCTGAAATTTCGAGGAATTTAAATTTTGGCTTCATTTTTAAAGCCATTTGGAGTCTATAAATACCCTAGCTATTCCTGCATAGAACAACAAGAAAAGTGAACAAAAACTCTGTGTTTTTAGAGTTGAAATCCCTTGTAAAGTATAAAGTCCCTCCTCCTAAAGTTTTGAGATCATTCTAAGGGAGAGTGTGAGGGAAGCTTTGTAAAAAGGGGGTGTAAAGGTTCTCTCGTGAGCCTGTAAAAGGAGAATAGAGTTGTAAGAAGGAGGTTGATCTTCGCCTATCAAAGGAAGATCGTTAGTGGATGTCGGTGGCCTCGACGGAAGAGGAATCGATGGAGTGGATGTAGGTCACGACGACCGAATAACTATAACTCAGTTTGTATTTACTTCTTGCAATTTATATTTACTGCAAACTGCCCTTCCTTACTCTTACTTGCATTACATCCACTACACGCTTCCGTACGCTTTCAATTTCAAGCTATCTTTCCGAACTCTGTTTTATCGTACGAAGAATTTTTTAAAACTGACAATTTTACCGCTGCACTAATTGACCCCCCCCCCCCCCCCCCCCCTCCTCTTAGTGTCTGACTCATTCCTAACAGTTGGTATCAGAGCCTCGTATTTCTCATTTGGTTTAACACCTAAGAGAAATGGCTCATTTCGGCTTTTAAGAGGGTCACTCTCTCATTCGTCCTCCCTTGTTCAATGGGATGGACTACATATATTGAAAAACTCGAATGAGAGTTTTCTTGCTTTCTTTGGATTTGAACTTATGGAATATTATCGAAAGCAGTTTTCGAATGTCTTCTCTTCCAATGAACCATTAGAATGATTTGGAGAAGACTTTTTCTTTAAATGCGAAAACTATAAATGCTTTGTTTTGCGCATTACATAAAAATGAATTTAATCGTGTTTCTATATGCGAAATGACTTTCGATATTTGACACATTCTTGAAACCACACACGAAGGAACTAATAGAGTAAAAGATTCTAAAATAAATCTTTTAATACATGATTTTGAACTTTTTCGAATGAAGCCAAGTGAAACCGTTGTTTACATGTACACCCGTTTTACGGATGTCATTAATGGTTTAAAAGCTTTTAGCAAATGCTTTTCAAACCTTAAACTTGTGAACAAAATTTTACGCTCACTTTCTAAAACTTGGGATTCGAAAATAACCGCAATACAAGAGGCAAAAGATCTTAATAATTTTCTACTCGAAGAACTAATTGGGTCTTTAATGACCTATGAAATGAGTTTTATGACATATGTGGCACAAAATGAACTTAAGAACAACCTTCCAAAGAACAGGAAGAATTTTGGACTAAGAACAATCGAAGACCACTCGAGCATAAGCTCAAGTGATGGTGAACTTGAACTCATCACTATGAAATTTACAAAGTTCATGAAACAAGAATTAAAGAACAAAAATAAACTTAAAAAGAATGTAACTACTTGTTATGAACGCAAGAAGAGGGAAGCACTTTGGGATGAATCGAGCTCCTCCGAAGGCGAGGAGAAAATCAACAAAGGCGAGATGGCAAACTACGCTTTAACGACATTCGACAATGAGGTAAACAACTCAAACAAAACTCCTTTAATTTATTTCGAAATTACATAATGTTTTTCATAAGTTGTTCTTAAATTAGCTTAGAAAATTATATATATTTTTGAATTACATATTTAATAAAAATACAAAAATAAAATTGGATCATGCTTACCTTTTTAGTGATTTTAAAAATAATCATGAAAATTACATATTTTATGACAAACAAACAAAATGATTTTGATTAAAAATATCTTATGAAATCATGTTTGATTTGAAGTAATATTATGCTTAATGAGTTTATCTTTCGAAATTATACATGGTGATTCTTACGATTTATGGATTATCGATTTTTACCATAATGAAAGTGGTTTTTTCGGTTTTAAAAAAGATACATGTCTTGATTTGGCATAAATGATAAAGGCATGCTTAAATGAAATAATGTAAGTATCATGCTTACTTTCATGATGAGATTTGCTCTTTCGATTTTAAACTATGATGTATTTTTTCATACGAAAAACTTGATCATGCTTATATGAAATCAATCACTTAAAATGAAACACATAAAAAGAAAAATATATTATCTTTGGAATTAAAATAATGAACCAAATCTCTTGTTTAAAGAAGCCTTATGTTTAATGTGTTATACTTTTTTGGTTTTGATGGTTTTTATGATGAAATCTACTTTTCGATCCTAACATGATGCATGGTTTGACATAAGAACAAATATTTGTGCATGCTAATATAAAGTCAATCACACAAATTGAAACTAAAGAAGTTTAGATATCTTTAAGAATCATTCAACATTATGTTCAAAGAAACCATGCTTGATGTCTTAATGAAAATGTAATGATGATTTGAAAGCATGCTTAACAAGTTTATATTTCGAACTTATGCATGATAATTTTTGCGATCTTTTGATAGTTCTTTTTCGGTGTTAATGAATGATGCATGGATTTGACATAAAAGAAAAGAACATGCATGTATGAAATCAATCAATAAGTTGATATAAAAAGAGGAAAGTATTTTTCTTGAATCCATGGCCCGAAGCCTTCTGTCGATACGTCGACCGATCCTCTGGCCCAACGTCCAATCTTCTAACATGTTTTCCTCCGACGCAACATGATTCTTCCTGCTTTAATTGTCTCTCACTGATCGAAGCATCTCGCGTCACTCAAAACGCAAATCAAATCATAAATACTATCAATTGGTTTCATCATCAAAATCCGAGATTCAACAATCTCCCTCTTTTTTATGATGACAACCAATTGATGACGGAATTAACCTTAACTCCTGGAGTTTAAACAAACTCCCCCTATCAATATGCCATATTGATAGAACTCTTGGATTCAAAAATCCAAGCAACATGTTATCATAAATTAATGCATAACATCATACTTCTCCCTCTTTGTCATCAACAAAAAGGAGAAGTACAATTATCAAGTGTTTAGAGATATAATGTCAAATATTGCATTTATTATCATGCAATTTGTAAGCTAGAAAATTTAGCAAATGTTACATCATATTAGAATATGCAAGCTAGCAGATTTTATATCACTTTACAACATGCATAATCACTAAATCATCATTAATTTTAAAGATGTGTATGATTGTAAATTTTGTAAGTTTGTATTTTTGCTTCTTAAGATAGGCAAGCTAGTGATGTTCAAGATAGCAAGCTATTTCTTCTCTTTTGAGAAGTGTCATTTTTGTTTCATTTGCAAAGTGCAAGCTAATAAAACTTTATATTATTTTACAACATACAAGCTAGCAATTTGACAAGTGTTACTTTTCTTTTAAGTATGAAGGCTAGCAAGTTTTTGAAAAATAATGCAAGATAATAAGCTAGCAAGATACAATGTTTTACATGAAGAAAGCTACATGAAGTACGCTTGTATCTTCACTTTAGATGTACTAGCAAGCAAGCAAGTTTTTGCATCTTCTTGACTTGAACAAGCTAGCTATCTCCCCCTTTATCATTGTCAAAAAGAAGGGGAGAATACAATTTTGTATCTCTTTTTCCCTTTACAACAATTTTCAAATCATGACAAATGATGAATAACAAAGATGAAAAATCAAGTTATGAATGTCAAAACAATTTTTCATCATGAATATTTTATCATTGCATGCATCATTATCATAAGTTGAAGTATTGCATGCAAAATATCAAATCATCATTCATAATTATATTAATGTTTCAATCATTATTTCAATATGTTTGTGCATCATTATAGTTTCAATTTACAACATGCACAATTTTAAAACTTTACATATCATCCTTATTCTATGCATGATACTAAACGTAAATCAATCATCATATCATATATGATACTCATAAGCTAACAAATTTATATCATTTTAGAGCATCAAAACAATATCATGAGTATATCATGCATTCATATGATGCATGGATATTGCGCCAAGGATATCGGAGTTGCGGAGGACAACTGGCCGATTGGACAATAGACCACAAGAGAGGACGATGCGCCGAAGAATCGGACGAAGCGTCGATGGACCAATGATATGCCGAACAACATGATTCATGCTTAGTAATAATTGTCTAGATCGAAGTGTGTTTTTATATGTGCAGGATTAACTACGATAGTAAGACATAAAACAAAATGAAGTCCTGAAGTCATGAACGAGATTTCGTTGGGAGTTCAAGAGTTCGTAAAAAGTCCGGACGTTTGTCGAAAGTTTTGTCGGAACCAACCGAGAAGTCCAGGAGCTTGCCAAAGAAGCTCGTCAGAACTCGCCAAGAAGATCGTCGTGAAGTCCAGGAGCTTGCCGGGAGTCCGCCGGAACATTGCCGAGAGATCGTTGGAAGTTCGCTAGAAGATCGCTGGAAGCTCGTCGGAAGAAACCGGACTTATTTAGCTTATTATATGCCTTAAAATTCGTATTTAGCATATAATTGAGATTAGAATTGAGCCAACCCAATTAGGGGATAGTTGGGCCCAAGTTTGGATTGTGTTGGGCTAAGAGAAAGGCCCAAACAGTAATCAATAGGTGAAACCGTCGTGGCACAGTCTTCGAGACTGTGTCAGGTGGTGGTACCGCCCAGTGTCAGACTGCAGGCGGTGGTACCGCCCGTACCTTGAAATTTTAGGCGATTTGAATTTTTGTTTCATTTTTGAAGCCATTTGGAGTCTATAAATACCCTAGCTATTCCTGCATGGAGCATCAAGAAAAGTGAACAAAAACTCTGTGTTTCTAGAGTTGAAATCCCTCGTAAAGTATAGAATCCTTCCTCCTAAAGTTTAGAGACCATTCTAAGGGAGAGTGTGAGGGAAGCTTTGTAAAAACTGCCCTTCCTTACTCTTACTTGCTTTACATCCACTATACGCTTCCACGCTTTTAATTTCAAGCTATCTTTCCGAAATTATTTTTATCGTACGAAGAATTTTTTGAAACCGATAATTTTACCGCTGCACTAATTCACCCCCCTCTTAGTGCCAACTTGTTCCTAACACAGACCTTGTATAATCCTGTTCTGGCTGCCCACATATTTTGATCCAGGAAACAACAATGCGTCACTAATAACAATGTGCTTATATCTTATCCATGATTTGTTTAATAAGAGATGTAAGCTTATCTTAAGCATCAAAAAGAGTGTCAAAGAAAAGTTGTAATTTAGGATAAAGCATACACTGCTTACTAGATCTGGCACTGGCTACTAATGGAATAATGCATTACAAGTTGCAACATCTCTTATAGAAATTGGTTACAGCTACCCATACTTGACAAGGAAAAGTTTTGATGAAAATTTGGATTATACGAGAGTAAGCTGAGTGGACTAAGTTACTGAACCCATACCAATCCGATTCTTTGATGGATTAGATAACCATACTACACAAGAGTGCACAAAGCTTAACATCCGAAAGTAGATATGAAGGCTGAAGCCATGTGATGGCATCTCAGTGTAGATGGGGAGTTCCAAGGTGAGTAAAGGGACTAGACTCTCTCTCAGTTCAAGAATTCCAGAGTGTTTCTCCCACTTTGGACTTCAATTTGCGCATTGGCAGAAGGCGAATTTCCCGATGATCCCTTTCACAGTTTTGACAGGTTAAATTTCAGTGATTGGCACCTCAGGCCCTCCAATGTAGTGAGGTTAGCTCATCAGTTTGATTCAGCAGGCCAGCCAGAACACAGTATGACAATCACTACAGTCAAGAACCCAATTACCATCATCATCATCATTGGTATCATTAACTTCATTATTGGTTTTAGTTGACTCTGCTGGTCCAGTTAGATTTCCTGCTCATTTCTAGCTGATTTATTATCAATCCCACCAAATTTTGATCATTTCCAAAAAAAACCAAATCCATGATCTCATTTGGATGAGCCAAATCACAATTCTTATGATCAATCCTAAGTCAATGTTCAATCCTGCAAACCTTGGTACAACAAACAACAGAGCTACAACAATAAATACTGTTCCACAGTCAAATTCAAAATTTCTAATGTCTAACATAACAATTCAAGTGCCCTTTGTTCCCTTTCTTGCTTTCCTTACACTTCATAACATGAAAATAAATAAAAGACTATTATCAATTAGTTCCTACATATCAATAAATACCAATTTTGCATCTTAAATCAATTTATTATCTTAGCTTAAGAAATCCAACCTCAAACAAAATCTTTAAAAGAAACACACATACTGGACTATAATTCAGCACATGCAACCTAATATCCACCTACTATTGTATCTAACCTTTGGCTTTCAATCCTTCATTGGTATTGAATTAAAAGGTCTTCTAATGCAACTTAAGAGACTTCAGTTAAATCAACTCATGGTTGCTCAAAAATTTTCCAGACTGCTAGGAGAGTGCCATTCATATGTCTCATCTTATAATTGGACATCAGATCATATGATATTTATAAGAAATTTTAGTTTTTTACAAACATGTAATGCACAACAAACTGTAGGAACTTTTGCACAAGCAGCTGAAATGTCTCAAAAGAGCTTTTACGTTCACAAAACAAGAACAGCATCTTGGCATTACAAATTGGGCTAACTCAATTAATAAAAAAGAAACGAGTGAAGATTTAAATTCTAATCACAAAATTTCCTTTAAAGAGAGAGTACTAGTGACAAACTAGAGCTTTAACAGTATATCCAACAAGATGGGCTAAATTCCAAAGCCACTAAAATGGACCAATAAGAAGATTAAAAGAATTAAAGAAAAAGAGTGCTAATTTCCGCCTTCTGTGGAAATAAGATAACTGCATGTTTTGCAGTTGAAAAGGGAGAGAGCACAATGGCAGTGGAGATAGCAACAACATCGACAACATCCGAAACAATTTTTTTTCCCAATTATTTGGATTTGGCAGCACATTTTTATCCCACAATTTATGTTGTTTAGGACAACTCCAACCCACATTACCCATCGTTTCGACATGCACGCGGATGAACAGTTATATAAAACATCCAACAAGTCCAACAAAACAACAAAAGAGAATCGAACATCTAAAGCACGCAATTTTAATTCATTCTCACGACGTCTAGAATAATTTATCAGGAAAGGTATGTTCGATTAGCAAGTGGAACTGAGAAGAAAACGAGGAAGCAAAATTGTTCATGCTAATTAACCCCAAAAAGGAACAGTTTTGATTACCGCATATATCTGGAAAGACGACGAACGAGACAACGGTAATTGCAAAAACTAATCCAGGCAAAATCATCAAGAAATCATATGAATCCATGTACTAGAATTTGTTACTGAAATAATCGGAATCGAAGGCATACCTTGCACCCTTCGATCGAAGAGAAGACACTCTAGAATCGTCCCTGGAGGAAAAAGGTAGGGAAGGGTAAACGAGAGGGTGCTCTTGGATGAGGGTTTTTTCTACCTGTTACAGGACACCTGTCGGGAGCCACATAACTTCCAATCACAAGGAAGGTACGCCCGCGGGTTGCAAAGTCCCTTGTTTTCTCTTCGGTATGTTCTGTTGGGAAGTCGGATCCACTACACCCACAGAGCTTTCTGAAGGAGACGTGGCAAATAGGTTATGGATGAACGGGGATTTTGCTGTCTGATAAGCAGGAGCTTTCTGATCGCCTCGAACGGGAACACTTTCTCGCTCACAAGCCACGACGAGTTTCACCGACACACTGCGAACCGCTGTCCAAGTGGGTCCCATCGTTTCGTCCATGTTGGGCGCGCTGGTCGTCCGCAGGTGGGTCGGTGGAGTCTGTCCAATGGTTCGAGTAGGAACGTGGCAAACGTGCCAATGTCGGAGGAGAACGTGGCGAATAGGCACTGGTTGAAAGCACTTTCTTGCCGCAAGTCACGAGTGAGCTTCACCCGATGCACCTCCCCGGTGGGTCCCACGTTGCACCCATGTGGTCCCGACATGTGTCCTAACGGCGGGCCAAGGAAGAACCAACCGACTCGGTCTGTCAGTTGGAAGCCCCGGAGTTGGTTGGTCCGCATACTACTTAGTGGGACCCCCCTTTTCCCCCTTTCTTTGTGCGCGCGTACTCTCGCTCTCTCTCTCTCTCTCTGAGTCGGTCTTCTTTTCATCTCTAGTTTTGAACCCACCTCTCTTCTCTAATTTCTTCTATCTTCTCTCGGGCCGTCAAATTTCTCCTACCTTGCTCGATCCCTACTTTGCAGGTTTCCTTCAGTCTTCGGGATTGTCCCCAATCATCTGAGCAGCAATGTCCAAATTGCTGGAGATTCTGCGGAAACTGCTCCAAGATTGTCAAAAGGACCGTCGGCTTCTTCAAGAGGAGTGGGATGTGTAAAAAATCACTGAAACAAAATTTGTGTTTCTAAATCGTTATAATAGAAACACAATAAAAACTAATGCAGAAACAAAATAACGTATCTAGAATTTCTGTAAATGTTTCTTCTTGAACTTTGATACTTCTCGGCTCAGAACTCTCACTTTAGATGGTGTAGGAAACCCTTTCGCTTCAAAGAGATGATTGAGCCCAGAGACCAAAATCCTCATATATATAGATGTTCTCCCATCAAGAACATTTATTATCACTAATTCATAACATTCAAGAATTAATTCAAATTTGTAACGTTTGGACCATAATGAAGAACTTTAATGATATTAAATATTTAATTTAATAATAACGGTTTCATGTATAAAGAATAAAAAACTGAAATCATTTAAACCATAATTAATGAAGAAATTCATGATAATGAATTATGAATCTTAATGAGAATGATTACATTATTATTAAATATAATATTTAATAATAACGGTTATATTCTCGCACTTGGTCCATACGTTTATCTTAATAATTTGAATTAATCTTTCTTGAACAACTTTCTTAAGAAATAAATACACGAATCATAGCGATAAGTCCTCTAAGAGCGAGTATTATCATCCATGTATCACGATGTATTTAGTTTCTTAATCTTAATATGGTAATATTACTTAATGAATAAATCTTATGTTTATTCTTGGTCTAGTAACAATATATTTTCTCAAAATAATGTGCCCATGAGAAAATTACATAATATATAAGAGTTTCAATATCATTACAAATGGAACCAAGTCTCATTTTCTCTACATGATCCTTGAATTTCAGAGGTGGCATGCCTTTAGTCAAAGGATCAACAATCATCAATTCAGTGCTAATATACTCAATAACCACTTTCTTTTCTTTTACACGTTCTCTTATGGCTAAATATTTAATGTCGATATGTTTACTTTGACTTCGACTTTTATTGTTTTTAGCCATAAAGACAGCAGCTAAATTGTCACAGAAAATTCTTAATGGCTTAGAAATAGAATCCATGATTCTAAGCCTAGAAATGAAACTCTTAATCCATACACCATGTGAAGTAGCCTCAAAACAGGAGACAAACTCAGCTTCCATGGTAGAAGTAGCAGTCAAGGTCTGCTTAGCGCTTCTCAAAGAAATAGTTCCACCGACCATCATAAAAATATATCCTGATGTTGATTTATGAGAATCAACATAACCGGCGAAGTCTGTGTTCGTTTGGCAAGTCCCAAAGTCCCACATCGGGAAAATCAGACTTGTTGTCTCATCTTGGAACTATAAATAAGGGCTTTGGCTTTGAAGTCAGATGCACAACAAGAGGTACCACAAGTGGCACCACAAGAAAAACCTAAGTGTTTGCTTTGGTTTAAGTCCATACTCAGTTAAATAGTTTGGACTTATAGTTTCATTTTTCTTGTTTAGTATTTTCGGGTGTTTTATGGCCTAGGAACATCTTCCTAAGGCATTTGTAATTGTCCCTCTTTTGTAGTAGTAATTTGCTCCTCTTTCGTCCGTGGATGTAGGTCAAAATCAATTGACCGAACCACGTAAATATGGTGTTCTTGTTGCTTCTTTTATTCTTCCACTTTATTGTCTTTGTTGGGTTGTCAAAATTACCTTGTGTTAAATTTCCTAGGGCTAACTCTAACAAACTGGTATCAGAGCCTGGTTCTGGGATCTTTTGGCAACGATGACAATAACAAAGATTGTTGTCGAGAAATTCGACAGAAATGTCAACTTCGGCTTGTGGCAACTCAAGATGGAGACCATTCTGGTTCAAGACGGAGTTGATTTGGTACTATAGGGCGCCGAGAGCATTCCGGATGATATGTCAAAAGAAGAGCTTGCGGGTATGGATAAAAAGGCCCGATCAAGCATCATTCTAAATCTCTCTGATGAGGTTTTACGGGAGGTAGCTATGGAGACTACGGCTAAGAGCATGTGGGACAAGCTTAAAGCCTTGTACATGAAGAGGATAGTAGAGAATCGTCTCTACTTGAAGCAGAGTCTATATATGCTTCAGATGATTGAAGGTACATCTATACTCTCGCATCTTGATAAGTTTGATTCTTCGGTTATGGATTTGGAGAATATAGATGCAAAAATTGATGACGAGGATAAGGCTTTGTTACTTTTGTGTTCTCTTCCCCAATCTTTTAAGCATTTCCGTGATACTTTGATTTATGGAAAAGAAACAGTTTCTTATCAAGAAATTAAATCTGCACTGAAATCTAAGGAGCAGATAGACAAGAATATCACTGGGGAAAGTAGAGAGAATCAGGCTGAGGAGGGTTTGGTTGTTAGGGGGAGAATAGATAAAAGAGAATTTGACATTAGTAGATCTAAATCTAGATCTAAATCCAGACATAGAAATTTGGAATGCAGATATTGTCATAAAATGGGGCACATTAAATCTGATTGCTTTAAATTGAAAAATAAATTAAAGCAAAAGGAAAAATTTGTTGAGAAAACTATTGAATCCGCTGAAGTTAGTGTAGCAACTGATGAGATTGTTGGAAATATTTTTTTTGCTATTGATAACAGGACGAGGTCTAAAAATGAATGGATTTTAGATTCGGGTTGTTCTTATCACATGTGTCCCAATAGGGATTTGTTTTCCACATATGAATCTTGTAATTGTGGAATTGTTTTGATGGGCAATAATGTCGCATGTGATGTTGTTGGTAGAGGCACAATCCAAATTAAAATGCATGATGGTATTGCGAGGACGCTCACTAATGTTAGACATGTTCCTGATTTAAAAAAGAATCTCATCTCTTTAGGCACCCTAGAGGCCCTTGGGTGTAAATACACAGCTGAAGGTGGAGTTATGAAAGTTTCTAGAAGTGCCCTTATTGTTATGAAAGTTTGTAGGTCTGGTAGCTTGTATATTCTACAGGGAACTACTGTCACAGGTTTGGTTGCAGTTTCATCATCATCATTGTCTGATTCTGACATCACCAAATTATGGCATATGCGTTTGGGTCATATGAGCGAAAAAGGTTTGAGCATATTGAGCAAAAGGGGTCTACTTTACGGACAGAGTACTGGGCCACTTGTTTTTTGTGAACACTGCATTTTTGGAAAGCAGAAAAGAGTCAGCTTCACTTCTCCGGCAGTTCACAAAACGAAAAGTACTCTTGACTATATTCATTCAGACCTTTGGGGTCCATCTCATGTTCAATCTAAGGGTGGTGCCAAGTATATATTGACTTTCATTGATGATTATTCCAGGAAAGTTTGGGTTTATTTTCTGAAGCATAAAAATGATGTTTTTCTAACATTTAAACAATGAAAGGCTTTGATTGAGAAGCAAACAGGTAAACAGATTAAGCGGCTTCGAACAGATAATGACATGGAATTTTGTGAAGGTGATTTTGAAGAATTCTGCAAAAATGAAAGAATCGTTCGGCATCGCACTGTTAGGATGACGCCTCAGCAAAATGGTGTGGCCGAACGTATGAACAAAATACTCTTGGAGAGAGTAAGGTGTATGATCTCAAATGCAGGGTTGACAAAGGACTTTTGGGCAGAGACGATTAATATGGCCTGTTACGTTGTCAACTGCGCTCCTTCTGCAGCACTTAACTTTAAAACTCCAGAGGAAGTTTGGTCAGGTACTCCTGCTGATTATTCTGATTTTAAAATTTTTGGGTGCCCAGCATACATGCATATAAATGAAGGAAAATTAGAGCCTCGGGCTAAAAAGTGCATTTTCCTTGGGTATGCTTCTGGGGTGAAAGGATACAGATTATGGTGTTCTAATCTCAAATCCCCAAAATTTATAATCAGTAGAGATGTTACTTTTGATGAATTGTTTATGTTATCTTCTAAAGAGGAATCTATTAGTTGTACAAATGATAGTGTGCAGAAGCAGGTGGAGCTTGAGATTGGAAGTTCAGATTCTTTTAAGTCGAACTCTTCTACTCAAAGAATGTCAGTAGATGGTCCCGAGTCTACTGACGTAGATGATCCAGAGGAAGAGCAATATTCCATAGCCAAGGATAGACCACGGAGAGATATTCGACCACCACAAAGATATGCAAATTTGGTTGCATATGCTTTGTCTGTTGCAGAAGAGACAAGTGAAGTTGGTGAGCCTACTTCCTACTCAGATGCAGTTTCTTGTGATAATTCCGCTAAGTGGTTGATTGTGATGAATGAAGAAATTGAGTCTCTTCATCGGAATAGAACTTGGGATATTGTGAAGCCGCCTTCGGGTAAGAAAATTGTTGGATGCAAATGGGTCTTCAAAATGAAGGAAGGTATTCCAAGGGTTGAAGATGCAAGGTACAAAGCACGATTGGTTGCAAAGGGCTATAGTCAGGTACATAGTGTTGATTTTAATGACGTATTTTCACCTGTTGTTAAGCATAGCTCTATTCGTGTTTTGCTTGCTTTAGTTGCCATGTATGATTTGGAATTGGAGCAACTTGATGTCAAAACAGCTTTCTTACATGGTGAACTTGAAGAACATATTTATATGGAGCAACCTCATGGATTTGAAGTTGATGGTAAGGAAGACCATGTTTGCCTGTTAAAGAAATCCTTGTATGGATTGAAGCAATCTCCAAGACAGTGGTATAAGAGGTTTGATTCTTTTATGTTGAGTCATGGTTACACGAGGAGCATGTATGATAGTTGTGTTTACTTCCGGAAGTTAACTGATGGCTCTTTTGTGTATTTGTTGCTTTATGTTGATGACATGCTTATTGCAACTAAGAATTTGTCAGAAATTCACACTTTGAAAATGCAGCTGAGTAGTGAATTTGAAATGAAAGATTTGGGAGCAGCTAAGAAAATTCTTGGCATGGAGATCAAAAGAGATCGAGGAGTTGGAAAATTATTTCTGACTCAGAAAAATTACCTCAAGAAAGTCTTGGAGAGGTTTGACATGAAAAATGCTAAGCCAGTGAGTACTCCTCTTGCTAGCCATTTTCGGCTATGTGCTGCTCAGTCACCATAGTCAGTTGAAGAGGAAGAATATATGGTGAAAGTTCCATATTCTAGTGCCATCGGCAGTATTATGTATGCAATGGTTTGTACTCGTCCAGATATTTCACAAGCAGTCAGTGTGGTTAGTAGATATATGTCTCGCCCAAGTAAAACACATTGGCAGGCTGTGAAGTGGATTCTTAGATACTTGCAAGGGACTTCAGATGTTTGTTTAGAATTTGGGAAAAATCGTGACACTTTGGTTGGTTACGTCGACTCTGATTATGCTGTGGATCTTGATAAACGAAGATCTTTGACAGGCTATGTATTTTGCGTTGGCGGTTGTGTAGTTAGTTGGAAAGCTTCCTTACAACCTATCGTAGCTTTATCTACTACAGAGGCAGAATATATGGCAGTGACATAGACGATCAAAGAAGTTTTATGGTTAAGAGGATTGTTCAGCGAATTATGTCTGCATCAAAGTGTTACTACAATTTACTGTGATAGTCAAAGTGCTATTCATTTGACTAAAGACCAGATGTATCATGAGAGGACAAAACACATCGATGTGAAGTTTCATTTTATTCGGGATATCATTGCTGAGGGAAAAGTCTTTGTTTAGAAAATTCATACGAAGGACAATCCAGCTGATATGTTTACGAAGCCTCTTCCGGTTTACAAGTTCAAGCAGTGCTTGGACTTGGTTGGTATTCATTGTTGGTGATTGCCCGTTGGGGCTTTTGTGAAGAAGGTGGAGCAAGTTTTGTTAGGACATGCCAAGGTGGAGATTTGTTAGCTTGGCAAGTCCCATAGTCCCATATCGGGAAAATCAGACTTGTTATCTCGTCTTAGAACTATAAATAAGGGCCTGGGCTTTGAAGTCAGATGCACCACAAGAGGTACCACAAGTGGCACCACAAGAAAAACCTAAGTGTTTGCTTTGGTTTAAGTCCATACTCAGTTAAATAGTTTGGACTTATAGTTTGGTTTTTCTTGTTTAGTATTTTCGGGTGTTTTATGGCCTAGGAACATCTTTCTAAGGCATTTGTAATTGTCCCTCTTTTGCAGTAGTAATTTGCTCCTCTTTCGTCCGTGGATGTAGGTCAAAGTCAATTGATCGAACCACATAAATCTGGTGTTCTTGTTGCTTCTTTTATTCTTCCGCTTTATTGTCTTTGTTGGGTTGTCAAAATTATCTTGTGATAAATTTCCTAGGGCTAGCTCTAACAGTCAGAATCTAAGTAACCAATCACATCCAGATTGTCTGTATGTCTATATATAAGAATGTAATCTTTGGTTCCTTGTAGATACCTCATCACTTTCTTTGCAGCTCTCCAGTGGTCCATACCTGGATTACTCTGATATCGACCTAGCATCCCCACAATAAATGCAATATTAGGTCTAGTACAGACCTGTGCATACATAAGGCTTCCTACGACAGAAGCATATAGGATGTTTTTCATTGATTCCCTTTCAAAATTGTTCTTTGGGCATTGGTTTAAATTGAACCTATCACCTTTCACTATGGGAGCAATACTTGGTGAATAATCCTTCATCCGAAATCTTTCTAAAAGTTTATCAATATAGGTTTCTTGTGATAGACCTAAAATGCCTCGAGGTCTATCTCTATGGATCTTAATGCCAATGACATAAGATGCATCACCCATATCCTTAATATCAAAATTTTTAGAAAGGAATTGTTTCACCTCATGCAGCAAACCCTTATCGTTGGTTGCAAGCAAAATATCATCTACGTATAAAACAAGGAAACATATTTTACTCCGCATTGATCCATGGGATTTTCAACAAATCTGAATAAAGAAATCACTTCATGAAATTTAAAATACCATTGGCCGGAGGCTTGTTTTAAGCTATATATAGACTTCCTAAGCTTACAAACCAAGTGTTCACCAATACTAGAGGAGAAACCTTCAGGTTGTTTCATATAAACCTCTTCCTCTAGATCTCCATTAAGAAATGTCGTTTTCACATCCATTTATTGCAATTCAAGGTCAAAATGAGTAACTAATGCCAAAATTATACGTAGAGAATCTTTCTTAGATACAGAAGAAAATGTCTCCGTATAATTGATTCCCTCTTTTTGAGTAAATCTCTTTGCAACAAGTCTTGCCTTGTATCTCTCAATGTTGCCTAACGAATCTTTCTTAGTTTTAAAGACTTTGCAACTAATAGCCTTTGCTTCATTAGGCAACTCTACAAGATCCCAAACTCCATTGCTTATCATGGAATTCATCTCTTCTTTCATGGCATCATGGAATTCATCTCTTCTTTCATGGCATCATGTCACAAATTTGACTCTTTGCAACTCATGGCTTGTGAAAATATTTCAGGATCATTTTTTGCTCCAATATTATAATTAGATTTTTGTAGATATACAACATAATCACTAGGAATTGCTGATCTTTTATTTCTAGTAGATCTTCTTAATGTTGTACCAATGGTTCCTTGAGGAACTTGTGGTTCAACTAGTTGTTCAGGAGCTTGTTGTAATTCCTGAACTACTTGATCTATTAGAATACTATCAACAACTTGTGGAATTTCAATGATTAGTTGTTCAACACTAGTTTGTACTTGAGGAGTGCTATGAACTATAACCAATCTATCATTTGATGTGGAAGGTTGAGATTCTATATGATCATGTGCGGAAACTATGTTCTTGAAATGATCGCTCCCACTAATCACATCATCCTCAAGAAATTTAGCGTTTCTTGATTCCACAATCCTAATTGTGTGAGATGGACAATAGAATTTGTAACATTTGAACTTTTCGGCATATCCAATGAAATACCCACTAATAGTCCTCGGGTCCAATTTCTTCTCTTGTGGATTATATATCCTGACTTCAGACGGACATCCCCAAACGCGCATATGTCGCAAACTCGATTTCCAGCCTTTCCATAATTCAAATTGTGTCTTTTGGACAACCTTGGTTGGAACTCGATTTAATATATACACAGTCGTCTTTAGCTCTTCAATCCACAAGAACTTAGGAAGACTGGAGTTGCTAAGCATACTCTGCACCATGTCTAATAATATTCGGTTTCTTCTTTCTGCAACACCATTCTGGTCTGGAGAACCAGGTATAGTGTATTGGGCAACAATCCCATGTTCTTGAAGAAACTTAGCAAAAGGACCAGGTGCTTATCCATTTTCAGTATATCTACCATAATATTCTCCACCCCTATCTGATCTCACAATTTTAATTTGCTTACCACATTAGTTCTCAACTTCAGCCTTAAAGACTTTGAAGGCATCAAATGCTTCATTTTTGTTATGAAGCAAATATATATACATATATCGTGAGTAATCATCTATAAAAGAGATTAAGTATTTCTGACCATGTATGTCCATGTCTGGACAACATATATTAGTATGAATTATCTCTAATAAGTTTGAACTCCTATTAGCACCCTTTTTGAACTTATTGGTCTGCTTTCCCTTAATACAATCCACACAAGTCTTAAAATTAGTAAAATCAAGAGTACTAAGTACCCCATCTTTAACTAATCTTTTAATTCTCTCTATGGATATATGTCCTAATCTCCGATGCCATAATATATAGGAGTCCTCATTAATATTACACCTCTTAATGCCAATGTGAACATGCATTGAACTTTGAGTATTATCATTTTGTAATAAAATACGGTAAAGACCATCAGACAAAATATCATTCCTAACACAATCAGATTTATGTAATAAACGAAATGATGTGTCTTTAAAATTAAAGGAATACCCAAATGGTACGAGCCTGGAACATAAATTAAGTTTCGTGAGAAACTTGGTACATAAAAGGTTCTTTCCAATTTTAAAATAAAACTACTACTTAAAGTTAAAATGTATATTCCAATTGCTTCCATATGTAAGCGCATCTTATTTCCTGATAAGATGCTTTGCTCACTTCCCACTTGCTTCCTTAGGTTTTGCATACCCTGCAAAGAGTTTGCAATATGGATTGTTGATCCAGAGTCAATCAACCAAGTGTTAATATTAACATTAACCATATTAGATTCATAACATACATATGAGGTTGGTTTACCTTTCTTTTCAAGTCACTATTGGAATTTCGTGTATTCCTTCTTCATGTGTCCATTTCTTTTACAAAAGAAACACCTTGCTTCTTTCTTGATATCAGCTTGGGGTGGTATTTTATCTTTTCCCTACTAATGAGCTTTCTGATTGGCTTGATGTTTGTCATTTTGTTTTTCCCTCGAGTGGTTAGTACCAATGCACTCTCACCCAATTCCATCACTAGCCTCTCTTTTTCTTGAACACACATGGTCATTAATTCATTGATTGACCATTTGTCCTTATGTGTATTGTATGAAATTTTAAAAGGGCCATATTGAGGTGGAAGGGTGTTCATAATATAGTGCACTAGGAAGGATTCTGACATATTAACCTCAAGTTTCTTAAGTTGAGCCGCAATATCTCGTATTACATTATGTGCTCACGCACACCCTTTATGTTGGTGAGTCTAAGGGATGAGAATTTCATTATTAGGGTACTTGCTAGTGCCTTATCCGAAGTGACGAATTGTTCATCAATAGCTTTTAGCAAGTCTCGGACATTTTTATGCTGGTCAACAGAACCACGTATGCCAGCAGTCATCTTAGTTTTGATAAACATCACGCTGAGCTGATTGGATCGCTCCCATCGCTCATATAACGTGATCTCAGTTGGAGTGCTGGTATTAGTGATTATAGGTGGTTCGTCTTTCCTGATAACATAATCGATATCTATCCACTCTAAATGGAGGAGAACCCTCTCCTTCCATATCTTATAGTTATCACCGTTAAGTTCAGGAATATCACATCGAATATCAGAGAAATTAACAGTTTGAGAAACTGCATAAAATCAAACATGCTTATGTCAAAATTTGAAGCTTAATAGACTAAATTACATGTTTTATCAATGTGAAACATGCCAAAAAATATGAATCTCATGACATAAAAATTGCTTGTGGGCTAAATTCTTAATTCAAATAGATTCATATGGTCTTTATGATAAAACTATCAAATTATATTCCAATTCATAATCCCTATAGGTAAATTATGAAAGTAATATGATATTTTATCCTAATTAATTATATTAAATATAATAAAAGATCCTGTGGGATAACAATTATTATACAAAATATAATCAATCACAATATGATGTCTAATTACTTATGTGATCCTTATTTTAACTTTATATATAATTTTAATTAATTAAGGATGCTATGGCTAATTCTTAATTAATTAAGATTATATGGATCACTAGACATTTTAAACATAAAAAAATTACTCATAAGTATAATTTAATATAACTAAATATGCATATATGAGCATTTTATCGACTAAAATGTTGAAAATGATATTTCCTCATAATTTTTAATAAAATATATTAAGAAGTTTCCAAGAAAAAACCAAAATCAAATCATTTTCATGGCATAAAAAAAATGAAAACTATTTCTTATCAAGGCAGAGGTCAAAAGGCTCTGATACCAAATGTAAGAAATCAACTTGTGTTTCTAAATCGTTATAATAGAAACACAATAAAAACTAATGCAGAAACAAAATAGCGTACCTCCAGCCATTGTCGCCAAGAATTTCTACAGATGTTTCTTCTTGAACTTTGGCACTTCTCGACTAAGAACTCTCACTTTAGATGGTGTAGGAAACTCTTTCGCTTCAAAGAAATGATTGAGCCCAGAGATCAAAATCCTCATATATATAGATGTTCTCCCATCAAGAATATTTATTATCACCAATTCAAAACGTTCAAGAATTAATTCAAATTTGTAACGTTTAGACCATAACGAAGAACTTTAATGATATTAAATATTTAATTTAATATTAACGGTTTCATGTATAAAGAATAAAAAATTGAAATCATTTAAATCATAATTAATGAAGAAATTCATGATAATGAATTATGAATCTGAATGAGAATGATTACATTATTATTAAATATAATATTTAATAATAACGGTTACAGGATGCTGTTGGTTCCCAATTGAAGTCGAGGGGGGAAACCTTGCGAAAGCGCGATGTTCGTGTTCTTTCTCCGCCTAATCCATCGATCGGGATTTTGTTGCTTCTTGGATTCTTCTTTTCTTGTTCGGTCGTTGATTCGTTTTTCCCAAAGGCTTTACTGTTTTTGGCGGTAATGGTTCCGTCTTGCTTATGACAGTCTGAGACAGAGAGGAAGCAGAAGGAGTTGGAGGACTGCAAGAAAGCAAGGGATGACGCCCAAATCCTTTACAGTAAGCTGGAAGATGAGGATCTAAGAGTACAGGAAGCAGGTGAACCAAAACCCTTCCACAGATGGAGAGAGGCTCTTCCAGCTTGCCGCTAAATTCCAAGAAAATATATGAGATGAAATAACAAACTAAAGAACAGGATCAACATTAATGATGAAGTGATCCCAAATAGAACAAAGCATAGGTCGATCCTTTCTCCAGTCGACTGCCTCAGCATTGTTCTATTTATTCTGGATATATATCACCTTCTTTTTAAGTAAACACTCAAATTTTTATCTTTGTGTTTTCCCCTTTAAGAACACCAAATTGACGATAGTTGACTTTAGTGAAAATTTATGTTGAATAGAAAAGAAAAAATTACTATGTTGTGTTCCCTCAGAAAAAGGTACTAATTATTCCTCATTGTATAAGTAGATTTTAGAATCTCATTGCTTGTTTAATTCGTTTGAACAAAAGATAAATGACCAGTTTAGTTTGTCATCATCTTCTTTTTATTTTTCTTTAGCGTTGTGCTTTTATGAAGCAAGATTTCTGTTTATGGGAAGATTCATATGAAGCTTTATAGTATTGCATTTTGTTCTTCTTCCCCGGTAAAGCAGGAAGCAAGATTTCTTTCTTTCTCTCTATTTCTCTTTAATTACCAGCTTACTGCAAGTTTTCATCTGCTAGAGGAAATAGAATTAGTTTGTAGCTACTCTCTGGTACTATTTTGCTGGATTAGCTTCAATTGAAGGTTGGTCTGGTAATTTCCTGCAGAAATTACAGAAAATGAATTTTATTTCACTATTTCATGCAGTTCTGCAGTTGTTTATCTTAATGAATGACAACAGTTCCATCATATGTTCCTTTCAGCACCAGAGAAAGTATACTTAGATGTGGCATCGAGTAGTGATTGTGGAATTTATTGCGCAGTTAACTTTCTTTTTGCTGTTATTATACAATTACTTGTTCCTAAAAACCTTTTCTTAATATATGTGATGAGAACATGACCTTGTTCTGCATATTGGCATATCCATTACATTGGGAAATGGACTGCTTGTCTTGAATCACTGAAGCGAGGAAGGGCCGGTCGCTGAGGAGGAATAAGACGAAGACGATGAGCAACCTTCACATGATCAAGGAGATGATAACAAACAGTACGACTACTTTCTTCCCAAAATCTTTGAGCAGTATGTTGTTCCTTTACACAAACAAAGTTTGTTTGGCATATTAGTCGTTCTAGTTGCAGACTATTTCTTCTGATATCTACAGCTTCGAGTTCAATTCGGTTGCGATGGATGTCTTGTCATTGCTGAAGCATCTGTTGCCGCATGCTCAAGAATCTGTTCTGATGGCAACCTATCTCTTCACATGCCGCAAGAACTTCGTCACTTGACTCATTCGAGGTAGATTCTTATCCTTGTATTCGTATTGGTTAGAAGAACAGGCACTGCCACTCCCTACTTCACTTTCGTTGGAATTGTTCAGAAATAACGATCATGAACTTGTGATGCTGTTTCATATTTGATACATGCAGTTCATTCGTTGAGTAGTCTGAAATGGTTTAAGGTCTGTCACCCGTCGTTAGCCGATACTAATTGTTAATCATTAAGTGTTATTGTTTCCACAGCCGATTTGATTAAAGTGGGAGAGTCGGATCACGAGATACTAATATATCGTAGAAGTAAACGCAGCATGAGAGTGGGAGAAAACTATTGCCTTTTTTTTTTCGTTAAAAGAACAAAACGATGAGGTCATTTCTGTTAAGAAGTTAAAGCATATTTTGAAATATCATAAATTAATATTTTTATATTTTAACTGATATCAAATAGAATTTTATGAATAAAAATTCTTAATTTAAAATATATTTTAGAAGATTTCAAATAAGATTAGATAGAGTTATAGAAATTAGGGAGTCTTATATTTTACATATATAGATAGGTGGCATATATCAATTCAAGTTTCAATTATTCAAGTTAAATTTAAGGATCACTTAAGATCTATAAGTGTTTTCTTTAGAAGTTCAATAAAATTTTTCTTTACATTTGCATGTGATCTTCCTTTTCTTCACATAGTATTATAACCACAAGAGTCGTAATATGTGTTTTAAGAAGATAACTCTTTTTTTTTACTATATAAAATTATAGTTGAGTTGGTAGAATCATTATTGAACTTCTCAATCAATCTAATTATAAGATTTGAAAGATTTGTTTGGAGTCTTAAGCTTATACGAGAAGATCTATAGGATATAGTTATTAAAGAAACGAAGGATTTTAAATATACAAACTGAATTTGTATTAAAGATATCTATTTCTTATTATCTCTTTGAATATATTATTTGTTACAAATCAACTTTAGAGATTTAAATCACTTTTGATGCATTGCTCAATAAAAAAAATATAGCTTGACTTTAGTAATTAAAAAATAATTTGACGAATACTATCCAGGTTGATCTCTCAATTTCATAATATTTTTGAAGATTAAAAATTTATATTTAAATATATTACTCTTATATCTAAATGAAACTTTATATTGTTTATGGTCTTCGAAATTCATTTACTGAAGGATGGGTTCAACAACTATCCTTAATAAAGTTAGAAAATTTTCTTGTTTCTAAAAAATTCGAAACTCGTCGAAGCTTCTATTTTAGAGGGAGATGGAGATATTTTATTTTATTTTTTTTAAAAAAAGATAATGATAATAATAAAGAGAAGAAAGATGATACTAACAATAAGCAAGAATTTTTGTCAAACAATTGTGCAAATCGAAAGAAGATCAAGTGGTATAAGTACGATAAGTTAGATCATATCAAAAAAAATTATCATGTAAAAATTAAAGAAAAAATATTAGAAATAAAGAAGATTATTCGAATGGTATGAAGATCGAGGCAAATACTTTTTGGTTGAAACTACGAACATCTATTAATTTTGAAACTACTTTTTGGTGATGCTGTTGAGAAACTACGTTAAGATCATTTGTTCTTGGGCTAATAATACCTTACATCCTTCCTTTTTATATAATTTCTTCTATTATTATTTCTGAAGAATATAAAAGATCAATAGAAAATAGCAAATTTTCTTTCTTTTTTTTTCTAAGGGATCGAGCTGCAATATCAAAATTGAAGAAATCGAAAATCTCTTGTCGTCCATTTAAAAGTCCGATAATAACAAAACAGGCAAATGACAGGAGTAAAACACATACAGCAAAGATCCTGTGCCTATCAGCTTTCCAAACAGCATAAACGGAGAATTTGGCTTATTTAACCAGTCCAAAAGCCACATTTCTCACATTCTATAGACTAACCTCAGCTATAGGATCCACACAAGTAAATCATCCAAGGAGGGCACATCCATGTCCAATAAAACATTTGCATTAAATACCATGCAGCTATCAGAGAAATTTGCATCCATGGACTCAGGCAGAATGTTCTTGAGCCTCTAAAAATTGCCCAACACAATACTCTCTAAAACTATGGAACCCGTGAAGCCAAGCGAAAAAGCTACCACTGGAGAACCATCTCCAGTAATATCATTGGGAGACAGGCAGCAATTTTATGAAACCTATACATACCTATAACCAGAAAACCATAGCAATCAAAATGGGCCATACATATCAGTTCTTGACACAAGATTATTACATTAGCACAGCAGAACAAGTGGACCTATGACTCCCACAGACCCAAGAAGGATGTTGACGCCCTCTGTGATATCCTGTTATGATGGGCACAAGGGGAGACGGTCTAGAAGCTTATCATGCTGCAGGCTCCTCTTCCAAAGCATCATCGTCACCACCATCACTGTCACCATCAGTGTCATCATCAGAAAACTGCATGGGTCCAAGCAGTGCGCTTAGACTTACTCCATTCCATCTCCCAACAGCTCTCAAATGCCCGAGTCTCACAGTAGAGGAATGCCGTGAAGATGACTCTCCAGCTTCATCTTCTTCAGTACCCTCTGACACAGTGCAGCTTCTAGCTTCCGGGAAGCACTTCAAAACCAAACTGCCCGTGCTCTCAAGAATGTCAAGACCTAGCACAGGTGATAGTGGACGGCCGATTACTTGTACATGGCACACACTTCAACATGCAAAAACAAATCAAGCGTTAGTTTATTGATTCATAAAATCTAACTTTGGAATTTCTAACTGGACTCAGATGAGCAGGCTAATGGATGCTTGGCATGCTTTCAAACAGTGTCAAGTCTTAGGATATCATGTTTTACACCTTCTTCCACATTTATATAGCAAATTCTACATACTCCGTACTATTATGAGCATTTGCTACACATACATGATCATCAAAACTGCTGCTGCAGTAAAATTCAAATAAAATGAATCACAATAAAAGATGATGGGTAGTTAAAAAAGAAAAAAGAAAGGAGGACACGAAATAGCCACAATTAATAAATTTCAAAATCATAATCATATCAATACTCACCATATATAATACAAAAAAAGAAAGGAGGACACGAAATAGCCACAATTAATAAATTTCAAAATCATAATCATATCAATACTCACCATATATAATACAAATCGTCCGTTTCTTGTTTCTGGACCCTACCCAGCAACTCGATTTGCAATATTCCACCAAGGCAGATAACTGGGCTACGAAGTTTGAACGATTGCAAAACATTTTCCTGGTTAACAATAATTTCAAAGGAGGTAAGAACTAGAAGAAAAAAAAAAATGTTCTGCTGGATATGTTTCAGAAGAACTAACTCTTGAACCTAGATCAAATAGTAATAATAAATATTACATCCTCTGTAATTTGACCTCAAGCCCCAGCATGACATATTTACTACTATAACATAGTTAACATCCACCAACTTCTTTTCCTTCACAAGTCACAACTGATGCAATTGCAAGACCATCACCCAACAGGTAAAATCATGTGCAATGCCACACTGCATTAGATGCATGCAGTTCCAGAGTTTCCTAATTAAGCCGTTTTTTTAAATTCATTATTATAGACCACTGAAATATTAAAAATAGTAACTGTAAGTTTCTATTAACCTGCTACTCAGTTAAATGAGAATCTTTTAGAACTATATTATTATGTTAGAAGAAAATCGACATTCACAAGTCACCTGCAACATTGGAAATTCAGGTGAAGTATATGTCCAGTAATAGTTGTCATCATCGGCTGATTGATGTTCTGCATACTCATTTGTGATACAAGAACTCTGTCCTTGTCCTAATCTGGAATAGCCCATCCGAAAACGTACAGACTTTGCTGAGTATACGGGATCACCAGGTTGAAAAAATGCTGAATAAATAAACACAATTATGGATAATCAATAGGAAGGAGCATTATCCAAGCATTATAATGACTAATAGGATATGTTAAAAAGGCAAACCTTTGAAAGGCCGTATCTTTATTTCGCTGACAATACAGAGATTTGCGACCAATCTGTACGTTAGACTCTCTGGAACGCTAGCTTCTCTCTGTCCACCACTTGACCAATAAGAAGGCCTACGGTCCGCTATTTCACTAGGTTCCAATGTATTTTCAATGCTCTCATCTGGATAATTGTCAGTGCTGGAAGCACAAATTGCCTGATAAATGCAATCCCTTTTACCTTTAGGCGAACTAAGACAATGACCTAAGTACAGATACACTTTGTGTTCTCTCTCCATGCTTTGCCATTCCACAGCAGAGCTAGATCCAACTTCTGTAGTCTTGGAAACTGTACTTACTTCAACAACTTGAGCAAATTTCGACACCTCAGGGGAAATCCTTAGGCACAAGTTTTTGGTGAAACCATTTGCAATAACTGCAGTATATGTCAAACAGCTGCATCAGAATCACATATGAAAGTTGGAAATAAAACTTTCGTAGAAAAAAATGTTTCCCAGCAGGACTTCCTAAAAGACAACAAATACAACTCGTTTAAACCTAAACTAAATGAGTCAAACTTAACTCAAATTTGACTCAAACTATGTCCTGCTGTCTGGACTGGGCTGCATAACCCTTTCCTTGCTATCCCCAATTTCTCCTCCATCTTTCCTATCTCTCATCACTCCTGCAAACATGCAACAAAAACCCCTACCTTACTCTGCACACTGTTAAGCACACATCCTCAGTTTTTCATTACCCAGTTTAATTGGTTATGAAACATAGTTATACGAGAAAGAAGGCAACTAAAATAGGTCAACTTTACATTGCAGTTTCAAAACCCTACAAAAAAGCATCTAATGCCATCCTCATTAGACTACTTCAGGGATCAACTCGATGGTCCAATACCAAATTTGCAAAATGTGTATCACTCAAAGCCTAAACTTCAAAAATATGAAAAATATTTCAAAAAATCTTTCTGTAGACTCTGCATAAAGAATTCCATGAGGTTCAATAAAAATCATTAGTTAATGACAATGCCACAGATGACAGAATACATAGAAAAGCAAAACTTGTAAGAAACTCTTATGTCCGGAACAAGCTCTACATAACTTGTAGAAGAATGCCCTTCTACAATAGTGCTAGTTTTTTACCTAGTGAAACCATAAAAAAATCCCTTGTCAAGGATCACATTTTGTACATTGACCTGGCTTAGTTTTCTCCTTTCAGATAACCATTGTTCATGTACCTCAGCCCACTATTATTTCAAACTAAAAGGTTCTCTTGTCTAAATATAAGACTCTCCCTCTCATTTATTTGCACCATTGCAAAAAGAAAAGTGATGGAAGTACATAAAAGTTATGCTATTCTTAGATTTGTAGACATTTCAACTGTTTTACAGCACATAAATTTGCAGTGACACATCAAACTCATCGAGTCTAAGGTGAACATATCACATATCCTGCCCTTTCCCCGCTGTGAATGTAGAACTGCTTCAAAATCCTCAATGGACGCAAAATGGTGGAAACCAACAAACCAAACAATCAATGGCGTAATAGCAACCGAGAAAAATAAGAATCCACACCAGATTCTACTCGCCCGCACAGGACGAGGTGACTCACCGAACCGGCGCCACGATCGGGACACGGAGCTGACCCGCACGAGATCACCCGGATCGTCCAGGAGCATCAGCACGGCCGTCGAGGCGTCCGGCCCCAGCCATTCCAAGAAATCCCAGCGATTCTCCATCGTAAACGATTCGCGGCGATCCGACTCAACCCCAGTCGGGCCCCAAACCAGGACACGGCCGCGGAAGAAATCGGTAGAGGAGGACGAGCAGAGGGGAAGAGAAACCCAACCGAGAGAGAGAGAGAGCAGAAGGGGAAAGAAATCGAGAAAAAGGGAAAAAGGAGAGAAATCTGAGAAGGAGAGAAAGTGAAGGAAAGGAATGGGAACGGTGGAAGGCAGCAACCGACACAGCTGGCCGTCAAGGAAACATGAGACGCCGAGTTTAGGTTCTAAATAATATTATATTTATACTCCGTCTCTATCTCAACAAGCAGACTCGAGCTTATGTTTTCTATTTGTGCCGGTTGACAAGAATTAACTCTCACTCTTTGATTATACACGGCACAGAATATTTAGAATGCCAAATTCTATCTTTTACTAAAATTTTTGCATCACAAATCAACGTAGACTCCTCTTATAATGTATTCTTGGATTATAAGAGCGAGCGAAAAAGATGAATTAGAAATATCGTTTCAATCGTAACTCTTTCGATTGGCAATATGACGATTGATCGATCATTGTTGTGGTAGTATATTAGACTCACGTACTAATGATTTTAAATCCTTATTTGATTTATTTTGAAAGTGTTAACTAGTTTGGTCGATAAAGGCTTTAATAATTTATCGTAAAGTCCTGAGCTCAAATTTATTTTTTATTATTTTTTTAAAAAAAAGTTTTAAATTATTTTATTAAATAAATATTTATTTATTTTGATAAGGTCATATTCATTTGTCAACTTAACTTAATGGAATTGATGCTCAAAAAAGAAAAATCGTTATATGTTCGTAATTTAGATAAGGAAAAAAAAGACGGTCTATATCTTATGTCTTTTTATCTTACTTCAGTTCAAATATAAAAAACTATATATCCAGTGTCTCGCTTCTTATAAAAGACTATATTAAGAGTTTATTCGATAAAACTCATCTGAAGAACAAGTTAACACGTGTGCATAAGTTCATTCATTTCCTTCCACATGCCTAAGGAGGTTGCTTTATATAGTGTTGTTCTTGTAACATCAGTTTAATGAGCTAATATTCACTTTATATGCTTTACCGACATGGGATGTCCGACAAATGCTTTGTTATCTCTCGAAGTTGACATGTCATATCGCATACATATTGATTGGATTTTATTTGACTTTTAGTTATCCATTATTTTTTAAGATAAGGGCTTGTCCATCCGCAAATATATTATTTGATTTGAAACATTAAACACTACTATATATATTAAAATATTTTTAAAATATATTTAAATTATTTTTTTTTTATCCTATATAGATGTATTAGGGATAAAAATGATGCTTTGAGATATTTTAAGTGCTTTAAATGCTTTGTTATTTTAGATGGATATAACATATATAACAGAGACACCTTATGTGGTATCAAATGCTGTTATGCCTTATATTAATGATTCGCTCAATACCTTAGAGTGTATGTCTATAATTCTCTTTTATAAATAAATATATCATGTGCAAAGGGCATATCTTGGGTACATCAAGTGTTTCAATTTTTTTTTTATTCTAGGTGAACATATCATATATAAATATAACACCAGTCGAGTGCCTCATATGTTTTTTTGTCATAGGTATATGCATTAAGAACAAATAAAATATTTTCAAATGCATCATATATTAAGTTTTTTTATCCTAGATAGATATATTCATATGGGATATCTTGGAGTGTGTTGAATGCCTAAACACTTCAAAAAATTATATACTTTTGGGTGGTCAAGCATTTCAAATGTTATTTATCTTGGACGAATACATTATATACAAACGAGATATTTTAGGATGCGTAGGGTGTTTTAAATAATTTAATAGTCGTGAGTGGTCTTATCATATACAAATGAGATGTATTTGGGTGTTTTGAATTTTTCAAATATTTTTTGTCTTGAGTGGATGCTTTGGGTGTGTTGAGTGCTACAACACAATAAGTTTTTGTGTAATCATTTTATTTTTTAATATAAATTTTTTTTAAATAGATGCAAAGGGTTTTTTTTTAATAAGGAAGCATATAAAATTAGGCGGCTTATGAACTCCAGAATTAGTCAGACTAGTTTGAGCCAACCTAGACTGGTTGGGTTGGTCATACCCGATTTGACTTATGTAGATATTGGACCCACGTGAACCTACTCTAGGTTGATTTGGCTATTTGACCTATCATGAGCTTACTCAACCTGAACTAGCCAAATTGACCAAACTAGGTTGGTTGAGCAATGTGACCCTATGTGAGATGGTTGAGTCAAGTTGACCCAACACAAAAGCTTTGTGAGCATGCTTGGATGAGGTGTGTATGATCTAGTAAGATATGCTGTGAGAAACATACATAGATAAATCTTTTATGTAGTTATGTTAGTAATATAAAAAAAACTATATTATTATAGTTTGAGACTTCAAAATCTCATTCTTTATATTTTACCCTAATCACTGATACAATAGTGGTGTATCAAACTAATTTACTGTGGGTTCAAAATCTCATACAACATATTTTTAAACGTGTCAACTAGTTTTGTTGATAAAAACTTTGATAGTTTATCATAAGATCATATATGATAATAAAGGATTATCACACAAACAAATGATCAAGAATTCAAGTTATAAAAATTGTAGAGTTATTTTTTCATGTTGAGACTAAGTTGGTCACAAGTTTAATCTGGTGAGATTAAAAGGAAAAAGGATTAATACAGGAAGAAGACGTATTGTAAAAAGTCATCTTGATGACGATTAGGAGATGATATCAAGTTGAAAATATCTCGAAGGTATAATTAGGTTAAAATAGTCATCTTAAGAATATGATCATATAAACAATTATCTTGAAGATAATTATCCTAAAGGAGCTGTTGTCATAGTAATGCGACTAACATGAAGAGCAATTATTTTGAAGGTGTGGTTGACTTAAGAAAGCGATTAACATAGAGAGACCAAATCACTATGGGCTTAGGAGAGTAGGGTGTGAACTTATTATAATCTTTGGCACACATTGCACCTATGATGACATGACATAATGAAATTGTGAAGGCAAAAGCTATATAGAATACTTTACTTTGTGTCACTTCTTAATGTTGTCTTTTTTCTTTTCTCAGACATAAAGGACTTTGGTTGCTATATGGTTATTTGTCCTTTGCAGTAACAAAAAGAATCTTTGAGTGTCAACGAGTTCCTTTTGTCAGTTGGAGTATTTTCACTAAGAATGGTCGGAAATGTCTAACACATAAACGTGTTGGATGTGGCATATAGGGCTATTTGCCTCATGAATACAATAACATGCTTTGAGAGGTGGGAGCTTCCATAAAGGCTCTCTAGATCGATCGAGTAGATAAATTTTTTGAAAGAATATATTCCTTTCAAATATAATAAGCGAAAGAGAATTAGTTCCAAAGTGTCGCTTTGTTGAGTTTTTTTCGCTTCCGTCTCGTGCTCATGTCATCGAGTTGTTTATCTATTTCTCATAATTATTTATATAAAATAAGATTTATCTCGTTAATTAAGTTTGCTCATATTAGGTTAGAGGTAGTTGAGATTGAAATAAATTGATTTCTTCAAGAAGCACTTGTGGTGTTGATTGGCCTTTCAAGGAAGTGATTATAATGTCTTAAGATGGGCACGTAACATTTTATCAGCTAGAAGGATAACTAATATGAAATTTCCTATAATGCTTAGAATTAGCTTCGATTGAAGAATTTCTTATGGCTGATAAACATTACGTATTTTTGTTAGCCGCTTGAATTTGTGGATGAAGCCAAAGAAGACCTCAATAAGAACAATCAGTTTGGTTAGATTTCTGGTTAGAAAAAAAAAAAATCTATGATCACTCAAGACGTATTGTTGGTAGCATATGCTTAGATATTGGGAAAGTAAAGAATTCTTGCCTCTATAGTTAGAATAATAGTCGAGATGGGTTTCTTTACTATGTGCTTTATGGGATAATCTATGCTCACTTTTTCTACGATATTATCTTGAGAGCTCTCGTAGTACAAATTTGATAAAATCAAATTTGGTCATCAATTTGAGTTAGCAAAATTAATTTGTTTGTGTCGTATTTTGAATACTATTTTATTCGGAAGAGAGAAATCTCAAGTATTTAAGATTTATCGTATTCTTAACTGGCTTTGATGCTTATCCTGCCTTCAAGCTATTTTCACTAACTTTCCAATAAAAATATTAGATAGATTACAACAAAACTTTCAACACAAACCAATAGAAAAGTATAAGGAAGGACACATACTATTGGAAAATGGAGTTCCAATCCTACATTTTAGATGTCGATAGGAGGAATTTTTCCATAGGTAAAAATATTTGTATTCTATCTCCCTTATCTTATATAATATTTTATATTCATATCTTATATAATATTTTATATAAAAATATTATGTTAGGATTTTTTTTTAAAACAAAACCTCTTTGATAATTAAATTAATGTGTTTGTGAGTTTTTAAAGATCATAAGTAAATTCATTTTTTGTCATGTATATAAGGAGATTATTTTATATACGATCATTTTTATAATCACGAGTTTAATTATTTAATATTATTCTTTATATGCTTTATTGACATAAAATGTAGAGTAGATGTTTCATCATGTCTGTGTGTTCAATAGATATTTATAATATTTCATATGTCAACTGTTGGTTGATAGAAAATAATAATTATATATTTAATATTTTAATGTACCTCTCAATATAGTTTTGTTAACGTTCACTAGTAATTATTTTATGGTATAAATTGTTTAGGAAATTAAGATATTCGTATGAAAATCTCGAATTCCGCGTGGAGATAAAATCATCGAACTGAGACGACACTAATGACCCTCACATCTTTGATTCACGCATCTCAAAGCAACACTTAGCAATGGGAATCGTATCTGACGGTCAGAAATGCCTGACCTTACTTGGATACTCATACCTTCGGGCTTAAAACTATTTGTATCGGAGAGAGGAGCCTTCGTTACCGATCGCAGCATCACGCGATTCTGCTAGGGTTTTTCGAAGCCATTCTCCGCGCCTCGAAGCCAAGGAGAAGGGGTGACGCGAGGGAAGAGGCCATGGAGGGCGACGATGAGGCCACGTTCGCGGCGGCGACGGGCTACGAGGCGATGTACGCCAACGGCGACGCCGGTGACGACCCGCGCCTGCCGCCAACACCAAGGTCGGGCAAGGCGGCCGTGGGCAGCGGAGGAGATCTGATGGACGTGGAGGCCTACGCGGCGCTATACACCGGCAGGACTAAGGTGGCGCGGCTGCTCTTCATCGCCGAGCGGTGCGGCAACGAGGGCATGCAGCTGGAGGCCTTCCGCTTGGCCCACGACGAGATCAAGAAGGGGGAGGACTCCCACCTCTACCGCGAGGCCATGGCCAAGATCGGCGATCGGCTCGGTCCGCGGTATGCCACCGACCAGGTCTGGGCAGACGCCGTCGATCGCCGGGCGGAAGTGCGGAAGGAGAAGCTCGAGAACGAGCTTAATATCTATAAGGTGCGTTCCGCCTTCATCTTTCTCTCCGATTCTTGTCGCCCTTGGTGAAAACCCCCGATCTGTTCTTCGTGACTCCTGGTGAAATGATCCACAACCTTGTAATAGGGCTTGTAGGGTTCAGCCGCAGTGCCCTAGAAGTAGGGATTGACCATGCTAGATAATAGTTTAAGGAATAAGGTATGGCATTCTAATGAGGAGATCATTAATCATGCTTGAGATTGCCATCTGAAGTTTGCATGACAATATGACAGACCGTAAGATGTTTAGACTCTATATTTTTCAAGCGAATTATTTTATTTTATTGTAGTGATTAGTCAAATACTTATTTTCTTTTCAGTACTCATAAGTTCTTAGCACACATCTTAAGGAAAGAGAAACTAAACTTTGCTGAAAGGAACTAAATCTAAACGAAACATCACGTTTCTTAAACTTGATCAAACTTAGCCAACTAACTCGCAACCCGATTCCCCTTACGGAGTACATGCGAAACCTGAAATCCCATAAATTCCTTTGAAAGAAATACAATGCTCCACCGAGATTTAAAATCCTCCAAGGATGAGTGCTCCTTGCCTGCAACAAATTAGCCAAAGCAGTATAGTCTTTCTGGCATGTGTCATCCCTTAAGGCTGTTTCACAGTATAAGTTGTCTCTACCGGTCAAGTACTTGCACCAAAAAAATAATACCTGCAATAGTCTCATCTTGGATCACAAAATCGATACCCTCATCAATTTCATGATCCTAATTAAGTTCGAACCATCTCACATCATGATGATCCCATCTATACTTCTAAGACAAATCACATTTGGCACCTCAGACTCTGGCTTCAACACCGAGCTATGAAATGAAGCCACAGTCTACCAATCAACACATTAAGCTTGGGATGAATGCTATGGAATGGATTATCATTCCAAGCCTTCCAAAGCACCCACAACCCTTCAGCAATCAGGACCTCATGCGTGGAAGCATTGTTGTTGGATAAATTGGCACCCTCACACAACCAAGCTTCCTCTTGCTGCTGGCCAAAATTTTGGAAATACACATTGAGAAGTTTCTTGAGAATCTTCCCAAACTCAATAACAAAACCACATTAAAAATATCCTAGCACAAACCTTAAATTTTTTATATTACTAGTGAAAGTTGAAATTATGAAAGTCATAGATGCAATGATTTTAATTTCGAATGATATCGTTCGTATCGGGCGGTACGTACTAGTTCACTAGCAGATCGATACGCAGACCGCTTGTTATCGAGCGGTATCAACCTAGCTGTGGCCTGGCTGTAGTGAGGGAAGAAGAAGCGTCGAGGGAGAAGAGGGAGAAGGCACTCGAAGAAGAGGGAGAATCGGGAGAACCTCGACGCTTCCTGATCCGACGTTGCCCACCCTCGACGATCCCGATCTAGGAGGTAACGAAGAGGTGACGGCTCAACTTCTTATTTGTCGCGTTCTTCGTTGAAGGCCGAAGACTCTTGCGGCCTTCGCCACGTTTTTTGCCGAAGGTCGGAGATGTCTGCGGCCTTCGACGTCTTCGCCAAACATTGCAGATGAGGAGAAGACCACATCTTCTCCTCATCTAATACGACGAGGAGAAGAAAAAGGAAAGTGATGTCGTCGAGGTAGCGTACACCTCCTTATATATATATATATATATATATATATATATAGTGGTATACTTTGGTGTATTGCTCAGTACGTCCGTACCGTATCATACCAAGCAAAGCTTGAAGCTCCGGTATGGTATGAAATTACGAACCTTGGATAGATGAATCTGAATGTACCATTAAAGCTTGAATGATTGTTATCTTAAGAATCTTATTTAGAGCATATATGAATAATTTATTTCCTTTTTCCACTTCTAACATCATAGTGTCTTGCTGTAAGCATCTTTAATCTTCACTATCTGCCTGAATTTGTTGAAGATATAGCGTGTACACATGATTGTCAAGTCCTCTGTCAACTTTTTAACTTGATCTTGATAATTTTAAATTTCCTTTTATTGTCCTAGCTAATGCTTGATTTTAAATTACCTTAGCAAGTTTGACTGATCTTTATTTTTTTCCCTTAAGGTATGTACTTATGAAGTTCTTAAAATCATTGTCTTAATGTATCAATACATTGTTAGAAGCTCTTGTGTGATGCTTCCTCTTAAGTTCATGTACTACATTATCTTATGTTTTTGTCTCTTCATGAATTATCAACTGTCTTCTTGAACTTTTTGTGCAGACAAATTTGATCAAAGAAAGCATCAGAATGGGTTACAATGATTTAGCAGATTTTTTCTATGCTCATGGTCAGCTTGGTGATGCCTTCAAGAATTATGTTCGTACACGTGACTATTGCACTACCTCAAAACACATTATCCACATGTGTTTGAATGTTATTCTGGTCAGCATCGAGTTGAGCCAGTTCATGCATGTCTCCAATTATGTCAGTAAAGCAGAGCAAACACCAGAACAGTTGGATCCTGTAACCCATTCAAAACTGCGATGTGCTGCAGGGTTGGCTCACCTAGAAACAAAAAAATATAAGCTTGCAGCCCGCAAGGTAAGTTTGTTGCAACATTTGTATCTTTTAATGCCATTGTTAGTATCATCTAATGATGTCAAAAGCACTAGGCACTATACTATCCCTTATTGGTCATTGCGCTAGGCACTCCCCTAGGTACTTGCCCAAGCAAAGCAAAGGTAATCAAGAATATAACTCTAATCAAAATGATCTTCATATCATTTTATCAATACAAGAACTTGTTATTGTTCTACCCAAAATATTCCGCTTCTAGTGGTATAGCCACGAAATGTGCAAGTGATAACATTAGTGTCTTTTGGATCCCCTAGATAGGTGTACCTTCACACAAGATCCTTTTTAATGTTAGCCGATGATGTTTTCTTTGACTAACCTATAATTATCATTGTACCTAAATTTTAGCTTAAATTGTCTTGTTAAATTGATTAGTTAAGCCATTAAGAGAAGGATGGAGAAGGGATAGGAAGAGGAGAGAACGGGAAGAGAAAGGAGGGCATCGACAATGCTGATTGCTGTATGCAGAGAAGAAGAGGGATGGGAGAGATGAGAGCGGAGAGGGTCAAGAGAGAGAGAGGAAGGAGAGTAAAAGGAGGAAAGAGGGAATAGACAAGAGACAAAAGATGATGATGATGGCAGCCTAGCATCCATGGAGAGGAGAGAAAGAGGGAGGAAAGAGAGAAGAGGGTAGAAAGAGAAGAGAGAGGTGAGGAAATAAGATATTACTGAATGGAAAGAGAAGCTGGGGGTGGAAGGTCAATGATAAATGATAGGGCAGAGCCTAGTTGTTGGTTATTTGTGGCAGGTGTTTGGTTTGAATCAGGTCCAGATTGGGTTTGGGAGGGAGAAGTTATGCAAGATTATTGTACTTTATTTCTTGTTTGAATAACTCCTATTTGTTTTATAGGTAATTTGCAAACATTGTAAATTGTCAATTGGTAACGTTTTCCATAATTCTACATTATTCGTTATGATTTCCCAAGGAAAAAAAAGGAAAGCCGAAAAAGAAGGATTTTCCACTATAAGGAGGTTTCTTCTTGATTGAAAAATGTTGATTAGGCTGAGGAGGGAATTGATAAATTGGATTTGGACCAGGTTGGGGATTTGGGTAGCTCAAGCCAACCCAGATGAGCACTTGGGATGCCTAGCTCTTCTGTTAAGGTAATCACCTAAAATGTGCCTCGCCTAGGATTTATTGAGGTGCTCAGGTCTTGCTTCGCCTAGCCTGAGCATCTAGATAAGCACCCTCTTAATTTCACTGGTATCACCTTTTTGATCAATCTGACAAGTTACTTCAGTAGTGGCCTTATGGAACTTTCGTGGTATGCTATATGACTTTTATGGTAGGGTCCTTAGATACTGATTCTTGGGAATTTGAAAGATTGTTGTTTTCATATATTTATGGTCTTTATGCCCACCCATTTGTGCCTTCAGAATTCTGATGTGTTATCAATGTAAAGAGTTTGTACCAAGGCTATTAGGCTGATCTTGAACTTAATTTTCAGAACAACATTTCTTTCCTGTTGACTATGTCAAATTAGAAAATATCATAAGAAAATTTTAGGAGATTATTAGTAACTGTACTCACACTACAGAGGTAGTTTTTGTCTATCTGTTTACATTCTGTTATCTCATATTTATTATAATTGGGTGTGACATTGAATTTTTTATTTTCTATTTTGATGCTGAACAGAATATTCAAAGGTTGAACAATGTGTAGGCTTTATTTACTTTCTCCCATCATGTAATTTTTAAATTTAATTATTTCATCACAATTGATTGGAAGTTTTTCTGATGTTTCTGTTTGTGGAATCTGCTGCTTTTATGGACAATCTGAGGTGAATAGTATTGTAATAACTGCAGTTATGATATCTCTTTAAAATCTAAAATTGCTTTTTTGTTTTGGGGTTCCATTCGTAGATACCTATCATGTTACATCAGTGCCAACATAAATGATATTTTTTGCTTATTAGGCCCTTTCTTGTATATTCTAATTAATGGTTTCAAATAATTCTACAGTTTTTGGAGACTGGGCATGAACTAGGAAATAACTACACTGAGGTGATAGCACCACAAGATGTTGCTATATATGGTGGGCTTTGTGCGCTTGCTTCTTTTGATCGAACAGAGCTTAAGGTCTTTCCTTGTTTTTTTTTAAATGTTAATTGTTTTTCCTTCTTACCTTCCGTTCATCCATCCTGTATTTACTGTTTCTTTTTTTCTTTGCCAGAACAAAGTCATTGACAATGTTACTTTCAGAAATTTTTTAGAGTTGGTGCCTGAAGTAAGAGAACTTATAAATGACTTCTATGCAAGGTGAGACTGGACTTTTCAGGTTTTTCACCTTTTTGGAGATGAAGTAGAACACAGAAAGATATTGATCATTTGAAAGTTCCTCGACATGTATCCGTCTAATTAATTGATGCATCAGTCTTAGTCTAAATTCTTGATCCAGCTTATTTTTTTAGCTTATTTATCATAGATTTCTTATTGTTTAAAGTTCTATGCACTTTTCAGATTCAGGCACTTACCATATGAAAAGATATTTTCACCATGAGATCCATAAGCTTCCTGAAGAAACGCATTAGATCCTGCTAAATTAATTCAACATGTTTACATGTCGAATCACTTGCTTAAAATTAGCATTCCTTTAATCTCACTGCAAGTTACATAGTGCTGGATTGCTTTAAAATTTTGTAGGTTGTCACTTAATGGGATATGTGTGCTTTTTAGAGTTCCAGAACTCTAATTTTGGGTTTAACATTTTTTATGCTCATTCTGAGAACAATGTTTCACTGCAGTCGCTATGCCTCATGCCTGGAGTATCTCGAGAACCTTAAACCAAATCTACTACTGGATATCCATTTGCATGATCATGTTGAGACACTTTACACTGAGATTCGCCACAAAGCCATTATTCAGTATACAATTCCATTCATTTCTGTTGATCTGCATACGATGGCTGGTGCCTTCAAAACTAATGTTGTTGGGTTAGAGAAAGAACTGGAAGCTTTAATTACTGATAACCAAATTCAAGTAAGTCGACATCTCTTTTTTGATTGAACCTAAGTATGTCTGTGAAATGCTTGCTTTATATTTGTTGTTAATTAAGAAGATATCCGAATTAGTTCCTTTTTCTGCATGTTAAGTCTCCAGTTTGGTTGGATATTATAACTTTGTTGGTATGTGGATTGGCTACAGGCTCGGATAGATTCTCACAACAAAATTCTTTATGCGAGGCATGCTGATCAAAGAAATGCAACCTTCCAGCGTGTCCTACAAACCGGTGTCGAGTTCGAGAGAGATGTTAGGGCCATGTTGGTCCGTGCAAATTTGGTCAAACATGAATGCATCACCAGGGCAGCAAGGAAACCTTGAAAGCTTAAAGGTGATCTCATGACTGGAGATTTTAGATTTGCACCCACCATGGATGGAAAATGATTGTTATTCTTTTGCATTGTATTCAAGTCCATTGTACACGTCGGCACATTGATATGTATTTGCAGGACAATGACTCCTGTGCGTCGGTAATCTATTTTGTTGCAATAGCGGTTATGTACATACTTTTGAGGATGAAAACACCTTCACACATATAACCGTTCAGGCAATTATCGGAGTACTTTGCATGTTGATTAACATGACAATTCTTTTTATCTGAAATCTAAGAAAGATGATGAGATTCCGGTCCAGGTTAACTGGTAATTTTACATTCTGGTTTTAGTATAATTCTACTGTGCATAAGCTTTTAGTATAATATTTTGACTAGGAATGGCATTTAATTTTTTTTAATATTTACTGTATGCTTTAATTAACTTAGATTCCAGTCTTGCTCTTTTATAAATTCTGCTTAAAATTATAGCACCGGACATAAAAAGCACTGCTTTAATGGGTACACAACTTGTTAGGTGATGGATATCGGGTAAACTAAGGGAAGAAGAGAGGAAGACCACCGTGAACTGGTGCTGACTCTCAATTATTCGGTGGAATGATGACAAATGTTTTAATTACCACTTCATCTTTTCCGTCGTCGGATGTCTTGTCGGTGGTAGTGATAAGCTGTAACGATCTCTGCCTCGGATCACTAACAAACATATTAAATCACATGATCTGGTGCCAGAGGCTGGTCGCTCATGAACAATCCAAATCTACATCATTAAACTCCTTGGCGCATGTTCTCTTCCAAACGTGAAGAAGAGAATCGAACTCGCTTTTCCCCCGTTGTATCGTTCTTCATACTCGAATTCGGTTTCATTTTTTTTTTTGGTCTTCCGAGAATAAATCGTGTGAGAATTGAAGAACTCCAACCAAAGCGTCACATCGCCTTTCCCTGCTCTTCTCTCCCTGTCGTCAGCACCATTGTTGCCTACTTTTGTATGGAACCAGAAGTTGTTGAACAAAAGCAAGGCGCCAAGCAGACGCTCGCCGTCGCACATCCATGCCAAAGGACACCCTAAGACTTGGATCACGAATCCAACGGTGGCCGAAGCCGCTGCCATTTGCCATCGAACCAGCGTGTCGGCCCTGCAGCGTCGTGTAGCGTGGGTTGCTCACGTGAAGCTAGAAGCGAGTAGCAGCAAGGTCAGCGAATTGTACGGCCGACACAGCGGACGAGGAGGAAGCGGATGCAGGGCTATCCCGGTACTTCACGTGAGAACGCGTTCTTCTTCGTTGAACATTAGGTTGATTATTACCACGACAATTACAGGTTGAGAGAAAGAGAGAGATAGCGTGAGAGAACTGATGTTAATATAAATGAGAGTTATGAGAGTGCTCCGTCCCCCCACGCTGTAGTCTCCCTGCCCTGACTACTTGGTACACTTTTCCCACTCTTCCAAGTCTTCTTCTTTCCTTCGCCTTTCTCCTTTTTCTCGTTTCGGATTTGATTTCCCGCTCTTTGGTTGTCCTTTTCGTGTATTACAGGGGGAACAGAGCCGGGCCATAACCGGAGAACTTGGGTCACCGCTTGCGGTGGACCGGTGAGCGGATGGGACGCGCCGCGAGGTGGCTCCGGGGGCTCCTGGCGGGGAAGAAGGCCGACCGCGGCGAGCGCCCGGCGGAACACAAGGAGAAGCGGAGGTGGGGCTTCGTGACATCGTTCCGGGAGAAGGAGCGGCGGCCGCAGCAGCGGAGGGGAGAGCCTCCGCGGCCAGCGGCCTCCGAGGAGCGGAAGGGGCCGCACATGGACGCGCCGAGGCCGTATCGGGCGGCAGCCGCGCCAGTGGTGAACGAGGAGGAGCAGAACAAGCAGGCGATCGCAGTCGCGGCCGCGACTGCGGCGGTGGCCGAGGCCGCGGTGGCCGCGGCGCAGGCGGCGGCCGTGGTGGTGAGGCTGACGAGCAGCGGGCGGCCTGTGACGGGGCTCGTCTGCGGGAAGCGGGAGAAGTGGGCAGCGGTCAAGATCCAGTCTGCATTCCGTGGTTATCTGGTTAGTCTTCCCCCCTTTCTCTTCCCTTCTCTCGATATCAACTCGAAGAGTGAGGGAAAAATTACTGAAAGTTTCAATTGAGAACACTTCGCAACGATTGGAACCATAAAGTTCGAAGTTTGATGTGAATCTACAAGAAAATCCGCTTCTTTTCCATCTTAAGCTCTTCATTTTCTTTATCATATTACATCTTTTTTGTGTGAACTGAGTGTATCATTTGGAGTTACTGCTCGAAGCTGCAAGATGCGATTTCACCCCCAAATTGCACTCCATTGATCTCGGATTAACTAAGCATTTGGATACTTGCACGCCATGGGTAAAGCTTTGGCCTGTGATTCCAATGGCTCCTTTTACCTCAAAGTTGCCATCTTTTTGCATCGCAGACCTTCCCTCCTTTTAGTTGGCTCAAGCTCTCTCTCTCTCTCTCTCTCTCTCTCTCTCTCTCGCAGAGGGGAAAGTGACACGGTTCATTTAAGCATAGCTCTTTTGCTCCGTCGCTTTAGCTTTTGCATTTATAGTATCATCTCACGGTGGTAATAGCCACAAATGGACTTAGAATCATAGCCGCCTTCTTTGTCATAGGGTTCGTCTCTCGTGTTTGCAATGATCACTGTGACGCCATGAATTCTCTGGTCCTGTCTGAGAAAGATGGCTATTTTTTGGGCTTGATTCCCTACTCACAACTAGTGCGGTATCAACGCGCCAATCCGATTTCTTCAGCAAATGAGCCTATTTCCCTGTTTGCTGAAATTTATTGCATATTTTTTTGGGTTAGATGACTGATTAATCGGTTCTGCGAAGGCAAGGAGAGCACTGAGGGCGCTGAGAGGGCTGGTGAAGCTCCAGGCGTTGGTCAGAGGCAACATCGTGAGGAAACAGGCCGCAGAGACTCTGCGATGCATGCAGGCGTTGGTGCGAGTCCAGGCCCGAGCTCGGGCCTGCCGAGCCCTCCGCTCCGAGAGGAGCAGGCCTGAGAAAGCTCCTCGACCTCATGCTGTAAGTCTTCTTCTCCGATCCCTGTTCTTCTAATCGTCGTTCCTTTTCCAGTTCGATCGCTCCGGAGTGTTTGCCTTTTTGCGTTCAGGGTCCTCCAACTCCTGAGAAATACGAACCGAGTGTTCGAACAAATGCCACTGATAGGTCCTGCATGCTCAAGGTAAATCTCAGTTCTTGAACCCTGGTGTTGGAGGTTGCGTGAGTGATCGCTTCATGCTGCTGTCGTCTGCAGAGGAACTCTTCGAAGCCCGCTGGAAGGGACGCAGTCGATTGCGACAGAGCAGATATGGCAGCATGGAACTGGCTGGATCGGTGGATGGAGGAGAGGTATTGGGACAGTCGAGAGGCCGCCAAGAAGGCAGGAAGCTTCGCGTCCATGGACGACGAGAGGAACGCTAAGATCCTGGAAGTAGACCCTGGGAAGCCACAATTCCGCCAAAAGAGGAGCAGCCACCACCAGCACTCGTGCTCCAGCTTGACCTCAGAGCACAACAGCCGCGGCTTCACGGCCGCCGCACCAGACTCGCCCTCGAAGGACTCCACCACCCTGCACCACTCTGTTCCCAGCCCTTCCTCCGTCGACATGCAGCAATGCCTGGGCTCCCTCAGGTTCCCGATAGAGTCCGGCGTCGGTGAAAGCCCGCAGTTCTACTCTGCCTCATCCCTCCCCGGCAACGCGAGGAAGGGCCTCTTCACGCCTTCGCGGAGCGAGTGCTCGCGCAGCCTCTTCAGTGGATACGCAGACTACCCGAACTACATGGCCAACACGGAGTCGTCGAGGGCGAAAGCGCGGTCTCAGAGCGCACCGAAGCAGAGGCCCGAGAGCGAAAAGCCTGGTTCTCTCAAAAGATCATCAGCTCAAAGCTCGTCTTCTCTGCGCGCCAAGTTCTCGAGCAAGGCCTACCCTGGATCAGGCAGGTTGGACAGGTTAGGGATGCCTCTCAGAATCTGATGACCTCGAACACAAAATCCTGCTTCACAGATTCATGGCTGTTCTTGAATGATGTCAAACTAACAATGTCATCTTGTATCTATCTAGTTCAAATCTGTGATTTCCTCGAGTCAACAGTGTTGATCCAATTAAAATCAGAGGACAAAGCAGGTCGGGGGTTTGAATGGTGTCGGTGGGGGATTGCCGGCTACTCCACGTTCTCTCCATTAACGAGGCATTCAATCGAGCGACTGCTACCTGATCGTGCCATTCCACCAATTCCAATGCTTTAGTGTTTCCCCAGGCCTTTGTTTGTTCCATGGAAGCAAGTGACTGTAATCTTACGAGTCCAATCGCGTGGATCCGACGGCCCCGTGGAAGGAAGAAGGGACTCCTCGTCTCCACCGCACTCCTCTGCCTCCCCACCTCCGAGTACGTACGCGTGGATGGATGGCTGCTGTTCGCGATAGGTTTGGCGTAGCTGTTGGGTCCAAAGATTACCGAGTGTGTTCTTCGCAACATGGTCAGCGACCTCACACCGGCTATTAGGAGCGGTGGCAGCGGCCGTGCGTGTAGATCGTCCTTATCGATACGTGTTCCGGAGGGGGAGGGACCAAAATAGAATGCAACGCTGGCTCAAGCCGTCGGCGACAACACCGGCATGGAGGTGACTTGGAATGTAGCGCTCCACGTTCTGATCCATGGCCATGGAACAGGGGCTATCTGTTGTTACCGCCGTTGGTATTGGGACGGTGAATTGTGCGGAGGGGATGAGTCTTTAATTTAGTTATCATTAGTCAACTTAAACTAAAAGATATTTCAATAATAATATCAAACTCGTAAAGTCTCATAATATAAAGAGCACTTAAATCAAGATATATAAAGAGTACTTAAATCAAGATCTATATGCCACCATCAAAGTCTATAAAGAGTCATATTTTTAACTAAGCTAAGAGTATTTATAATTTTTATTAAGGTTTTTTTAATATTCTTCTAATTTTCATCGTATCATTAATAAATAATTATTTTATCTCTTCTAACAATATATAGTATATGCTCAATAATACCTAATTATTCATAAATAAAAATATATTTTTATTTTTATAACTCATACATACATCTTAATATTCTCATCTTAGTAAGACATATTTCTTATGTCTAACACTCATATCAAAAAAAATTATTATTGATCTAATAACTATTTTATAATTTTTTTATTCACAAAGCTATTTGATGATCTCAAACGACCCTAAATTAAAAGATATTAAAATATCTAAAGCATGCATAATATTTTATATAATAATAAAATTATAAAGATATCAATATCAATTAATAATAAAGTAATAATTAATTGATGGTGATTATATATATATATATATATATATATATATATATATATATATATATATATATATATATATATATATATATATATATATGATTTTAAAGATTTATTAGAGCATCTCTAGTTCATTAAGGATTGAACTTGCTTGTCATAATTTATCTACTCCAATGAGCAATCTACCATAATGCTGGTGAACTGGTGTACTATGGCTGGTGAATCAGCATGGCCTGATATACAGGTCGATGTCGAGAGCTCGCAATAGGGAGGGGAGGGGGGCTAGGTGCCGAGATTGATCTTGTCCACAGGTCGGGGTACCAATGCTGTTTGAGGAGGATACGTCTCTCAATCGGGGTGGTTAGACATTCAAAGGCGACCGTGCTCTTGTATACAAGGCCCTTGTCGGGTGGTTCCCGATTTTGGCCCTTTGACAACTAAGTTAGCGATTGTTCTTCCTCTCTCTATTTTATCTCCCCTTGGCCAAATGCCGATTAGGGTTTTTATACTACTGTATGAGGGTCGATCGTACATAGGTTTAGCATGACAATTGATCCCCAAGAGGTGAGGAGGTACCTTCATGCGGTCGTCGTCCCGGAATGCACGGAACAACGCCATACCATGTCGTCTCAAGCTTTTCGAGACAAGATGTGCCAAGGAGTGTCTTGGTACGGATCTTGTTTGACGTATGAAAGTACTCCTAGTGTTGACTTGGTGAGGGTGTGGTGTGCGTCATGGCTGGGACCCAAAATATGCCTCATCACATAACAAAATAATTGAGATAATCGATCGTTTGTCAATAATAATAATAATAATAATAATAAATAATAATAATAATAATAGTTTTAAGAAAAAAAAAATCTAGATGGCCACCCGAGTGCATAGTTTAATTGAAGTTAATTTTATGAGGAATTTGACTTTGAATGGCAGATGGATGGAACCACCGATGGCAATCAAATGAAGCTCCGGTGTACTAAAACAACATCTCGTATCTATTCTACCCACCCTCTTCTTTAGCCATTAATATTATTAAGATAAACATAACTTTGTGAATTGGAGCATAGGTCGATCAATTGATTATAGGATTTAAAAGTATGTATAAAATTAGTGCATCGTATCCATATCATATCTCTTTTCTTTTGACACATTGCGACAGTATACCAAATCCACTTAGCCACTCATCCGATGAGTTTAACACCTAATATAATTGAATTAAAAAGAATACTATCTCAAATTAAAATTATTTTTCAACTTAAATTTAATCTTTTAGTAACTTCATTCTATTTTGATTACATTTTCAGGTCAATTTCTTTAAATAACTATCATGTATCAATCTTTTAGTGCTATTGAACCAATCATGATAAGGAATCCAAGATAGTATTGTTGTTACATAAGAAATGAACCATAACAGGTCTATTTCTCCTCAACCGATGCTGTGCCTTGTACCTGTGCACAACATCAAGAAATAGATGCAACAGTCTTAACATGATCCATGTCATGGTCTCATCTGTGCAAGAAAAAGAAGGCATACTTTAATGGAAGAATCCAAGAAATCTGAAACAGTCTGCTGTGGTGGTGACTGCCAATATAGCAGAATCACGAGGCTCATATGATTCATGGCAGCCATCCACCCGTCACCATCGAAAAACACCTTTATCAAAATTATAAATAAAAATAATTATTTTTAATTAAATTATAAATATTTTTAACTAAATAATTATAAATCTCAATCTCGACAAAATATTTTAAGTCGTAAATGATTATCGATCTTATATATAACTTTTTCTTTTCTTTTTTTGCATTGATCGATAATTGGGACATCAAAAGGTTTGATGCAGTATGGTGATAATTAATCCACTGATGCGTTCAGAAATTGCCATTATTTGGTAATTAAGTAACTGTTTATGTAGTGATTAAAGTAACGCTTCAGCCACCGCGACGTGTACGATTGATTTCATACACCGCACATGAATTAAGCTGTTCCAGTGCTCCGCGACCCGGGAGTTCTGTACGTTGTTACGGCTACGTGTCAACAATTCTTTGGCCACACGGCCGGTCACGTTCGAGGTGGTACGGTTTCGCGTCGCTCTTCTTGGCGCTACTGCGATCCACCCATTCCTTTCTATCTAAATCGAAGGCTCTCTCCTCCCTTTGTTTCGCTTAGGGTTTCGTGGTCTCGGATTATGAATCGAGGGGATCGGATCGATTAGGGCTAGGTTAAGGGTTTCCTTCTCCGATTACAATTCGTCGATCTTGAGGATGGCGACGGCGAGGTCTTCGAACCCGGGCGGGAACGCCAGCGTCGACGCTGCTCCGCTACTCGGCACCCAGAACGGCGGCAGACGGTCCGGGCGGCGCGGTGGACTCCTCCGCGCCGCCTGGTTCTTCCGCCGGACGAGCAGCCGGCAAATGATGCGGGAGCCGTCGATGATGGTGCGGGAGACGGCGGCGGAGCATCTGGAGGAGCGGCAGACCGACTGGGCTTACTCCAAGCCCGTGGTGTTCCTCGACATCCTCTGGAACTTGGCGTTTGTGGGCGTGGCCGTTGGGGTGCTCATCCTGAGCCGGAATGAGACGCCGTTGATGCCTCTTCGAGCGTGGATCGTGGGGTATGCGCTGCAGTGCGTACTTCATATGGTCTGTGTTTGTATTGAGTACCGGCGGAGGCACTTACGCGGGGGAGCTATTTTGGACGAGGAAGAGGGTGGGAGTGGAAGGAGCTCGGCTTCAAATTCACCAAGGCGGGTGGGAGAAGCTTCAGAAAATGAGCAAGGCCGATACGATGATAATCCTAGGTAAGGGGCTTAAATGTTGGCTTATACTATAATGCTAACAAACTATTAGAGTTTTTTCCCCTTCTTGTTATGGGCATGCACGTAGAATCATTTTATAGCATGCACATAGAATCATTTTATATATTGGTGGTTTTCTATTGATTTTGAATAAAAGGTATGCTTGTTTCCTTTAATGTTCAATTATTATTATTATCTTGTAATTTACATCGGTTGTCACCGTAGGATATGCGCTGCATGGGCTATCTTTCAGTATGTTAGATTCTCTTTATGGTATGGCAAGAAGATTGTAGGAATGACATGTACTATGTGATTCAACATGAGTAACTGGACAAAGAGACTGACATATCCAACTTTATTGTCTGGTAATTGGCATGACTTGTTATTGTAAAAGATCATTTTGATTGTGAGACTAATTCTATTATGATTTTTTATCCTTCCATAGAAACAGTTTCATAAATTGATACCAGTGAACTGAGAAGCCTCAAAATACGGAAATGTTCAAACGTGAAAACAATGCATTTTCCAAACCTCATTTCAGGATAATAATGTTCCCAGATATCAACTTCTTTCTTTTCTTTCTGGGGCTTTGTTGCTTGTTCGTGAAAAAACCATGAGAGTAAAGAAAAAAAAATCTATTTTCTTGGTCTTCATTGATTCTTCACTCATGTATTCTTTGTCACATTTTGGTCCTCTATAACCATTCTTATTGTTATCTATAGTCATGGTTGAATTGAGTTTGATCAGTTTAAGGGCTGATTGCTTAAAATAGAACTCCAAAAGGCAGTTTTGGTGCAGGAATAGCAATACAGAATGTAAAATATGTGTTCCTGAATATATCTGAAGCTGTATGAACTTGGATTTGTGAAAGATAAAGGGTCTAGTGTCTCTCTGATTTAATGTTCTTTTCTGTTTTCATTGTTTAGAAGACTAGTCTGACGGTAGTTGCATTGGTCGGAAGCACGAAAAAATACCCTTTCAGAGAGGTGTATCACCACGTATATCTGACTCTCCTTTATCTGTAAAGTGATAGGAATCCCATATATTGGCTGCCTTTGTCTATGCTTTGTTTCTAATTGTCGCTTCCAAAATATGCTGAGGAGGCAATGAAATATCCTACCGCATGTGTTTGCTTCGTAGTAGCCATACATGCAATTATCACCTGATTGCTGCATAGATTTTTTTTAGTTTTAAAAGACTTAAAAATATGGAAGTAAATTTATTAACTTAGTTAATAATTTACATCTATCTAAATTTTGATATATGATGTCCGCTATAACTTGCCACTTTATTTTTGCTGGAATGGCAAGTCTTGATGCTGTAAGCTGCACCGTGTTGCGATTTAACTCTAACACTTGTATTGCAAATAGATCCCCACTCTAAGAGGACAAGGGCCATAGTTAGGAATAAATGTCCCTTGTAAATTATCAGATTTGTATGTCTTCAGATGCTTAACCTTTGTATCTTTTAGGGATACAAGACTATCTCAAGTTTGTATGTCCTTTTAATCATGAATACCATGCTTACTTTTTGATCACGTCTTTCGTTACCTGTTTTGGCAGTTGTATAAAGCATCTGGAATCAGTAAATACAATGTTCTCATTTATATGGTGGATTATTGGATTTTACTGGGTATCTGCTGGAGGCCAAGCGCTGACCCGTGATGCACCCCAACTTTACTGGTTTTGCTAAAATATAGATATTTTTTTCTTGTCATTTTTAAACTCTAGTATTGAATAACTATGCACCTTTCTTGTTTGCAGGCTGTGCATAGTTTTTCTGGCGTTTGATGTGTTCTTTGTCGTTTTCTGCGTTGCTTTGGCGTGTGTGATTGGCATAGCTGTTTGCTGCTGTCTGCCTTGCATCATTGCGATTTTGTATGCCATTGCTGATCAGGTGTGCCACCTTTATGCTTTCATATCTATATCATGTTGTAATGTTGTATCTACAGCCTTTGCTTGATGAATGTGACTTGGAGCAATTTGTTAAGACCTAAAATTTATTTTCTTGTCAGAGTAATTTCATCCATAATGAAGATAAGGATTGAAAAATAAACTATTGTATGTAACTGGAATAAATTAATAGATGCCCTTATCTCTTAAATTTGTTGCAGTTGTCATTTATGTGGTAATTGTATGATCTGGATCTGATTTAGTAAAATTACAGGCGCCAACCCCAGTTAATACTTCATTGTTATTGTATTATCATTAGTGTTTTTTTTGTTTTTCTTGCACGCCTAACTTTTCTTGTTAGGCAATAGTCTTTGTAGTTTCATTGACGTGTTCTCCATCTTATATTAATTTGCCTTTTTTATGGCACATGAGGTTCCTTGTCCAATACCTTTTTAATAAAATATTCAAATTATTGTAATGCTAACTGCTGGACCAGCTTTACATGGGTTATTTTTCTAAACATCTGTCCGATAATTGGTTTTTTTGTAATTACTAATGGGGGATATGGAGATTTATTTTACCATCATGACAAGGGTGTACATTAGTATGCTGCATGTTGTGTCTGCTGGCCATATCTACAATTTTTTCTGTGGTACTTATGGCATGCTGTGCCATCGTAGTTCTTGGATTATATTTTGAGGCATGAGAAACAATATCCAATATGCCATGTGGTTGATGGGAGCATATGGTGCGGTAGTGTGGCAGCTCAATCCATGAATTTATGATGTCTAGTATGTGATGCATTCATTTCACTTCCAAGACAGGAAGGGGCATCTGAAGATGATATAAGCCAACTTTCAAAGTACAAATTTCGTAAGATTGGAGATTCTGAAAAAATTGATGAGATTTCAGGACCTTTTGGTGGAATCATGACAGAGTGTGGCAGTGATCCACCCATTGAGCGCACTCTTTCAGCAGACGATGCTGTAAGCTTTCCTGTCTGTCTACTCTTAAGATTTACATTTTTTACTTCCAGTTACTTTGCTTAATCATGTATGGATTTATTATTAGTCAGGCACCTAAGAATTCAGAGTAAGTAAAATTCTCTAAATACTTGTAGATCTCAATGAGAGTTGTAAGTGCGAAGATACTACTACTGGTTGATTCTGTTAATATCTTAATTTTTTTGTTTTTCTAAGACCTGGTGTTCTCTCTACTCTATTTGTCACTTGCAGTTAAGCTCTCATGGATCATCTTTATTTTATTAGCACTATAATGATGTAAAAAATAAGGGCTCCTCTGTATGAAGAGTCTTTATGCTATTAGTACTGTAATCATGGGGACTTCTCTTCATCCAACTTTTCTTGTGAACCTCTGCGTCTTACTTTACACTTACTAAACATGAAAACATTTCCAAGAAAGAGAGGTTTCTGTAATCTTTTGATGCAGTTTACATCACCACAGTTTTGTTCGTCGTCAGCAACTTGCATGTTTTAGAGTGCCTGTAATACTCTTTACACTCCAGATTAGTATTAGTTTGATTTGAGTACCCTTCTCCCACCAATGTCATCTGATTGTTTATATAAGCTCCTAACAGTATGTAGGTTTGACCATGATTTGGTACTGTCGTTGGAAGTGATATCATCCAAAGCTTTGGACGGATATTTCACTTTGTTTCGAGTGCCTCTTTGCAGTCAGTGTCGGTATTTCATGAGATTTTATCCATTTTAAATTCAACATATTTCAAGGGAACCAACCGATGTTAACTTATCCAAAATATTGTATCTAGTTATATTCTATCGTTGATTTGTTTGGGTTATATCTGTTTTGTTAATTTGATAGCTTGAAATTATGAGCTTTATTTTCTTGCATGAAAGCCAATGCCACCAGTCTGTCTCCTCTACCTGCAGGAGTGCTGCATCTGCCTCTGTACCTACGAGGATGGTGTAGAGCTGCGTGAACTCCCATGCGGGCACCATTTCCATTGCGGCTGCATAGATAAATGGCTGCACATAAATGCGACTTGCCCGCTCTGCAAGTTTAACATAATAAAGAACAACAACCACGGAAGGGAGGAGGTATAGATGATGCCTGCTTATGCGATATGTTTGTTATTTGCCTACTTAGCTCGCAATTCGAAGTGGACTCTGTATGATTGCAAAAGAAAAAGAAACAGAAACCTCATGTTTTGTGTGTTGTGTGCCTAATGTTCATGAATGATATGTTATTTGTGTCAATAGTATAAAACTATGATGTGAAACACGCTTCATCACGAATAAAAGTAGTGTTCAGCATCTGTTTCTTTCTGTTCCTCATTTCAATTACAATGTTATTGGTGTTGCTTCATATTGTTCTCTCCAGTTCAGCATTTCATTGTCAAATAAGATGAGGACCTGCTTCATACTCCATAATCTGTTCTAGCATTTATTTGTAGAATGGTATTTTCAGTACTGATCGACCCGAGTCAATTTGGTCGAATCGGATTTCAGTAGCCTTAAATCAGTTTACCAATTCTGGGTATAGCTCTCGGATAAGAGACCTTTAAATTTTCTGTGTTATCGACGATATCGTATTTCCTTTTATTATCATGCAAGTAAGTATAGCTAATATTTTTGTTATATAATATTATTATATTTGTTAAAACGTGTGTGTTTATTATCTGTAATGAATAAAAAAGACGGGTCCGGCAGGTTCCATATGTTCTGTTATCGTCCTCTAAACTTCCTCCCAAGAATTCGTTGGACGGGGAGGAGGGCGTTTCTTAGAGCACTTATTCTCCGGTAGTCCTCCAAGAATTCGTCTCTTTGGAGGAGGAGGAGGGCATTTCTTGGAGCACTTTGCCTCCACTCGTCGGCGGATAGGATCAATCCTGTCTTCTTCTGCAGCGGTATGGCCGCCGTCGGTGACTCCTCTCGACGCGTCTCCTACAGCCGTCCTTGTCTAGGCTGGCTGGTTGGCTGGCTGGCGCCGACTTGGATATGGCTGCGGCGATCCGGTACGTTTCCGCTGAGCTTTCGTTTCTTGTCGCTGCTTTCGTTCCGGTTCTTGGAGTTCTTGGTGTGATGACCTTACGCGGTGGGATCCGGAACCTTTAATCCGAGATTTCGTTTCTTGGTTCTTGGATGTCGCTGCTTTGGTTTCGGTTCTTGGAGTCCTTTTGGTGTGATCTCAGGCGGAGATTTCGACCCTTGAGAAGATTCTGAGAGTTGTCCTTGGAGGAGGGGGGAGGGGCTGGATTACCCGATCATGGTAAGGATATTAGCTCTGTTCACGATTTCTCATTGCTTTCTTGTCTTGAGACATCCGCTGCACGAGTGCTACGATCAAGCATGTTTTCTTGTCTTGTATACCACATGTGATACCGTGATTAGACATTTCTCATTCGAATTACCCCGCTAAGCCCATCTACTCGTGCTTCTAAGTTCTTGAGATATGTTTGCTGGGGGGGAGGGGGGGTTTGTTCATGAGTTTGCAATGCTATCATGAAACACGGCTGCATGAATGCTACGATCAAGAACGTTTTCTTGTATAATACCATCATGGATCACACCATGATGTTTACAATGCGGTCGGGCATGCCTCATCAGGTACAAAAGTGATGTACCCTTCTTTGCCTATCTGCCTATGCCTCGAGACTTCGGTATCTGCTTATCATTTCTGGTCCGTGTCTTGTTTGGTTGTTCCATTCTCGTGTCATATTATTTGATGGTCAGTCGGCGAGGAGTCTTAGAGAAAGAATAGGTGCAGAATGGGGGGCCAGAATCAGTTTCAGCTGAGCCTTCTCAAATATCGCCGCTTTCATTCTGGTTGTCGAGATGTACTCGTATTTGCGTCATGTATGATGTGCATCATCATAGCATAGCATGCGGTATTTATGGATGCTTTTCTTTAGTCATTCTTGTTGTCAATGCTCATTTCTTGCGTGGCACAAGGTATGAATGATTAGCTTCCGTGCTTGATGCCGACATGGCCTCTGTGAGATGAAAATATTAATTCAGAATTTTTGTATTTTCGTGCAATCAACCTTTTTAGGAGCTAGTGATACAAGGAAGTACGTACTGGATAGAGCTGTTATAGTTTTGTAGATGTGTTGTCGGAATTTAGTTCCTATTTTATTGCTACTGATGCAAATTGTCATGGAGCGTAAAAAGGGAATATGATTCATTTTACATATATCGATATGTAATTATGAATTAACATATTGATGGATTGACTATATATGTGGTGAGCCTCTTTATATATGAGTGGGCTTCATAACTATTCTGATCTTAAAAGGGGAGTGGTGGGTAGCATAATCATACCGTAATATCATGACTAAAGTATATTTACAGAAAAGGATTCTTAGAAAGAAAAAAATAATCAAACCAGTTATTCAGAATCTATTACTGGTCGAAAAGGATATGCTCACAAGTGAGATACTGAATAAGTTTTTACTTAGCAGCAACTAACTTCTGATTGTGGTTTCTTTTTCTATTTTGTAATATAAACTGTTCATCATAATGATCGTTCAGACTTCTCAGCTGACTATAGTAACGTTTGTTCGATTATGGTAACTCATGTAACATTCAGATGTGAACTTAGTCATCTTAGACGTCTGGGTCCTCTACTTTCTGGATGCAGAAAATTTGGAAAAGGCTTGTTCTCTTTGCCATGCTAGCGAAGGCCCTGAATGCAGTCACTGAGAAAGAAGACATTTTATCGATATGCCAGGAGCATCCTGAAGGCAGTATGCGTACACTGTTCGGCAACTGTTATTTGGAAAACACCTGGTATGTTCTAATAAACTAGAACTTCAATAGCTAACCATATGTTAACTACTGCTATTGTCTTAAGGCCAAATCAATCCATTTTCGTCATGTCTATAACCCATTCCTGTTCAAGAATCACCGTCAAAAGTGACTTATTGTGCAATAATGTGTTCCTGACAAATTTTAGTAAAATCAGGAAAGGCTGTCAAACGCCAAAATTTTTTTTTTTATAAATGTACAGAGGTACAAACTCTCAAACGCCAAGAGAACGAAGTACCAAATCGACTGATCACCGCTCAATTCCTGCTGCATGTTTTTGCCTAAGCAAAATTTCTTCTTTCAGAACAAAAAAAGCTGCCTACATCTCCCACACGGCTATCCTCCACTAAAGAGGTTGAGGATAATACACACATACAAGTAGTTCTTGCGGTTAAAGCATAATTCAATATAAAAAATACATTCAAGAATTTTATTTTCTATTTAGTTGTTAATTATTATAACACTGAACGGTTTGCATGCTGAAATACCCTCCATTATGTAGCCAAAAATTTCCATGAGCTTTGCAGGTTTTACTTTTTCTTATGTTTATTTCTAGCCTTTACCGTCTTTTCTAGGTTTCTTATCCGTTGGCTGATAACAGAAGACGAAGATAGCCTTCTGGCAGGTGTGTTAGTTTGATCGGAGTCCTTTGCTGGTGGTAGTGGAGAGGCTGCCGGTAAGATTGGCTTGGATGCACCAAACAAGGTAAAGTTTGGTTGAGCTGCAGATTTGGTGGGTTCAGGAACTGAATCAGGGAGATTCAGGAACTTCCTCACCCGTATAAGTCTAAGCACTGTCAACAAGTCAAAAAACAAATTATATTTATGTGGGTTTGGCTACCAAACCTGTAATGGCAGAGAAGCAACAAAGGATCATAAAAAAAACAGAACTACATGAAAGGGCTGGCTTTTATACAACTCACCAAAGCCATACCCAAGTGAGAAAAGGTTTGACGTAATCCAGTAACAGAAGATGGCCTGGAAAAGACAAAAAGTTAATTAGAACATCACTACATGGATAAATAAAATTCAAAAGATGGAATCATGGTATAACAGCAGTTAGCGGGATTTCGAGCTTTGAACTCATTCAGAACCAAAATAAATAAAACACTTTCTTTTTCTGGCAAATGGTAAGTGGTGTACACTTTCATCTAAAGCATCATCAAACTGATAGAGAAGATATTTGTTCTATAATAAAGAAACGATTAATGGTTTTAAGTTTTAACAAGATTTCAATAGGTGTATTACCTTTGGGAAGTTAGCAGTAAACGGGACGGTCATAAATGCAAGAACTCTGGAGAAGTTCTTCATGGTATTCGCCATAGGATTTCCTTCCATTCCTTCTTGCATGTTAAGCTGAATGGTCAGAAAGTTACCTCAGTTTGCCTAAACTAGAACTAAGAATCATACAAAGCCAAACTAACAAAAATATTCTACTCAAATCAAATTTTAATGTTTCATCCTTTGATATCACAACATCATTATGAGAGGCTACCAAAAAAAGGATCAACATGGACCATAAAAACCACATTGTGACCCACAAATTAAGCCCATGACTATGCCAAAGAACCCATACGACACTCGGACGTGTAGAAAGATACCTCACTGGCCTCAGGATAACCATATCAAATCAATTATCCAACAAACAAAGACCAAAGAAAAGTTGGAGAGCCATGAAGTAGATTTTGTTTGGAAATGAAAAACAATATAAAATTGAGATTACACAAACAAAAGAAGATTCTAAATTCAATGAAGATTACTTTATCCCATTCAGACAGAGGTAGATACTATTGAAGGTGGAGGGCAAGAAAACAAATAAAATTAGAAAGCTTAATTACATTATCCATGACAATAATGGGTTTGTTCTGTTTGTTGAGTGCAGATACACAAGGAATAGGTCAACTATATTCAATGAAGCATTTGCCATTAGGGAAGGCCTGCCATATGTGTGAGAAAGGAGGGTGCAAATGATACGATGGAGATAGACGTAGAATCTCTGATCAAAAATAAAAATTTATGCTATAATTTGGGCATGTTTGTCGAACATAGAACCACACATGTATTTAAAGAGGAAAATCGATCAGCTGATTGGCTAGCTAACTTTCCCACACACAGTAGGATCAATAAGATATATAAAGTTCCCCCTTGAACTGAATATTGATATGCTCTGATCTTAGGGGCACTCTATAAACTCATTTGACACAGTAAGATAGCTTTCTTTTCGTTTTTAGAAAAAAAATAAATAAATAACATGCTGGCACAAGTTGTACCAATCAACAAAGGTCTCAGTCAAGCAAGAAGTATATGTACCTTATCTTGACAAAGAGTGAACTAGAAAACATAAAAGAAAGCCCAATAACTTGGCCGGCCAAAATGTCCCTCTTAGACCAATTGACAACTTATATGTAAGATTTAGAGAAAAGCCAGTCACAAAGACTACATATAAAACATTACACTTAAACAACAGATTTTATAATTCAGATACATATGAGTCAACAAAATACTAAGTTGTCCAATTAATTATCCACTAACATACTTTCCATGTAATGATAAGCATTGTAGGAAGTTACCTCCGCAGTTGCTAAGAAGGTCAATCCCGTTAGCGCTGGAAGCATGTACTGAGGATCGGGCGTTGTCAAATCAGTAAACCAAAATGCCCCACCTCCTTTAAAAGAAGGAACTTTCTCAACCATGTTTGAGATCTATAGGAAACAAAAACAAATTAACCTATCTGTAAAGCATTAGAAGTTTAAAGGTTGAATGTGGCCATGCCAAGCATATATCAAGTAGTTCCCACAACAAAAAACTTCCTTAAATGAGGTCAATAAACTTACAGCTAAAAAGAAACTGATAAAAATTGGCCCTTGGATAAGAAGTCCCTTCAATGGAGTAAATGGTGTAATCCCATGCCTAGAATCACCAACAAAAAGCACATAATAAGCAATTAGACAATGTCATCTAAAGAGAAAACAAGTTCACTGTTTAATAAACCAAAGATGATGTGAAAACCCATGGCAAAAAATGAAAATTTGATAAACTGAATATTCATGAGAAACAAGCCATGGCACTACACGATTTGTCATGAAACTTATGCACTATGTGACATCAGCCCTATTATTTATTATATGTAGCTAAACTATAGCATAACCTTGAGTCCAAGTCTATATACTACTTGTGTTTTTCATACTTTAACAAAATCAATGAACAGATAAAAGAAATTAAGCACAAAAAACTGTAATAGCACAAATAGCCATCATATGTGGTTGCTGGTATGGAATCTTGCTTCAATATAGGTTTTAAAATATCAAATTTGACAAACTGCCACCTAATCAGCATTCTTGAACTCTTGTAGCTACTGAGATATTCATTTACTCAATACATGCCCATGAATCAGAAACTTAATTCAACTCCAGTTAGTTTTCAAGGTTTACAAATATAATATTGAACACATTTATTACATGTCTCATTTAAAAAGTGCATTTACTTGCATTCTGGAAAATAAATATTACAAATATAATATTGAACACACCTTTTTGACCTTTTCTTGAGCTCGAGCAATTTCAGAACTTGAATCAATCAACTTGGTTGATTGTTTTAATACTTTAAAAGGTTGGAGCCATGTCAAAAACTTTATATGGTTTAGGCTAAGGGCTTGCTTCAAAATAATCTGAGATCTCTCAATCCCTCATCTTACCATCAGCAAGGTGAGAACCAGCATCAAGAGGATTTGTGGAAGAGTAGTCTCACTAAATGTATTATAAAATATTTTTAAAAGTAGAATTATGAAATATTTTTAAGAACAATTTTCTTTCAATATTAGTAAAACAGTGTAAAGTTTGCAGAGTATAAGTTCCAATCCAAAAGCAGGTTTAAGACCACCTTGGATCAAGTTTTAAGGTGAATGCCCGTTCAATTAACGCTTTAGTTTTATCAAGTTACCATTGGCCTACAAGTTGTCAAGAAAATGCAGCTGTCAAGGAATGTAACTAGAATTGGAGATTACTTTATGTGTGTGTGTGTGTGTGTGTGAAAATATCCTGTTATGGTGGCATAATGGTACCAGCAAGGTATACAGTGCCGCATGCAACTTTCACAGGAATATGCCCTAAATTGCAAGACTAGACATCTGCAAAAATAGATGAACTGTCACCATAGGTCTGGACCAATCATCATCAATGCCTGCCAATTGCCAATCATCCCCCTCTTTTTGTTTTTTTCTCTTTCCCTCTTCAGCCACTACATTTTAAGCCAAGAAAGGGCATCTGGACTAGAAAAACTCTTCCGCTCCGGCAAATTCAAAATACAGGTATTGTCTCCAGTTAGGAAACTTAGTAACTGATTCCAATTCAAACTGACCCAAATCAGAACCAAAAGAAATTTGTTTATATGCCTCCCAGCAACCGATAACTAGAAGTCCTTTCTCTGTTTATCACCATGCACTAGAAGCTAAAGTTTCAATAATGGCTACCATCACAAATAGGTCATATTTCTCTCTTCTTTTCTTATTGTGATTCTCCTATTTCTAGCCTCCACTATAAAGTTGTCAAATTAAGTGCAACTTGCTTGACCACAACTTGTCAAATCTTTAGTTTGGAAACCAGTGACCCAGATAGGTGGTCAGGTTATGCAACACAGTTCTCATTAGCTGACGCACTGTTGTTGCTGTACATTTATGCTCAATTATCCATCACCTTTTCACATTTTGCTACTAACATGTTAACATAATTCTAAGATTTACACTAATGACAAAGTTTCATGTGGTTCTGTGCACTATAAAAAAAGAATATGACATTTTTTGTATTCCAAAGCATGATGCTAATTTAGCAAAGTAAGGAACCTCTTCCTATAGCAGAGGAACGAAAGACAGAACAAGTGATGAAAAAATAAGGCCCTCACTAACAGAAACGTACTTTTGGAACAAAGCTTTCATTCGTTTCTGACCCTCCTGCACTGATTCGGGATCCATTGACTGCAGCAGATTATCAAATAAGTGCATAATGAAAAAAAGGATAAATAAAAAACAAAGAAAAAAATCAAGTAGCAGCAATTGACCAAAAGCATCTATCAAATTTAAGATCAAGCTACGTCGGTGATGATTAAACTATATCCATGTTACAAAAGATTCAGAATATGGTTCATTCTATAGATTAGGCAGTGAATCCATGTTTGGGAGTAAAAACATACATTAATTTGTTCCTTTAGCTGTTCCAACTCTGGTCTCATCACCTGCAACCAAAAAATACGGAAAAATAGATATTTATTTCAAGTTTTTAGTAACTACAAGGTTACTTGCAAAAAAGTGTGATAACCTGATATTAGAAAGTACAAGATAGTACACACAACACTTGTCAATGGAAAAACAATAATGTGTTAAAACTAAAGAAGGTAAGAAAAGAATTATTTGATGGATATGTGTCAAATATTAAGGGTCAAAAACTATGTCATGCTATCAGCTGACATGGTGAGTAGTCGTTAGAGAAAACGAGTTGGTGCTCTGTTAAAGAACTGAATATAGTTATCAAATGTTAACAAAGTGAAGTGAAGGTCAGTATCTGGTGGACGTGTGTCGTTGATGTTACACTTTGGTGGTTGGGTGTTTTGAACTTTTTAAAAATGTTATATCACCTTTACACTCTTTATTTATAACATTTCATATTATATTATGGTTTTCATTGATATCTACGGTGCACTCAATCAAACAGCTCCAACTCACTAATACAATTTTTTCAACAGCATTTCTGAAAACACAAGAAATATGTCTTTATTTATAGGATGAATTCTTAGAACAAAAAACAACCCGACAGAAGCCATTGGCAGTTCCTTCTCAATATATATGTTGGCATATTGCCATAGCCCAATGCTGTGGCAATGATAAGACTATGGCTAAGAGCATCTGTTAAAAATCCCCACGTTGTCCAGCTGTTCCTCACTGTCTCATTCTCCTAAGGCTATTACAGAACAACAACAAGACATAAGGTACCAAAATGTTGGATAGCCTATATTTTCCTGCAACTAGGCTCTATCGAGGACAAAGCAACTAAAGCTTATTATTAATGTTTCTGCTCAAGTTTACTTAGATCTTCATATACTTGTCCTAGCACTAACTGATCCAGTTGACTCACCTCATATAAGAAGAGCATCGATAGATCTCATTTAGACAAATTCATACCACCTAAAATAATTTGTCCTTAATCAGCACAACCCCTGATTATCACAAATGCAAAATACTTTCTTAGTGTCTCATTTTTAGTAATCCCATACATCCAACTCAACACTCTTGTTTCATCATAATTTTTTGTATGTGTTTTCCAACTACCTAACACTTTGATCCACATAGCATACTTGGACTTAGAACTTGCTTATAAAATGTGCTGGGAATATGCGTCAAACATAAAAAAAAGGTGCTAATTTGATAAAACTTAATTGTACAACAACTCAATAATTAGTTGATGAGGTAAGCATAGATAGCACAGTCGATCAGATTTTGCATGTTGATTGACCATAAACGTCAAAATAAAAAAGCCGAATACAAGACATCTAAACTCTAAATAGCACATTAATCTCCAAAAGACGATGGAAATCACCAATCAATAAAAGAGAAATCAGAAAAAACATGAAGCTACGACAAGTTACAACTCACTTACGTTAAGCTTCACCGTGGCCTTCATTTGGTTCAACAAAAGTGGGATGGTAACCCCTCTAATCAAGAGAGTTGTCAGAACAATAGAAGCCCACCTGAGATATATATAGAAAGTATATTACTTCCTGTCAACCCCCCGAAGTCCAAGCACCTTATCGTTGATTAATATCAAGGAAAGACGGGCGAAGGACCCAACCAGTTCAGACCGCTAAAAGAATGGACTGCATCAATCAAGTGCTGCAGAGCTGCCACGGGGAGGAACGAATCAGCCGCCGCAGCTGCTACCTCTCCAGGAAACGGAGTCGGAACCGCCGCAGCGGCCACGGTAGCAGTTTCCAAACTGCTGTCCGACAAAACCTCCGCAACATCCTTGATGTAGATCTCATTCGATCCCTCTGCGCCCGAGGAGTAGCTCCGAAGGAGGCCGGGTTCGAGGCCGAGCGGGAGAGAGAAGCCGAGACTTCTCCACCTGCCAAATCCGGAGACAGATCGGGCAGAGGAGGAAGCGTGGCGACGGGATGGAGTTGGGGGCAAAGGCAGGGGGTTTGAGGGCTCTGTGTATTCGCGGTCGTCGCGGAGGATGTGGGCGAAGGACGGGTGGAAGCGGCGGGTGAGATGGGTGAAGTTGGAGGTGAGGGTTCTCCGGCCGCAAGCCATTCTGGAAAGAAAGATCTGAGGTGGGTTAGGGTTTTGGACGAAAGAGAGGCCGGCGACCAAGAGGAGGGATCTCTTGTTCAGGCTTTATGGTGGCGGCGAGAGCTACGATTTCTGTGCAGGCTTATGGTCGATCTCGCGAGGAAAAATGGGTCGAGCGAACCGGAAACCGTCTGACACATGCCGAACCTACACCGGATCGAGTTAATTGACTCGACAAATTATAATCAAGACGGTCTGTACGACGAGACGGATGCATATGGACATGGATTTGAAATGGGTTCATGACCGATTAAAATGGATGGCAACACACAAATCATATATATGTAGGACATGAATTTGATTACTGTAGATCTTTCCTCGAGGAGGAAGAAAAGGACAGATAGTATTCTTTTCTTTTAGAGCATTTTATTGAACCCAAGTCTTGATCTTATTCTGCGGTCTGTTGTTTTCTCAACAGACTTAAGAAACCCTACAAGCAAGTCGCAGCAGGACTTCTTGGAATTCAACTGCAACCGAAGCATCATACTGAGGCAACAACCAGAACAGATGAATATTCATTTACCGTTCCTGGGAGATTTTTCATCATCATGGCGAAAACGAAGATCAAGAAATGTAGGAGAACAGCGAGAAGACAACTAGTCATACCTGCGCTCCCTTGTCCAAAGTATCCTTCGCCATCTCACCACAGACAAAGCGGCATCCAACTCCCGACTCTTCTTGGCTGATTCTCGAAGAAAACCCCAGAAGAAAATAATCAACAAACAAGAAGAATCCAAGAAGCATACTCTCCAACAGATAGATTAGGGGGAGGAAGAACATAAACCAGGATCATCGCAAGCCCCTCTCCGCATCAGTGGAAAGGAAATCCCCAAGAAGGCGCTCGTGTTCCCACATACAAACATGAATCGCTGCAAAGTCTCCGAGATGGCGACGACGGCGAGGAGCTCTCGCCTGCCCAAGACGGGACTGCCGCTTGGTAAGAACCAGAGAGAGGAGTAGGTTCAACAAGGCGGAGGAGCCTTCTTTCCACCGATGCCTCCGAACCAGAGAGACCGTCTCAAACGAGAGAGAGAGAGAGAGAGAGACGGGGGTATGTCTGGGAAGCGGAGTCCGTGAAAATGGTCCATGGGCTACAGTCCATGGGCTAACTAACTCCGTGAGTTTATAACCGAGAAAGGAAATCGTGACCGTGTTCGTCTATTAACTAAAATTCTTAAACTTAGAAGCAACAATTTATGAAAATTTGTAATACACACACACGCACATATATATATATATATATATATATATATATATATATATATATATATATATATATATATATATATATTCTTGCTCGTATATATTTGTCAAATCAGAAGGTATATATTCTTGCTCGTATTTTTTAATTTATAAAAATATTTTGCTAATATCAAACATCACAGCATCTCATCAATAATAACAACAATAAATCACAATTTAATTTATTGCAATATGTAGTATGGTATACATTCCTAATCAAATAAATACACAATCATTTTTTTTACTGACTTGTCTTCGGCAAAGTGTTTTAATTTTTCATTTGATCCTTGATTTAAGGAATCAAAATTGGCTGGTTTGGGCCAATGTCATGGGCCCAATCTTCTGATCTGAGATGGGCTAAGATGAGGCCTATACTGAAATATATATCCAGTTAAGCTCGGTCCGGCCTGCCCATGGTAAACCCAAAAGACTACTAAGCAGCCTTAATCACCATCTTATACCAAAGAGGCGACAGATGGATCAGTCTCCAATGTCAAATGATGGGATATATATATATATATATATATATATATATATATATATATATATATATATATATATATATATATATATATATAAAGTGAATATAAAGTTGCAGCAATGCTGGAATATTAATATTGGCATAAGCTTTTAGGTGACATGATACTAATAAAAATTTTAACGCAATACGCACGTGGGACAATCCAAGGTTGGACAAAGTAGAATGAGACAACCATTACATTAAAAGAAATAACTCCAAGACAAACTATGAGATGAGCAAACAAAATGGAGATCGTCTTTTCTTCTAGATACAGTATTTAAATGCAGTGCATCGATAGACAAGGAATGCTATCAACAACTCCATTAGAATAAGAAGCACGAAAGGGAAAACCAGTTTTACGTGATTTGCCGACGATCGAGGAAGATCTTTGTCACTAGACAACGAGCGAGTGAAACATGGCATGATGGTTAAGCCCTAACTTAAAAGAATATTTGGCGAAGTAAGGTGCTCTCTCGAGTAAAGAAGCACTTCCTAATCATTATCTCTCTCATTGTGTAACATGTGCAGTTGCCTTCCATTCTATGAGGATTTCCATATGTTGGCCAAGTTAGGCACAATGGTATAGCACCTCCTATAGTTTATGGAAGGGCAGTGGAGTAGGTCCAGGATCACATCCTAAATCAATCAAATTAGTACATTTCTTTGCTGCTTGAATGGTGAATTATGAGGCTGATGATAGAGGAGGAGAAAGGGATTGGAGGAAGGAAAGATGATTATAAATATGTTGTTGCATCACCCACTAAGTAATCAATCAAAGCCTAATAAACTATGGAATGTGCCAAAAGCGGAATCTCAATTGGATCCATACTTCGGTGATGAGCTGCACCACTCATTAAGAAAATAAATTAGTAGTGCTGGAGATCCTTTAATCGTAAGCAGAATCCACTCCGAAAGCCACTCTTTCGTCAAAAAGGAGGAAACAATGGAAGTACGCAGCCAATGAGCTTAAAAGGCACCTGAGTACTCTAAAGACGAGAAAGAAACAATATACTGTTCCTGCTCAGGTATGTTCCTAATTACATATTACTATCATGATAAGGTATATGATCGATATACTTTGTAATGTTATATATTGTACAACAGTCTGTAAAAAGACATATAATATATATATATATATGTATATATATATATATAATCGAAAGATCTAAAATATAGTAATCCTGATATATTTTCTGCTCCTCCTTTTCATCTCCCTGTATTCTTTCTATGTCATGTGCTTCCACGTGAAGCGTGCAAAACTTTATCCTTGTGATTGGTCTTCAAACCAGTAAAAGAAGTCGAGCAATCATTAAACAGTGACACCAATTAGCACATAGTTCAAAAAATAGCTTTCGTTGATATGAATTCGGTCCTTCTTTATATTGAAATTGGTCAAATGAGGTAGGTGAGACATGCTTATTGAGGTGGATGTGTGGATGCAAACAAATTGCGAGGATACACTATGATATCAAAGTAGGGTTAACCATATCTCTTGGAGCATCATACTAAAAGCATCTTCATAAAATGACAAACAAGAGTGGGACAATTTTTCAGTGCGAGGTTGCATTTGGGGGAGTCTTCATCTCTCTAAGATGCCTGTGATTTTTTTTTTTTTTAAACAGGGCTCAATAATGTTTCTTCGCATTGGCTCCACAATAAGTTTATTTATACTCTCACATAAAAAAAAATTTATATACTGCAGATATTATGTTGAAAGAAGCTAAATAGACTAGAGCAGTGAAAGCAGGTGATGACTTAACATCTAAATGTTTGGATCAGTGGTTGCATCATGTGGATGTATTATGACCGAATGGGGTTTCGTAGTTGAGACCCACCTGCAAACATACAGGCGTGTGTGGAATCTGACATAGAAAAGAATAGTTTTGTTTTGGATGTTTATTATTAATTCCATATTTGAGTTGGTTGGCCTTTCGTTCAGCATTCGATGACAATATATTCCAATATTATGATTCTTAGTATCCATACCCCTAAAGTATATATTAAAACATTAATTTTATCAAATAAAAAATGAAATAAATATTTTTCCTTAATCCAACCACTAATTTATCTAACTTACACATTTCAAGGAGATGTCGCAAACTGTCGCTAGTGGTAAAGTTCGAAGAACCTATGGCAAGAGGACATCTAGGAACCACGATCAAATGACTTTGACAACGAGACACCGGTGAAGGAGCCCACCAGGTTGCATTTAAGACGCAACCATGGTGGCCACCTTCGCTTCCTCCTCCCATGTTATTGACGAGCGTGCGGAGAAGGTGCACATAAAAACAAAGTACTACTTGACTATGAGACAACAAAAGGAAGCTGCAACCGGTGATTGCAGAAGGTCGTAGTTATTAAGTCGGATAAAATATGTGATATGAATGGTCACCTGCAAGGCCTTCTTTATTTTAAATCAAAGATACTCCTACAGATGTAGTTGTACTCACCGATCACATTGTTGTGCCCAGAATAAAAGTGACGAGTACCACATTCATGCATAGTCTTTGGGTAAATAACAAGTTGAGTTAGCTATTATACTATATGGAACCTGAGGGTACTTGAATAGTTTCAGGAGAGAAGAAAGAACATGGCGATCGATGCCCCCACGGGAGGCCTCGATCTTGTTGGTGAGACTGAGAGCAACTTACAGTATGACAGCAGATCTTAAGCCTCTTAACAAACGAGTGATTTAACGAACACAGGGATTGGAGCTGATGTCACTGTTGACAATCTAAAATTACCATTCCCTTAGCTCGTCAATTCCAAGACACGAATTGACCCGTCTGCCACAAAGCGCCACGCCTCACGTGTTTCCCCCTCGACTAAAATTGCTCCATGACCTTTTCGATCTCCAAATCTGACCTGTACTTCGAACTGCGTTCCAAATAAACTATCCATTGCTAGCAAACCTCTCTAATATAGAGAGAGACCGCTTTTATTACCAAGCAAACATATCCATGATGTTTAATCAGTACATAAACGTTCGATTTGGGCACAGGGAAGGGCAGGGATTGGACGTGTCCAGGCGGGTGATGGGACTCGGACCACGACGAGCATTAAAGATAATTGCTGGGTCGAATGAGGTGTAAAGCGTTGGGAGAAAGCAGCATGAGTCCCTATCAATCAGACAATGCTCCCCAGCTTCATCGTTGCTCGTGAGATGCCATCTGTACTTCAATATGTGCGTCTTATGATCCTGTGACTCTCGGTTAGCTCACTCATCCATTCACCAGCCACCTCAATTCTCCCTAATCTTAAATGGTTTTGATGAAAATGACTTATGATAGTCATTCCCTCTTGTACAAACCATTATATCGCTGAGTATTAATGATATGCTCTGATATCATAATAAAGTTTTTAATTAAATTAGTACTACTGATTTTTAAAAATAATAATAAATTAGTAGGAAACAATCTAATTTCCACTCGAGCAGTTCCATTTCTTCGATTAGTAATGACAGATTCCAAGTGCTTCGGTGGTCGTCATCAACCCACCAGCCCCACGTGCCACATCTCGAGAGTCTATCATCAATAGCGATCGAAGGGATGGATGGTTCTGATAAGAAAGAATTTGAAGCTCCAGATAAATCCAGTTATCCATATGAATTGGAGTCGATGCTGAACACAAAACCACACCACTAGTTAACCTTCTTCACGGACATTTCTACAGGCTGCAGCCGTAGGCATCCAAGAACAGGTAAACACCGTGACTAACACTGGCCGTATCCCCTCCAATCGAATTCACGAAGGGATACGGTGATGATGGGTTTCATTCGTTGGGAACCCGGTGGTCTGTGTGTTTCCTTGGCACAAGGCCAGAAGGTGAGATGAGAGGGACAGGGAGAGGTGCGTTGTCAGGGTGCGATGGGGATGTGATCACCAACTGCCATGCTCGGAGTGCAGCATGACGCGACTCGGGGGGGGGAGCCGAGGAGAGCGACCATCGGTGAATTATGTTCCTCTTGACGGTGTACCTCCGTCAGGCTCATTCTGTGCTGGCGTGTGGAGTGGAGGCCCCTCCTCTTCTTTGTTGCAATCAAACCTATATGTTGATCGCATCAAATGGATAGGACTGCAAGAATCTTGCGATTGTTCCGGTGCGCCCCAGTGACTATTACATGTATATTAAATGAGCGTCCGAGCTAGTGTGACCATAAACCCCAGAAAAAAAATCACAGAGTTGCCACCCCCGTCCTCTCGATTCTCTCACATACAGCCAAACCAAGCTGTCGATGATTAAGCAGCCGGGACGCTCGCAAGTACATGGTTATGGTAGATCATTGCCTTGTGAATATGGCATGTGGATCGTACCGTTTAGATAAGACTTGCGTGCTGTGATTTGTCAATAATTGTCCTTACAACTACATGGATCGAGCAGTGCTCTAACCCGCCTCATCCTACTCTTGATCGTTACCATTCTCACCCGATCACCATCAACTTTCCGCAATCCCCGTCAGGCTCTCCGTTTTCCTTCATCCAATAGATTCTCTTACCAATTCCGCAATACCACCATAAAGTGGGTAGAAAGAACACACGACTTTTATCACAAGTTGCGCATCATATCATCTTCTTTATTTGCATCCATGCCTAATACCTGCTCAACCGTATTCTTTTCCTCCTCTCCTACTCATCACCTTTGACTCGATCATATCCCCAGTTTAAGGTGGTAACAGGAAAGAGAGCAGGAGTGTGCCAGGACGCGACTTTATTACCCACTCGTGCCAACGCTGGTATAACGTCCAAAGATTCCACCGTCCATTGCAATTGCTCCGAGATATAATAGAGTTAATGTTGGTATCGTTCTACCTTTCTACATGTCTCCTTCCTGCTTTAGCTATAAATGTGGTGCGTGCCTTTCTACTTGTATCTGACACTTCGGGTGTAGCTCCTTCCGAAAAGCTTCCCGTCTCTTTTTCTCTCTCTCTCTCTCTCTTTAATTTCCTCTCTATTCAAACCCTCTTCGATTCCTTTTTATCTTTTGTAAAGTGGAACCGAAGGAAACCAGAGAATAACAGGGGAAGGAGGAGGAGGGAAGAATTGAATAGAAACGCAAATGCTCGAGGCGGTCAAGTACCTGATTGGTTCCGCCGGTGCCAGCGGGTTTGGGTCCAGATCCACCGGCGAGGAGGTCACGGCAGCGGCCCCTGACCTCCGCTCCATCACAGCGATCATCACCGGTGAGTGATCCCTCCGATACAAAGATCGAGCAACGTAGAAAAGGGAAGCGAACCATATTCTTAGTATTTCTGAATCAGAACCACCAAAAAATTCTTACCGAGCGCAGGGGCGACGTCGGGGATCGGGGCGGAAACGGCGCGGGTTCTGGCGATGCGGGGGGCGAGGCTGGTGCTGCCGGCGAGGAGCCTGAAGGCGGCAGAAGAGACGAGGGCGCGGATCGCGGCGGCGTTTCCCGGTGCCGACGTCATCGTGCTACCTCTCGACCTCAGCTCCCTCTCCTCCGTTCGATGTTTCGTGGCTCGCTTCCTGGCTCTCCACCTCCCCCTCAACCTTCTCATGTACTCCTCCCTCTATATATTTAGAGATTTGGAATGAACGGTCACAAGAATTCGTCACTGAAACCAACGGCAATTTAACAGAAACAACGCGGGCAAGTTCTCCCACGAGCATGCCGTTTCGGAGGACGGCGTCGAGATGACCTTCGCCACCAACTACTTAGGTCTTCATCTAACTACCTACCTCATTATTGTTATGATTATTCTTCAATCGACCGCTCGTTTAATCTCCCGTTTTGTCGACAGGCCACTTCTTGCTCACCAAACTACTGCTACCTAAGATGGCGGAAACGGCGAGTGAGACGGGGATCCAAGGTCGCATCGTCAACGTCTCCTCGAGCATCCACGGCTGGTTCTCCGGCGACTGCCTCCGTTATCTCGATCTGATGACCCGCAAGAAAATGTAAGCTTAACCTTTTCCTCTTCACTATTTATTTACGTAACATACCTGTTTTTTTTTTTTTTGCTGGTCCGCAGACGGTACGATGCCACGCAAGCCTACGCGCTATCGAAGCTTGCGAACGTCCACCACACGAAAGAGCTGACAGGGCGACTCGAGGTTCGGCTTCGCCATCCTCGTCATCATGACCCATGATCCTCTGTCCATCACATGCATGCCCCATGTTGATGACCGTCATGCTATCTTTAACTGCCACCTCTGTTGTCCTTTTGGCCGCAGCGAATGGACGCCGATGTGACGGCTAACTGCGTTCATCCCGGGATCGTTCGCACCAGACTCACCCGCGACCGCGAAGGCCTCGTCACAGGTCGTCCTCGATCCACCTCCCTTTCGATCCTTTTTAGCCCTCTGATCTGATCTTGATCTAGAATCTTCGGAATCGACGGCAGATCTGGCCTTCTTCCTCGCGTCCAAGCTCCTCAAGACCATCCCCCAGGTGAGTGCACCCGCTCCTCGTACATCGATGCTCCCTTGCAAGAGATGGCAACGAAGGAACTTAAGGCGGTGCTCCGCTCCGGCTCATCGCAGGCGGCTGCGACGACGTGTTACGTGGCGACGCACCCGCGCCTAGCAGGCGTGTCGGGCAAGTACTTCGCGGACTGCAACGAGGCCTCGCCGTCGTCGTTGGCGTCCAGCCCGCACGAGGCCGGGCGGCTGTGGCGCGCGTCGGAATCCATGACGGCCCCGCGGTTCGGCCTCGAACCGGCTTTCCCCTCCGACAGCCCAGACGAGGAGATGTGACGCGTCGGCGAGGACGAGAGACGCATTACGTGTGTACATTTGACCGGAGAGCGAACAAAAGAGCGTAGGACAGAGCAAGGATTAATGGCGCGGACCGATGGGAGAGTAGGCTACGGAAGAAAGTACCGCGGAACAGCAGCGACAGCGGCAGCGTAGGTGTTGTACGTGCATCATAGGATGAGCAGGCGGCCGTACAATGCCATTATGATGCAATAGTTAGGTCCTCTGCATCATGGTGAGTACATATTATATATAAGAATATACGATGTATTTAAGTGTGATAGGTACAGACAAACAACGTATAGTGTAGTTGATATGGTTTAGTTAACTGGGAAGGGAAGGTGGATCTCCTTTCCAGTTTTGGTTGCTTTTCTGCAGGAAATGGCCATCTCAACTTTCGTTTTGTCCTTCTCTTCTTCATGATTTCCACTTTCTTTTTCGTTATATATTCGTTTTCTTTAACGAAGAAAAGATGTTAAATTGGTGGTGGGCATGACAGAGCAATCATTCAGTGATCCAAAAACGTTAAAAGTTCCAGCAGATTTATAATCCTAAAGATTTCAACCTCATGTGAAGCAAAGTCGATAGCTTCGTTTCTAATGCAACCCCGCATCGTCCTTCTTTAATAGGAAGGAAATAAACAACATGCGCACGGGGGTGGGACATCTGCAAATGTTGGGCAGAAGTTGATTGCTGCACCAAATAATCTGTCTAGGAGAAGAGTTTTCTAATTAAAGTCGTTGTTCAAGTCACAAATTCACTGTCTACACCGAGCAATAGCACAGGATGACAATTAATAGTTGGATGCTGAGGGTGCATAAATCTACGTAGGTGCTGGAGACACAGGAGATCACGAGTTAGTAGCATGGATCGGATCGTTGTTTATAGATCTATAATCTCAATATTCTTTGTCATACCAAATGTTTGATTTCGAGAGTAATCAAAATCGTAGCATGAACGCGCATCTTCGCCGCTCAAATATTGCTGCACTAAATCAGCTTTTCGACCTTGGGATGTTTCCCTCTTCATGTTGCTTCTGTTTGTGAAACTAAGCACTCGATGCAAAATGCACTGCTTCCTAAAATCACAGCAGATATATCCAAGGCTGGAAAACTAGCTAATCAACAAATCTTTTCATTGAAAAATGATGGGGGAGAATGGTACTCAGAATCATCTTGATAGCTAGGATGAGTCTCACTGGTGAAATATAAAGATCTTTAGGTCCAAGGTCCAAAGAAACAAGTGACTATCCACCCAAAGTTGTAGGCACAGTTGGCATTGATAAGAACAAAAAGAGTTGCAGCCATGTCCCATGCCAAATCAGTATGCCTGAGGCAGTAATGAAAGGATCCAGGCATCAAAGAATCTTTATCTAAATGTAGAACAGCTACTATGATTTACAAAGACATGACCAGGAAGTGCAAAGGGCTTTAGTTCAATTCACTCTAATGGAAGCACAACCACACACCAACCAGAATTGGAGCATCCATCCAGAAAGAGCTCAAGGGCCACACATACATCGGCCACAAACATTCCACATGCCCACATCAATAAATCGGCCACTCTAGGAAGGCAAAATAATGGATGTCCAAAGTTGAACAAATAAAAGAATCAGCTTTACTAAATCATATTGCCCTATCCAACAGTAACTCTAACCCCCCCTCTTTTCACCCCCTGTCTGCCACTTGTTGCAGTAGGCGACGGGGATACCTTATACAATTTGTTGTAATGTAACTGGAGAATATCTACAAACCCCAAAGGAGAAAAGAAATATCAACTTTAAAATCTCATCTACACTGCACAAGTCTGCAAGAACTTGAACCTCATGAGCCTACCATGATTTGTTGATGCTGCCAAGATTTTCAAGGACCACAAGCATAAGTACGCAGCGAGGGACCATGCAAATTTTGGCAGGACCAATGAGCATGTGATCTCCGTTGTACGGTACGATCCTCAAATGGATCAGCTGCATCGTCATAGCCAGAAGCTTGGCTTTGGTCGAAGAGAAGTGGCAGCAAAAGTCTACGCGATGATCATTTGATGGTGACTCCCAACATACCCATGTGTTGGCCAAATCAGTCATAGATGTACAGGCAAACCAAAATTTTGATAGGACCTGATCCATCCGTCCCGTCCACCAGTTAGTATCACCTGACCCCAGGCATGGGAAGTGTTCCTGCAAGATGTCTTCAAGAAATTGTGGTGGGATTTGGACAAGTTAGGTGCAGCAGAGTTCAAAGGTAGCTTCTCCTCTGGCCATGTTGCTGAGCACTTTGGCATAAACTTTGAGAACTCATGGCCCAGAGCAAAACCATGAGAAGGTGACAGAAACAGGGTGTCATTGCCATTCGAATCTTCTAAGCGACCTTTAGATTCATCTTTTGTGCCTCCCGCTTGCTCACTGTTGACTTGTTGGGAATGGAAAACCTCAGAGGTCATAGAGATCCGATTTCCAGATTTGAAACCGTGCCAACTTAATGCAATGGAACAATTACTGGAGAAGAAATGCTCACAAGACCGTCTGCTCTTAACATGGTTGGAGACTGGGGCATTATGGCTGCTCCAGACATAGACATTGGAATCCTCACTGGCAGAGATGATATGCTGCCCATCTGCGGTAAAAGAAGCAGATATCTGACTTCTACCATTATGAAAACCTGAAAATAGAAAGTAAAAGAAGTGAGGATGATGGACCAACAACATTTCTTGTGAAAAGTGGTTGATATGATCAAGAGGATAGGATGAACACAGACCCTTGTACTTGGAGACTAAGTCAATCCCATCAAAAACTCGAATACATGAGTCTGCAGAAGTGACCATCAAAGTTTGAGGATCCCTTGGGCAAAACTGTAGGTAAAAACCAATTTACAGAAGTAAGAAATTACACGAGAGCAATTAAGAATTTATGCCAAGCATGAATAGTTGATGTTCTCTGCAAGCTACCTGAAATCCAGTAATCCGCTTGGTCGGGGACTTCTTTTTGCGTTGCAAGGATATCTGAGATTCAATTTGCAGATAGTCACCTGTCACGTATACAATAGGAGAAATAAGTGACTTCATACAAAATTATACAACAAAGATACAGAGCAAACCGCCGTTAAAACACAATACTCTCTGCAGAATTGATTGTCACATCTTCAGGCAGCATATACATCAAAAAGTATGTTTTGCTAAATAGGCATGCGATAGTTTGAACAATTATTTTCATTAAAAATGTTTTTAAGGTTCAATATTTCAAACATGTTAATATTTCACTACTAATCAGTATCAAAATGTATAACTAACTGATCGAGACTTTCTATATTACACAGAAATGCGACCATCGAGGCTGACATAGCTGATGAATTTTTTACCCATATATCTCAATATATCTTCATATTGAGATGGCATATCCCATGAAAGATAGCCCGTAAACAAAGGTTGCCAAAACAAAACACCACGCAGATGTTATAAAAATAACTCGACCACTGACAGAACTACTGTATAAATATGGATCAAGTATTTATGATTCATGCAATGATATGAAACATGCAAACAGAAGAATTTATAAATCCGCTAATAAGTTAATATTACCTGATGCATCATAAAAGCAACAATTGCCTGTCAAGGTGCCCACGACCAATCCCTGTAAGAACCATGAATTATTCATATAGATTTCCTTCAGCATCAATTCTTCATAAACAATCAGAAAGTGACTAAATACCTTTCCATCGGGCCGGTAACAAATTGCAGTGACTATTTCTCCAACATGAACCCAATTCACAACTTGACCTCCTGAAATATCCCAAATACGAACTTTTCCATCGATGGATCCACTTATGAAGAAATTCTCATCAATGGGATTATATTGAACACAAGTCACTGCATTATTTATTTGATAACCACAGAGGAATATATCAGAATGAATAGAAGAAAAAGATTCACAAAAATAACATAACTACGTTACAATAAGCAACTACCGTAATTCGTATGGGGAAAAACTTTGAGGCAGCTATCAGATCCAACTTGCCACAGGCGAACAGTTTTATCTTCGGAAGATGACAATAGATGCTGCATGGAAATAATTGAAGAATCAGGACTCTTGAAAGCAAAAGTGAAAAATCGTAGGCACAAAAACAGTCGATTAAAGAAGGTGACAGACCTTATTTGATGACCATGAGAGATCCAACACATCTGCAACATGCCCATGGAATTCATGTACCGGTTTCTCAGATAGCCGAAAAACAGCAGGGGGAATAACCACACATGCTGAATCTGCAGTTGTCCTCATACCCCTGGACTTGGACTTGTTGAGCCTATCAGCGTGCACCAAAGTTAACTTGCCACTATCATTCACTGTGATGTATATGCACGAAGGATCATAGTCGGGAATACTGATTTCATTTGTCCTTTCACATTCCATGACACGCCACACCCGGACGATCGCATCTGCACCTCCACTGGCCAAGTACTGTCCATCAGTGCTAAACTTCATGGTCAAGATTGCACCATCATGTGCTTTGATGTCTTGCCCTCTGTAGACTGCAGACAATACCTTTGACCACTTTCTCAATGGCCTAACTTTCACTCTCCCAGACTCACCAATTCCATTCTTATCTTTGTCTGAAGAAGATGAATTACACTCCACACCTTGCCTATCTGTTATGCATGATAACAGAGAGATTTTTCTATCAATGCAAACCCCACTACCTAATCTACACAGCCACCCAAGCCTCTTCTTCTGCACAGAAATGTCGGATTTTCTTGATGCATTACCTTGTCGATGCATGAGCCGCTGGATAAAAGACAGTGGACCCAAACTTCTCTTGAATTGATCATATATCCGGTTCGAACCAACAACATGAAGGCTTCTCACGTAATCATCCGAATTCTTGATTCTGCATATCGAGTTCTCTTCCGAGACCTCCTCACAGGATGTGCTCGCGTCCTCTCTCGACCGGCTGGAGACTGAAAGGTTATACTCCGTATCATAGCCTCTTGGCACAGACCCAATATCCGACACGATCCTGTCGATGTCTGGCTGGATCTCATCTTCGACCTGTATCTGTCCAACTCGATAGGTGGAGCTCCGAAGCCAGCCGCTCATGGGATCCATGCCCATCCATCTCAAGAACTTATCTCGGCGTTCTTTCACGCCGTCGGGACTCGTGATCCAGACGTCGAACAAGGGACCGGCCGGTGCTCGACTGATGAACTGATCCTCCGGCAAAATATCGTCCTTTGTTGGGGTGCTGGGACAAGAATCGAACACCGAGGAGATGTCTTCCCGCGCCTCGAAAAATAGATCCTCCTCTTCTTCCTGAAACATGAAACCATGAGCCATGATTTCACACTTCTCTCAAGGGAGAAAAAGGAAGACCTCGGTGCACCCAAGCAACACCCTCATCCGCTCTGCAAAAACAGTAAGCGTGGATATAAATACATGTCCCAAATCTAGACAGATTCAGCACCGTGGATTGCCTTGATTGCAAGACAGATCACCGGTCACAACCAGAGGGAACGAATCCCGCTACCAAGGTGCGGGTGCTACGGGATACATTAAAAATAGAAAACAATTGTCCTAAAAGGGAATGCCGACTTCTCTCCATCCATGAGAAGGCCTCAATCCCCAATTGTAGTCGAGGAGACGCCGAAGCCCCAAAGCTCAAAGAGGTAAATATTCGATTTCGATAAAAAAAAAAGAGAGCAGGAAATCACACGAAAAGAAAGCAGTTTCGATCCAGAACAAATAATCTGCGCGAAAATTCCACATATGACGCCGAATAGAACAGGAGCATCTCACCTGGAGGCCCATCAGGGGCCGGGCACCACCCGAAGGATCCGAGGCGAGCTATCTTCGGCAGCAATCCCGTTTCACCGGTTCCCTTCCCCTCCCGCCTCCAATTCGGAGATTTCGACTGCCCAGCAATAAAACACCGATCTTGCAGTAAAGGAAGGGGAAGAAACCGAGGGCAGAAATCTCGAGTTCCGAGTTCGGTGGCGCGAGGAACGAGATTCGAAGGCTTCGCGCTCCGGCACTCGCTTTCTCTCGGTACGATATATGTTATCTTGGCTTCGCTTTGTTTTGCTTTCGACCCTCCATGTGTGTACTGCGACCTTTTATGTCATTCCTTCTCTCCTCACGCCGCTGCTTCTGCTGCAGCTGCTGCTCCTGCTCCCTTCCTTTCTCTCTCTTTCTGCAGCAGCAGCGGCAGCAACAGCTGCTGGCTGTGGCTTCCCAAATCTGATCCGGTTTCTTCTCTGGCCCGACCAAAAGACGGAAATCCCCTGCTCCCTGCTCCCTTCTTGCACTGACGCCTACCCCCTTCCCCTTCCCCTTCCCCTTCCTAACAATATCATTAACCTCATCGACGCCGCTGTCGTTTTATTCTCTTTAAGACGGTTTCATCTCAACCCCATTCCCAGTCCAAAGTCAAACCGGGAACGCAGTGGAAGTGGTCCGCATACGTCAACTCGGACGTGTGTTCCCTGCTTCTTACGTGGATTAACGTAACGGCGATGCTTTCTACGACTCACTCGGGGGCCTTAAGATTCGCATCGACCCTGATGGGCGCCATCGAAACCCAAAGCCTTTTGATCGCACGATTTGGGTTGCGATGGAGCATCCAAGCCGTCCATCGACTCTGATCATCAAGATCACGCGCGAATCTCAGAACACGTGCATCCATTCTTTTAGATGTTAATTGGTTAAGCGTGTCTGGAAAATAGGCCCCCAACTTTAGATGATCATTTTATTCTATGCTGGTGGAGCATTTATTTGATATGTTTTGGGAAAGTAGTAAATGCGATGAGACTACAATTCTCGAGACCCGAAAGAGAAGGTGGTGGATATGGTGATGTTTTTTTTTATGGTATTTGTTTTATATTATCGTGTAAATATAATTTTAGGTAATACGGTCGGATTTTATGGGATGGGAGAAACGCACAAAGCTGTGATGGTCATGCATGGACCAGAGAAGGATATCGGTTGAACATGACATGACATGAGATGTCTGGGAAGTTGTGGAGCGGTGGTGGTGGTGGTGGTGTTTTCAGGTGACGGTCATCCGTCGGCGTCGTTTACGGTGGGGTTTCTTGGTTTCTTTGTCTTCCCAAACATGGCGCCGCCAGCCGCGACCACCTCTGCCTGCTTCCTTTTCAAGTCAACACTTGGATTTGACTCTTGCCGTTCATCGCTCTCTCCCGTAGCTTCTATAATTTTGAGTATTTAATTAAATCTAAATATGATTAGATTTCACAGATAAGTCACTTCCTTTAAATTCTGGAATCCCATTAATCTGACGCGGTGCAGCCATCAGACGGGAAGGGGCTTCTTTTAGTTGGTCCGACGAGTGGGGGCCACGAGTTTTCCTCGGTGGTGGCTCGATGAAGACACGAGAGCAGCACCCTTCTTTTCGCCGCCTTTTGATCGTGCGTCGCAGATCGGATGGTGGAGGTTGGATCACGTGGCCCTCCTCACTGATGGCCATGCCTGCGCCACGTACTCGCACCGTGTTTCGTATACGCGGCACTAATACGACAAGGCGACACAAGTGCCGGTCATAGTCCACCACAAAGAACAGTCAACTTGGTAGCGTTTGCCTTTTCACATCCTCGCAAAAACCCTTCTCACATTGTTTTGTAAGATTATGTTGGGTTCCAGATGTGTCTTGTCATCCCCATCGAATAAATGCATGCACTATCCATGTGCCACCATGTTCTAGGGTTTGCAGGAAGCACAACACCAACGAGATCTCTCACTCTGATTAGGGCTGCTAAAGCATGCTTGTTTCTTGCCCCCACAGTGATCCGCATGAGTCATTAGGTGGCAATTATTTTAGCAGTAGCTCAATCATTCCTTGTCTTGATGTCTAACCAGTTGTTGCCACACGAAGACCGTGCCTCTTTCAAAGAAGTCGATGTGATGGAACATTACACCTGCATTGTCTTATGTTTGCAGTCTTTGCGATATGCGCGTGGAACATAAACAAAACAGGCTGCACCTGTGCAAGTTTGGGTTCAATGATTAGAGATCCCTGTTGGAGAGGTCGTGGACAGATCAGCGGATATGTTTGCGATAATTGATGGATGCGATTAGGTTAAGAAGAAAAATAACGAGGAAGGAAATCTTTACGCAGTAGATTTTTTTGCTGGTAATGATTTGAAATCAGCTATATATCAAGTAGTTTATGGAGCTTCTCGATCCATGTTACGTGGGCATATCTTGCTGTCCACGTGCATGCATGGTTTCTCAGTGCTCGATCGTTGCGTCGATGACAACGCCAGAGAACTCCTCGCTGTGCAGACTTAGTATACTGTGAGATTCTAATGAAATCAGCAACTAATCGATTGATGAATCATTCGAGATACGAGATATACGCCATCCCTTCGCAGTCCAATCCGTGGAAGAAGAGAGAGATTAAAAGAATGTCAGCTGGTGGAAAGATTTCAAATGATAGTATATAATATGGATGGTGTTTTGTACCATTAATACTGTGGTCGAGGTATTAGCTCGGCTTGGCGTATCTCAATGCGTATCAGTGTGATCTCTGAGCTTGTATTGACTTGGAGTCGGGTTGAAGGGTTACGACCCATGTTCCCACAAATGAAGGCGATGATTAAGTTAGCAAAGGTTTTGAGAGTTTGGGAGAATCTATGAATGTTTTTTTTCTTGACCCTCTCGGTATTGTTCTTGGGATTGCTTTTATACCTATTTCTACGTGCGATCGTACGTAGCAACTTTAATAATCCTTGATCGTTATCGTACATAGGTGTTTAATGCCCACTAATGCTATAGGTGATTGGCCCGTACTTTTGGTGCAGGCGTCGTCTGATCTGCTCAATTAAGTCTCGTTCGATGTTGTTTTTCGTCTCGTGTGTGGCTTGGTACATGATCGTGCCACACCTATATAGCCTCGAGGGAAGTGGATGTAAAGGGATGACATTAGGTGGCTAACTTGTCTTGGCTCGTGGTGCTGCATTAACTTGGTGTGATGTGTCGGTTTACAGATGTCACGTGAAGTGAATGGCAAAATATGCTATATCAAATAGAGACAACAGTTTCTTCTCCCCCCTTCCACCAAGCGAATAGTTAGTAAGGAGAGAGAGAGAGAGAGAGAGAGAGAGGGAATACATCGATCTCAGGTTAGCAGGAAAGCAACCTTGTATCTGTTAAGGTCGATAACCGGACCGATTCTTCTGCTTTGGAGCTTGAAATGGTCGCAGTTGGTGTCCTCCTCACCCCAATACAAGTCAAGTCCAAGCAGTGTGCTCTTGATTTGACCCCTGTGGCCGCTATCTTTTCGGTAGTAGCACTAAATGGACTTCTGCTTTGGAGCCAATGGATCCTTTGACAGAGAAGGCATGCCACGGTGTCCAAGTCAATCCATTTCCATTGACGGTGTCAAGTGTGTTTGCACTGCCTTCGCATGGTATGCATGTATTCCACATGGTTTCTCTAAGATTGGGCCCAACACTTACTTTGGGGAACAACATGGACAATGGGCCGAGCGAGCAACGATGGACGTTTGGCTTGAAAGATCGAACCATCTCAAGTGCGTACAGCATTTGTACTTAACAATTTCTAAAAGAATAAAATACTTGAAAAAGAGCAGGAAATTTCCATCTTGATGCCTTTACTTCAAATAATATATGAAGACTTTCCAAGCTAAAACACTTCAGAAAGTCAATAGAAATTAAATTATTTATTATCAATTATAAATACCATTGAGTTTAGCACAAACTCATTTCTGTACCCTCTCACAAAAATTTCAAAAAATTTCTCTAATATTTTTCTCTCACCGTGTCTAAATTCACTAGAGAGAAACCTAAGAGCATTTAAAATATTTTCTCACATCTTATTCAGATCAAAATCTAGAGATACATGTAATATTTATAAAATAATAATATCTAAACTTTTTTATTTTGGAGAAATTAGAAACATATATAATTTTTTTGAAAAAAAACAAGACCCTTTCCTTAAAAAGAATTTTTTTCTTATTAAAATTTCTTCTCCCTCCAGAATATTGACTCTACCAAGTTAAGAATACTTACTAACCCCAATGTATATGAGAATATATGTGTACATACATGATGACATTATTGTTTGCTGGCTTGAGTAGATGGTAGAAAGTTTTGAGGTCCATATCCATTTTAGGTTACTGCACTGGATCTGAATGGATTAAGCTTTCAATTAATGGAGAGTGGAAGAGCATGTTAGGTTGGATATCAAGAGGGCTTTGGATAGACTCTAATCAGCCAGTAGAGACAGTGAATCTCTCTCTCTCTCTCTCTCTCTCTGTGCCTTGCAGACTTTTGCAAGGTTCATATTTCTGGCCACAATTTAGAGATAGCATCTGTCAGCTATAGAAGATTACTTTTTTTTTTGTTTGGTATCATGATGAGTGGCTGAGGCACGAAAGGGATAATACATCTTCTCATGTTCATAGACATGGTTGGTGGGGCCATGGGAAATTAAGTACTTTGATCCGCACGGAGTAGTCCTTCAAAGTACAATAAAGGACATGGAGACTGTGCCTACTTTCTCTTTACCTCTCTTTTTCTTTATCGGGATTAATTTGGGTCGTCTTTGCTCTCACAATCAGTAAATTTTGTTTTATTGGATACTGTTATGTTTGGATTTGTTGTGTTTAATCCTTACAGTAATGAGATGTAAAAACAATTATCATCTTCGTATTTCATTATAGTAAGATGATCGAATCATCCTACTATTTTATTTTATGATTTAGCTGAAGAACTGAAAGAATGAAATATTTTTAATAAACATACGTATATTTGACATATGGATTAGATAGATCGAAAAAGATAAACAAATTAAGATGTGATAATAAATAAGTATAATATTTTTTATAGTGTCATGAGAAGATGTTATCGACGTCCTCATGAATATGACATGAGCCAATCTTATATGTATAGGATTGTCCAAAGTAATTTCAAAATAAAAATATCATATTTTTGAGGTATCACATTTTCGAAGATCGAGGTAAGAAAAAAATTTTCATTCTAATTTCTCTGATGCTTGAGTTAGTAATCCGAGATATATACATACAAACACGAGCGATGAAAATTGATCATGCACTAAAGTAAGTTTTAATATATTGTAAAGGGATAATATATTCTATAAAAATATTCTACATAGTGACAATCCTCAACCACTTCTAACAACCTTCATTTGATCTCTAATATTTGTCTCTAATAGTTTGGTCTCGATTCTTGTTTACCTGAACAATATGAAATGGAGGCAACATATGATGATTAATCGATGATTTTTTTTTATCAAAATTTTAAACAAACCAAAATCGATCAATATATACATCAAAATAGTCGGTATATCTATATATTTAACCATAACCCTTGGTATATATATATGTATGTACTAATTTACTCACTCGTCGATAAAGATCGACTCCTTCATGCATGTTGGGTCCAGCCTATATACGAGCTTCGACTAGATAATTTGGACAATAAACCTAAATCTGATTTATTAAAAAAAAATATAAAAAGGAAGAGACATGCATAGTGAGAGTAGCGAACAAGGCGTGCATGAGAAAGAAATAGAGAGAGAAAATGGGAAAAAGTTAAGATTTCTGAAGGTTTTTACTAGATGATCGAGCGACAAAACTTGGTTGATTTTGACTTAAATTTTATATGAAGAATTCTTGCAACAAGCTCTATAATCTTAATGGTAACGATGTGTAGTTTGTCCTCTCTAAGGTGCTTTCATGCTATATCCATTTTATGAGATCTAAATTTTTTTTTTCATAAAATCCATCTTTGACGATGATGATATGTTAATGTTGAGCTAAGATATTTGTTCATGATATTATTATGATCCTTTAGTTATTCTGGAGAAGATTTATTGTAAATCTGTTATCATTATTGGTGATAGTGGAAGTTTGAGGTGGACTACAGTCCCGTGGTTTTTCCCGCATCGGGTTTTCCACATAAAAAATTGTTATCTCACTTTGTGATTGATTTATTGCTCTAGTGTTTATACTACTCTGGTTAATATTTACATTTTGGTAACAAGTTGGTATTTTGATGAGGAACCCATTTTAAAACACAAAGAGAGAAAATAATTATTTCATTATAATAGTTTTTCCTGGTATTAGAGCAACAGGTTGTTTGGTGCTAGTTTTGTTTCTTGTGTGATTGAAATAGAGAAGTCAGATGATATGATTAAATTGAACTAATCAAATTATTCCACTTGGAGGCGTATGATGGAAGATTTATTTTATTGCAAAGATTTGTATAAGTCCATCAAGGTTAAAGATAAACCTTCTAATATGGAAGATAAGAAATGAGAGGTTCAACATAGAAAAGCTATTGCTTATATTAGAAGATGGATGTATATAAATTTGCATGAAGATATTTCTGATGAAACCAGAGCTGATGTTGTTTGGAAAATATTAGAAAATCTCTTCGCGAAAAAAACAATGGGAAATAGAAATTTTCTCCTCAGAAGACTTGTAAATTTGAAGTATAAAGATGGTGATAACATTGTTGAGCACATAAGTCTATTTCAGAGTCTTGCAAACAAGCTGTTTGTTATGAAAATGAATATAGATGATGAGATGCAAGGATTATTACTTCTCATCTCTTTACTAGAAAGTTGAGAAACATATGTGGTGATAATTTATAACTCCATGAGAGGACTTTAAATATAGATACGGTTAAAGACAATTTACTAAATAAAGATGTTAGAAGGAAAGAACAGGGAGAATCTTCTATTGGTGCATCTATTACTGAAAAACAAGAAAGACGTGGAAGAAGTCATATCAGAAATTCATATGGTTATAGAAGAAGTCTATAAGAGATATCAAATGATGTTTTCACTATAATAGGTCAGGTCACATGAAGAAAGAGTGTATGTTTTGGAAGCGAGAACAGAATGCAATAAAAAAAATGAGAAAAAGACCAATACATTTGGTGTTGAAGGTGATATCATTATTATTTGTGATGACGGTTATATCAGTCTGGCAGCTCAGGATAGTAACTAGGTAATTGACTCTGGTGCTTCATTTCATGTTACTTCTCATGGTGATCTTTAGATCTTACACTGTTGGTGATTTTGGTAATGTTAGAATGGGAAACAGTGGTACATATAAGATTATGGGTATTGAAGATATCTGCTTGGAAACCCGTATTGAGAGCAAATTGATACTCAAATAAGTCAGACATGTTCCAAATATTCATCTTAACTTGATGAATGGTTTACATACTATTTTGGTGAAAACAAATGGAAACTCACTAAAGGTTCTTTAATTGTGGCAAAAGAAAAGAAATTTAACTCTTTTTATATTATGAAAGCTAAGCTACACAAAGAAGAGATTAATGCAATTCAGAATGATGAAAATATAAATCTTTGGCATAAGAGGCTTGGTCATATCAGCGAGAAGGGACTTCAAACTCTTGCTAGAAAGTGGTTCTTTCCAGAGTTGCAAGGTACATCTCTTAAATCTTACGATCATTGCTTAGTTAGAAAAAAATAGAGTTACCTTTCATGCATATCCATCATCTAGAAGATCAGATGTTATTGATTTGATTCATACTGATATTTGTACTATGCAAACTAAAACTCTTAAAGGTGCTCTTTATTTTGTTACTTTCATTGACCATTCTAGAAAAGTATGGGTTTTTACTTTGAAATCTAAAGACTAGGTACTCGATGTTTTTAAAGAGTTTCATATCAATATTGAAAGAAAAACTGGCAGAAAGCTAAAGTACGTTCGAGCAGATAATTGTGGCGAGTATAGGGATCCTTTTGAGAATTATTGCAAGTTCCATGGTATCAGGCTTGAGAAAATAATTCCTAAAATTTCTCAGTAGAACAGTGTGGCAGAAAGGATGAATAGAACCATTGAAGAAAGAATCCTATGCAAAGTTACCTAAGTCATTTTGGGCGGAGGCCGTGAGAACTACAGTTGACTTTATAAATCTTTCTTCATCAATTCTTTTGAAAGGTGATGTTCCAAAGAGAGTTTGGAAAGAAAAATATATATCTTATAATCACTTGAGAGTCTTTGGGTGTAAAGCATTTGTTCATATTCCCAAAGATGAGAGGTCCAAACTTGATAATAAAGTAAAAGCATGTATCTTCTTAGGATATGGTCATGAAGAGTTTGAGTACAAATTATGGGATCCAGTGAACAAGAAGATTATTAGAAACTCTATTTATTATTCCTTGGAGTTTGGGTCTAGTTCCTTCACCTGTAGTTCATGATAATCATGGAAGAGATGAACAAGAAGATTGTGATGAGAATGTCAGTGATAATACTCCTATAGTTGATGATGTTGAACCAACTAAATAAGCATTTCCACCACCGGTTGAGATTCCATTGAGAAGATCCATAAGAGAGCGACAATCATCTACCATATATTCTCCACATAAGTATATTATGTTTACTAACGGGGGAGAGCCAAAAACTTAACAAGAAACTATTCTACATGAGCATAAGAATGAGCGAGTTAAAACTATGCAAGAAGAAATGAGATCCTTACTTGAGAACCACAACTATGGCTTGATAAAGTTGCCTAAAGAGAAGAAAGCTTTTAAGAATAAATGAGTTTACAAATTGAAGATCGAAAATAATAGCTCACAACAAAGATACAAGGTACGACTAGTTGTATTAGTGAAAGGATTCAGTTAGAAGAAATGTATTGACTTTAAAGAAATATTTTCTCTTGTGGTGAAAATTTTCTCTATCCGAGTTGTTCTTAGTTTGGTTGCCTGCTTAAATTTAGAAACTGAGTAACTTGATGCGAAAACAATATTTCTTCATGGTGACCTAGAAGAAGAAATTTACATGGAGCAATTTATATGGACTCAAACTAGAATGTTTTAAAGTCAAAGGAAAAGAAAATATGGTGTGCAAGCACAGGAAAAACTTATATGGACTCAAACAAACACCTAGACAGTGGTACAAGAAATTTGATTCCTTTATGATGAACCAAGGATGCAATAAAACCACATTTGATCATTGTATGTTTACAAAGAAGTTTTCAGATGATGATTTCAATATTCTTCTACTATATATTGATGATATGTTGATTGTTGGCTATGATGTTTGTAAAATTAAATAGCTTAAAAGAAAACTAAGTAAGTCTTTTGCTATGAAAGGCTTGGGATCGGTAAAACAATACTTGGTATGAAGATTTTTCATGATAGGAAGAAATAGAAGCTTTGGCTATCTAAGGAGATCTACATTGAAAATGTTCTTGAAAGATTTAACATAAGTAAAACCTAAGCAGTTTGTTCTCCACTTATAAGTCATTTCAAGCTTAGTTCGAAACAATGTCCTACAAGTGAGAAAGAAAAAGAAGAAATATTCAAAGTGTCTTACTCATCCGTAGTAGACAGTTTGATATATACTATGGTTTGTACTAGACTAGATATATCTCATGTAGTTGGAGTTGTCAGTCGATTTTTCTCTAATCCTAGTAAGGAACATTATGTAGTCGTGAAATGAATATTAAGATATCTAAGAGGTACTTCCAGATTGTATTTATGTTTTGGCAGTGATAAACCTATGCTAGAAGGGTATACAGATGCAGACATAGTAGGTGATATTGATTCCAAGAAGTTCACTTCGGGATTCTTGATTATATTTATAGGGGGAGCAGTCTCTTAGCAGTTTAAGTTACAGAATTGCATTATTTTATCAACCACAAAAGCAGAATATATAGCAATTATTGAAGCATATAAGGAAACTTTGTGGATAAAAAAGTTTCTACAAGAATTGAGCTTGAAACAGGAAGGATATACTATTTATTGTGATAATCAAAGTGTCATTCATCACTCCAAGAATTCAATATATCATTCTAAATTCAAGCATATTGATGTTAGATATCACTGCATTCGTGATGTACTTGAGATGAAAGAATTGTACTTAGAAAAATATGCATACCAATGAGAATGGATCAGATATGTTGACAAAGTCTTTGCCTAAGGAGAAGCTTGAAGCATGTAGACGAAGAGCGAACTTAGTAGAACCCATCATAGGTGCTGGAGGGGTAGAATTGTTGGGTCCAGCCGATACGTGGGCTTGGACTAGATGATTTGGACAATAAGCCTAAATTTGATTCATTAAAAAAAAAAATGAAAACAAAAAAAAGAGATGTGCATAGTGAGGGTAGCTCAGCGAACGAGGCGTGCATGCGACAAGGGAATAGTAGCAGCATGAGAAAGAAAAGGAGCAAAAGTTCAGATTTTTAAGAGTTTTTGCTAGATGATCGAGCGACAAAACTTCGTTGATTTTAGATCAAATTTTATGTGAAGAATCCTTGCAATAAGCTCTACAATCTTAACGGTACCGATCTATAATTTGTTCTCTCTAAGATACTTTTCCGCTATACCCACTTTGTGATACTTAAAATTTTTTTTTTATGAATTCCATTTTGATGATGATGATATGTTAATGTTTCAAGATATTTGTTCTTAATGTTATTGTGATCCTTTGGTTATTCTAGAGAAGACTTATTGTAAACCTATTATCATTATTGGTGATAATGAAAGTTTGAGTTTGACTACCGTCCTTGTCTCATTTTGTTATTAATTTATTATTTTACTATTTATACTGTATTTTGATAATAATTTTATATTTTGATAATAAATTTATATTTTTGATGAGGAAAGTATTTTGATATAGCAGTTAACATAACGAAAAGAAAATTATTTCACTATAATTTTTTTTTCCAACACTGTAACGGGTCTAACTCGTCCACGATCGAGGATGCAGACGGTAGGAAAAATATTTCGCAACGCGTGGAATTCACATCTAAATGGTTGACCGTCTGACGATTTGTTTAGCTAACCGATGTTGACGATGGAAGGAGACCACTCGCTCCGTGTTTACTGCACCAAAACAAGGGGAAACAACACAGCGATGTGACCTGTGGCTGATGGCCTTCTCTTCGGTGGAAAGCTTCACCGGCTCAGATACGCTGCTACATATCCACCCATCCACTGAGTCTCAAACGGTGGCACAACAAACCAATGGAAGACAAAATTTAAGTCGTAAGACAGCATTGACCGATGGATTTGGTCTGCAGCCATTCCATTGGGAGGTGAAGTGCACGCCTACGTGTGGGAAGCTGAACCACTCCATGGAAAGTCTGCACTCCACAACTTCCATATCCACAGTCGAGAACTCCGCGGAGAATGATGGCCGCTGGGAAAGAAGACGAGCACGATGATGACTGTAGTACATTAAGACTCGAATCGGATCGTAACAAATGGAGACACGGATGAAGAAACACTTCGATCTGATACACGTCCTCCGCTAGTGCTCCACTAGCGAAGAATCCAGGCGAACCGGACACGGATGATGAGACTTGGAACACTGTTCATCCTATGATGTTGCAGGCCAGCTTTGCCCAGAAGTCTTGAAACATGTCTCGAGTCATCGCCATGGAACAAAAGACATGCATGCTTCGGCTAAAACTATAGCATGCCTTGTACTGGGATTCGAGCAGCAACGTTAGTGATCTTACCTACCATCATTGCCAACGATTATAGCAGTGCTGACCAACATCCATTTAAGCAAGCTTCTGCCATGAATGGCCACCACCTAACATCTCAACATGCATCCTCAGAACTGAGTTCTAATCCAAATCCTGACATGATCGTAATCCTAGTAATAAACTTTTGCTCTTTGACGTATGTATGTGATCCAAGTTGATGAACTGTACCTCCCCACACATTCCTTTTCCCTGAGGCCTCCCTTCCTCGCGCTCTATGTTGATTAGCCATACACGTATGTGAAACCGGAATGTGTGACAGTGCCACACAAACTGAGATGCTTAGGATGTGACATCACCGATGAATTGGCCGAGCGATTCAAGATTCATGGCCATCTGATACACGCAAAATGACAGAAGACTTGTTGATGTCAAGACGCTCCATCTTGATTTGGACTTGACCTCGAATATATTCTTGTCCAGGATTTGGACTCAGAGCTTTGTCACGCCAACATCTGCCTGAGATCTCTCGAGATAAACTGCGTGATGGGTCTGTTAATTTGAAATAAATTTCCTTAAATACTATTCAATCCCTCGTATTTAGTTTAGATTCGAATTTTACGGGATAAAAATATTGATTGCCACAATTTTCTTCGCTCTTGCTTGGACTCGAGAGGAGTCGACGAGAAGGATCGATTCCATTAAGCCAAGATGATAACTTCACAACGACTCACCGAAGTCCTCCCTCCAGCGTTGGGTCCGATCAATCGAGAATGTCATCGATGATGGCGTGTCCAACAACCAATTGATGGCGAATGATGGCTGGTGACAGGCCCTAATGATTTATGTGTTTTCTAATTGGTTAATCACCGCCATCTACTTATCTGCGAGGGCCCCACTTTGTTGTACCCATAAAGGCCCCTCGTTAACTCCTTAAACAATCGATTACATTCACCTAATGACATTTCGCAGGTCGATAACTAATGATCGGACGTCGGAGGATCGACGGTGATAGTCTCCCATGGAAACACGTGCTGATCACGCCACCGACTTCCCTCGGCGCCGATGCACCGTATGCCGCAGTGTGGTGGAATCACACACTGCAATCCACTCAGACGGGACAAGCGAACAGGCAGCAATCGACAAGACGCCCACGCAAATGGAAATGGTGGCATTAAAATACCAGCCCCAGAATAATACGACTTTTGGACGACTGGAATCCCATCGCTGGCTGCTCTCCCTCAAGTCCATCCGTGCCGGCACCACCGTCATAGCTCCCTTCTCTAAGCTCTCCCTCTCTTTCTCTATCTCCGGCCACCTGCTGCTGCTTCTTCTTCTTCTTCCTGGCGATCCTGACGCCTTGTGAGAGCGCCGCCATGGATACTGCTCAGTGGCATCAGGTACGTACATCTAACGACTCGAGATCTGGGTGTGACTCCGTGGTTGGCTTTTGGGATCTCTTCGGTCTTATGTCGCTGGGTGTGGATGTCGGAGGACCTGATGCTCTGTGTTGAAATTGATGTGGATCTTTGTGTTGGAAGCTTGCAACCCTCGCCTCTCCTAATCTGCTTTTAATTCTCTCGTGCCTCCTCCTCTCTGGAATACCTTTTGCTTCTCCCTCCCCCCTCCGCAGTTCGTGCAATAAAAGCAGTGACATGAAAAAGGCCACTTTGCTTTGACATTGTTGATGAATAAAGTGCATCTGATTTCCCTTTCATCTTGTCTTTGCTTCGATCTTTTTCCATCTCTTTTTCTTAACCTCACATCGTTTCTGATCTCAAGAAACCTATCTATCTGTAGTCTGTGTTTGCTAAAGTTCTTTGGTGACGTCTAGTGTTCCTTATGGGGGGTGTGGGTGTTGTCAGGAAATAGGGCTGGTGAAGCCCGCGGAGATGGTGTCTTCCACCGCCACCACCAGCGGGAGTAATAGTTGCACCACGGCCAGGCCGCAGGTGACGGAGAGGAGGGCCAGGCCGCACAAGGGGCAGGCGCTCAGCTGTCCCCGGTGCAACTCCACCAACACCAAGTTCTGCTACTACAACAACTACAGCCTTACTCAGCCCAGGTACTTCTGCAAGACCTGCAGGAGATATTGGACCGAGGGTGGATCTCTCAGAAACGTTCCTATAGGCGGTGGCTCGAGAAAGAACAAGCGGTCCTCCGTCTCCTCCTCCTCCACCACCACCACCACCGCCGCCGCCTCCATGATCACCTCTTCCACCGCCACCGCTACATCTGCAGTAGTGTCAAACCCTAAAAAGCTCCCAACCGACTTCGTCCCCCCTCCCATCTCGCTCTCTGCTTCTCACAAGTTCCATGAGGGACAAGACCTGAACCTGGCTTTCCCTCACCCTACACTCCCTGAGTTCAATGACTTCCCCGGCTTGGAGAGCACTACAGTCAACAACAACAACAGTAGCAACACCGACAACAGCAGCAACCCATGCAATGCTGTTGGTGCTCTCTCTGCCATGGAGCTACTGAGCAGTGGTATGACCGCAAGAGGGATTGGGCCATTCGTGCCGATGACGCTGCCGGAATACCCAACCGGGTTCGGGTTGCAGGACTTCAGGGCTCCTGCCCTTAGCTTCCCGATGGAAGGCATTGACGGAGGGGGAGGAGAAGGGGGTACCGGTGGGTATGAATCATTGCAGGGGTTGCAGGAGGGTGCCGGTGGAAGGCTGTTGTTCCCTTTTGAGGACCTGAAGCCAGGAGTCCATACAAGCACTGCTGAGTTCGAGAACAACCGGAGCCAAGGTGGTCATCCTCCTGGCTTCTGGAATGGGATGATGGGCGGAGGAGGCTCATGGTAGAAGCATTCCTTGATTCTAAGAAGCAAAAGCTAAAATTCGAGCGTGTATTTACTTTCTGCTCTGGTTTCAGATGATGGAATTGAACCACTTTATTCGGGATTTGCTGAGAACTAACAGAGGACAAGAAGATACATGAGGTTCCTTCTCCTTCATTTCTTTCCATCACTACTCCCTGTTCTCGTCACCATGGACATGTGAAGCTTCTTTTTGGGTTGGCTTCAAGAGGGAGGGTGTCTTTTCTTGCTGGTAGGGATCATTGCACCACAGACTGAAAAGCATGGGAGAAGAATGGGGATCCTTTGTGCTTTCATGGATTTGGTATTCAGGTCATACTGTAGCAACAGTGTGGACTTTGCATGGACCAGAACTAGCTTAGGGCAAAAGCGAAAACTACCCACCCACTTCTTTGTTTATGTTACTACCACTCAGAACAAGGGGTTGAGGATACAACGTGCGTTAGCATTCATGGTATTCACTGGCTTTTTATCTGTCATTTTTCCTTTCCCTTCTGCGTCCGGTCTGAGATGTCATGTCTCATCATCCCCATCGAGATTCCTCCAGCTGTGAACGCACTCAGAGAAGCAGCGGAGAGCCAAGGAATAAGTCGGTATGGCCGCACTCCCCTTTCCCCCACCCCCTCGAAGTACTTCTTCCCCTTCGCATGGATTACATATACTCGAGTGTGTGTGTGTGTTAGGCGACTGTTCTGCTTCCATTATGATATTGGAAGACACATCCCCTCTGTCCCTCCCTTCCCCTCGCCTCATGTAACATAGACTGATGCAAGCTTGGCTTCCCCACACTAATGATTCCTTCCCCCCACACACACCATCTCCATGCATGATTACCAAGAAGCCACTCACATGTGGGTCCTCTGCAAACATTCCCCTAGGGATGAGGTATGGGGAATGATTCCTTCTTCGTCTTGATGCTGACACCAACACGTGGCTACTTATTTCATACAATAAAGGCTCTGTTACCGAAGGTGAGCGACATCCAAGTTTCTCTACGATGTCTGTTCTTCACATGCTGCCTAAGTTCATCTTCCCCATCGAATTGTCTTTCCCACAGGGACCTCCCATGCTGTGATCACCATAAGCCAACAGGGATAGGTAGGCGTTAAGTAAGGCGTGCCACCCACTCCATGTCACCTCACATGCTTTTGATGATCTGGTGATGCTGTTGCTTGTCTGCATGCCACTCGTGGTCCGCCAATTACGCCAGTAAATGGAACGTCTACCCTTCGAGTTTCCAGTCAAGGAACATCCATTGCCGTCTCCGTTTGATGCTCGTACCAAAGTCCTTCGTTTTCATCAGCATTATTGACGCATTCATGACCTTTTGATTTGCTGTCGTCGCATCTCTCTCTCTCTCTCTCTTACCCAATTCTAGTACGCCTTGCATTCTACTACGTATCGCATAGTTTTCCCCCCTCCTTTAAGAGGTAATGGATGGATCATGATGATCAGCATGACGACATGGAATGGAAGGGAATCCAAGCTGTGAGCATGCAACGCAAGCCGTATCTAATGATTCAGCCGAGGGAAGGATAGGTTGGGTAATGAAAGGTATTCTACAGCTGCTGCATTGAATGGTTTGCCGAGGGCCCGATTGGACTGTCGCAGAGCTTCAGCGTTCGCTAGCTAGCAGACGAACGTACTCGTGCCGACGCCATGTTATCACTGTTTTAATTCTCACGTACGAGTGACAAAGAATCAACACGTGAACTTGTCGGATCTCTTATTTCATGCTCTCACTATCTTTGCTGCTGCTGCTTCTTCTCTGTTTGGTGCTGTAGATTCAACAAGCCACAAGGAGAGAGAGAGAGAGAGAAAGGGGTCCAAAAATCAAAGAGCTAATTCTAAAAAGACTAAAAGGGTTGAACTGAATCATCTCCTATAATGATAATGATATGAATTCTACGATCTAAGCTTGTGGTGGAACAGGTGGTGCTGACGGATTTTACCTAATCAAAACAATGGCGTTATCATTTTTGATGATTGATCTGCTTGCCTTGTTTCCGATTGTCTTATATGAAAGATGGAAGATGTAGAGGGGACTTCGATCAACATCAGTCACCAAGTTCCAAGACACCAGAACAAGACAACGTCATGATAGAATGATCTCCCTGTTGCTCCTCTTCCTTCTTCCATCGAGGGGCCCCTTCAGAAACAGTGAATCGGCATGTGAATCCAATGCATGGGGTGCACCATCTTCGTTTGCTGGAGAACAGGAAGTTGACTGCTGTCTCGTATCGAAGGTCTAGCATTATCCAGAAAGGAGAGAAACATGTAGTTTCTCTCCTGTTTCTGCCAAGACTCCTCACAGCAATACATGAGTGGCTTGTGGGAGGGAGTCTCATTTACCACGACCAGTACACAGTTCGTGGAGATATCCATTGTTGTGCAGAGTTCTGCAAGAAAGCCATCAAGTAAAGGATTGATGGACCACTACCGGATGGCATGAGAAGATATCCTTCTGAGACATGTATCGGGCACTGCATTGGTTGGCCTGCTTTGATTACAAGGACGAGCAGAGTTCCTGCGGTGAACAACCGGCACAATGATGGCAAGCGTGCTCGGAAGAATAGGCTTGCATCTTAGGCGTCCATTGAACGGTCTTAGGAAACGAATAGGCTTTGGTGGCAAAATGCCTTTGGCGAACGGAAACGAATGTTTCGGTTCGGCCCATTAACAGAATCATTTGGTCCGTTAAAGGCCCATATGAACACTGGCCGCTTCGTTCGACGACGACAGGGGACGACAATAGGCTTAGTTCGTCAGATCGATCGATGATCTGAGGCCGAGGTGCATCTTGGATCCTCGCACAGAGATTTCGCTTGGCCCGCGAAGCAGCAGCGTTTGTTGGACAATCTTTAGATTTCGAGACGGGGGTGGCATGACGGCGATCTTGGCGCAGCGGTTCCTGCCGTCGGTGGACTCGGAGTGCCTTGAGAGGCATTCCCTTCTCCCCCCGACCGGCGGTGCGACTTGGCGGTGGGGGAATATGGCGCCATGTACTTGCCGGCCCCCGGCGAAGCTCGGCATCATCCAAGAAACGAAGAGGTCTGCCGCCTTTCTTTATCTCCTCCGCATGATGCATACCAAGAGAAGAGAAAAAGAGAATTGAATGGGGTGAGTGAAATTTGGGTAGGCGTTTAAATTAGGGATTCCAATGGAGAATTCTGAGCTTTAATGTTCTATTCTTGTTCTCGATTCATCTTCTCGCTCTCTCTCTCTCTACTATTTATAGTCGAAAAGCTAGCCGCATGGTGGTTAGGGTTCTCTTTTGCTCTCCCAATACGGAAAAGCATCAAGAAAAATTACTTTCTTTGTAAGATTTTAGGAATAATTTGGAAGTTCAAAGCCATCAATCATAAAACCAAAAATGGTCCTTGGAAATTCAATGGTTCAGAAGCTAATTGGTGATCGGGATGACTACCATGTCGAGGTTGAGCTTAAAATGGATCTATACATTGTACTCAATGTCCTCAAAGTTGCCTGTTGTAAGCTCAAATGAAGCTAGGATTTGGTTTTAGAAATCATTGCTTACTGAACCAAACTGAACACTGCTCATCCCCATTAGTTTGATTGAAAGAGCTTTTATCATCAGTATGGTTACTTGGAGATGAAACTTTTAGCTTGTATGATTGTTCTGCATGGTAAGTGATTTACTTGAGTTAGAGAAACACTTTCTAACCGAAAGTGCTTCACTCATGTCGATCGTTTGAAAGAGGAAGTAAAACTGCAGAAGATGCAACCTTGCAACACAGTCCATGACTGAATGCTGTACTTGGATCAGTGAAAATTGAGACTATCTGACATTCCTGAATAAGCTTCTCATTTTAATTTTCTTGGCATTCACCAGCAGCAGAAGCAATAAGACTGTGTTTTGTGATGAATTCCTGATACCTAACCTGACTAAAAATCTATTACTTTTGCCATTTATTATCACAAAAAAATTTCGGTGATGGTGGTAATTTTTCTGTTGATGTCTGACAGTGAGATTATGTAGGTTGTTTTGTGGAACTTTAGATTATTATTTAGCTCTAGTGCTTTAAATTCTTGTCGGCACCTCATCAATCTCTTCTAGGCTAATCTTCTTTTTCAATCTGGAATGTGTTAAGTTTCACTGGTTTGACAATGTAGTGGTCCTTTCGTTTCATAAGATTCAATCAAAGTATTGTGATATGAAATTGCAACGGGGTGACTAATAATATGACATTTCCATATGCCTGATCCAACATTTGGAAGTAAACATGCTTCTTACTGAGATTAATTAGAGATGCATAGTTCTTCTTAAGAACAATCAAAGATGCTTCTTATGTAGATTCTGTTATAGGAAGAGGCAACCGTTTGACATGACAGCCAAAGACATTTTTCGTATCGAACACTTTATAGACTACCAGTAATTCTTGGATTTTAGGTTATTTATCTAGATATGATGGTTTAAAAATCAGCCTAATTCCGTATTTTAGTGATTGCATATATATTTTTTTTCCTGTTCTGGATTTTAGTTATCAGATATTAATTCATAAGTTGACTCTTTTTTTTCCCCCCTTTCGAAAACTAGTTATCAGATGAGAAGCTACAGGTGGAGGACAGCCCTTGCCTTGGATACAGGTGGATCCCCTAGTAGCAATGGTCAAGAGAACCTAGGGGATAATGCAGGGCTTGGCAGGACTAGATTGGGCACTATTGTACGAGCCGCTGCTGCACAGCTTCTTGAAAAGTTAAATGCTGCTCGGAAGAACTTTCCGATGAAAATATTCCTCCTCCTCTTGGGTTTCTACACAGCCAATGCTTTAGCAACAATCCTAGGGCAGACCGGTGACTGGGATGTCCTGGTGGCTGGCGTGGTGGTGGCTGTGATCGAGGGAATTGGCATGCTCATGTATAGAAAACCATTCACTACGCCCGTAGGGAGGTTGCAGAACTTAATTGTGATGGTGAACTACTGGAAAGCTGGTGTATGCTTGGGTCTCTTTGTTGATGCCTTCAAGCTAGGAAGTTAGAACTTGAATGTTTCTCGACCTGGCTATATCAATAATAGCTTTCCTGGTTTCTTCAGATTCGCTTGGCAATTGCCTGGAGTTCCCCTGGGTTCGGCTGTTTTTGAGCCAACTGGTTGACTTCGATGTGCCGTAGTTTTTCTTTTTTTTTTCCTTTTCCATGTTCTTCTATTTGCTCTAAAATGTCTTTAAACGCTTAATAGTCTTGTGTCTTCTCAAGCATGTTCTGAACCGGTTCGATGAGCCTAACATTTCCAAGTCCAGGAGCTGCAGGACCTATCAAGGTTCAATGACGAAATTGCTTATGGTTGCTATGAGTTATTTTGGGTCGTGTTTGAAGAGGTTCTGTTCTTGATGTATGGATCAACAGCTTTGTGGTGCAGCCATTGGTATGCAAGGAGGCGTCACAAGAAGTGTGTTGTTCATGGTGCCTGCTATTGTTTAGATATCAATTATTAAACTCTGAGGTAGCAGATTCTGATTATTTCTTCGGCAGCAATGGGAGTAAAAGGAGATGCAGATAGTGATTGCCGTCCTGCTTCCTATGCTTCCGATCTTTTTCGTCATCATGAGTTAAAATATCTTTCATTTTCAGTAGTTTTTTTTTTTTTTTTCAGTTCCTTTAGTTCTTTTCTGTTCTCGCCAATTACAATCTCACACCATAATTGTTGGTGCTCGAACTAGTTTTTGTGGCGGAAGACTCCGTGATGTGAAAACTTCTTGGTTTAATTCAAAAGCTTTTATTGCAACTCAAAGCTTATGAATTTCATTTTGTAAAATCTTGATCAAAATGATTATGTTAAAATTAATAGTAATACACTACGATGTAGTTGTCTCTAACTCTAAAATTTAGGTTGAGCTAAATCGGATTGATCGACTCGAATGAGCCCTATTGTATTCCTTTTCTTCGTCATCAAATATAGTGCAAGTTAAACTTAATTAGCCCCTCAATTTTTGGCGTACACAGCTGATTTCTAATAACATATTACTAATGGAAAAGATAGTGATACCTTTTGCATGATGTCGATCCTTTACATTTTTTTATACCATACTTTACTACTGCTCTCTTCCCTTGTATAAACTCTCACAACTTCGTGACAAAGTCACTTTAATTACGTGGTCTTATCATACCTCACTTGTTTTGCTCCTTGCAAACATGAATGTAGTATTTCTTTACGATTGATCCTCTGAGACATGCTCTAATGATTGTGCTGACTCATCAATTACGGTACATTTGTTCACCAACAAAGAGTTCATACGGAATGGTAGTTGACGATCATCGAAGGTTCTGTATTTTTCTCACATGAAGAGGTTGAAAAAAAAAAAAGAAGCATCTGGTCAATACGAAGAAGCACCTCAGTAATACTTACATGAGATTGAGCTTCGACTCATCAAAGGTGGTTGAGAGAAGTGTCGAGCACTTTTAGGTCAACGAAAAAGTCTCGAAGTGTTGATCTGCCACATGGAGAAGGGAACAACATAATACAGGAGGTGATAAAATTTAAGCGATAAATCATGAAAAATATGTAAGCACAAAAATCATGATTATATTATTATTATTATATATAAAATAATATTAAAAATTAAAATTAAATAATAATAGATTAAATTTATCATGCATATTTTTTGATGTAATCTAAAAAACTTTTATCTTATCTATAAATGTAACGTGAGTGATATATAATCTATCAATAACTTCTAATTTGTATGATGTAGTCTTGAATTTGCATGAGGTTATTTCTATTTATAAACAAGTAATTAATATATTTAATTTTAATATTTTTTAAATAATTATATCATAATTAAATTATTTTTTATTGATCAAATATTATAATCAAAATCTAATTATATTTATAATATATTTTATACCATTGTATATAATCTAATAGATTAATATTCTATAGTGTCAATATCGATCAAACCCTCGATGGAAGCCATGTCCATCAACACAGTAGCGTCGCTCCTGCTGATCAGTATATCAGAACGGATCAAAGAAGTCGCTAATGCTGTCAACACGTTAGCAAACGAAGCCATGAAAGCTTAACGGAGTTTCCAAGGAACAATAGCTGCAGCCCATGTCTTGAATATGTGACGAACAATTCTATTCACAAAGACCTTTTCCTCTCCAAAAATATTTATTTTTTATACTTGCAAATAATGAGGCAAATTATACTATCATCTATTGAATTAAAATTTGAATACAAATGTCACAAATATATATATATATATATATATATATATATATATATAGTGTAAGATGTCATTTTTCTCCTTTTGTAGACTCAGCTTTAGAATTTGTAAATAAAAAAAAAACATTTTTAATTCACATAAAACAAAATTCGTGACTTTTTCTTAATTGAAATAATAATTATTTTTTCTAGGAATAATTTAAATACCTGCTGAGAGCGCATGCATCGCACGTGCACAAGGAATTCGAGTCGGAATCCGTATCGGAGCAGAAGAGAGCGTAAGTACGTCGCCGCCTCGGTGCTGTTACGGTTCGATCTCGAAAGCGAGAGATATGGAACCACAGCGAAACGGCGGCGGCGGCGGCGGCGGCGACGGAGGCGATGACGTTGCCGCCGTTAAGGAGATGCGCCAACAGATGGAGGACGCCATCGCGGCCCGCCGCCAGTCGCAGCAGGAGCTCCTCTTCTCCCTCCACTCCCTCGTTCCCGACTTGGCCTGCTCCCTCGACGTCTCCCTCCGCGTTATCTCCTCCTTCAACCGCCGCCCCTTCTCCCCCACCCCTAAACCCCCCTCCGATCACCATCCCCTCACCCCCCGCCGCCGCCACCTCCCTGATGCCCGCACCTTACCACGCACCCGCCCCAAGCGCTCGCCGCCCTCCCCCGGCGCCGAGGGCGGCGGCTCCGCTGGCGGCGACCGCCTCTCTGTCGTCCGCACCATGGTCGCCGTCTGCCTCCTGGAGCTCGTACCCTTCACCGAGATCGACTCCGCCGCTTTGCTTCGGCGGCTGGAGAACGACCAGTCCTCGGCCACCCCTGCCGAGAAGGCTGCGCTGGCTGATCTCGGTGGGGATGTCGGGCCGATCTCTGCAGTCGAGATGGCGCTCCGGCGAATCGCCGAGGAGAGCGGTGGAGTGCAGCTGGAGGAGTTCACCGTGAACGGGAAGACCACGCTGATGATTTGGGGCATCGATCGGAACAAACTCCTCAAGGAGCTTCCAGAGAGCTCTTCGCAGGGTCAGCAGCCGCCACCACGTCCACCGTCGACGGAACCCAGCTCGAGCAAGGGGAATAGTCAGTCCCAGGCCCCAACAATGGCCGGAGTCGATAATACTTCCATGACGATGCCAAGTCCGTCGCCGGACATGTGGATGGGGCCTTCCGACACCCATCTCGCTGGAATGCCCCATATCTTTCCTGGGTCTGGTGGTCCGCCTTTGGTTGGTCCGAGGGGAGCGCCTAGAGTGGTCGGCATGATGGGGATTCCACGGATGATGGGATTTACTCCCCTTCAGAGGCCACTCATGGGACCTGGTAACACTCCGGGTGGCCCTAATCTGGCGACGCCGAAGCAAAGCTCCGAGGAAGATGATCTAAAGGATCTCGAGGCATTGTTGAATAAGAAGACATTCAGGGAGTTGCAGATGTCGAAGACAGGAGAGGAGATTTTGGATCTCATTCACCGCCCTACGGCAAGGGAGACTGCTGTTGCTGCCAAGGTTTGGATACCTCACTTTAGTTTATTGCGGCTCTTTGCATCCTATCGATTCTACATAAAGCATCAGTTCATATAGTAAAAGAAAGATGATATATGATTCTAAATCAATCTTGGGGTCATTACAGCTGCTTAATGGTTCGGATTTGGAGAGCAATTTTACCTTCGGGATGTGTCAAAACTGTAACTTCTATGATAAATGCTTGCTTAACTGTGGCTGCTAGAATGCTGTCTTAGATAGGAAGGTGGTCATTTGTCTTAATTGGCAATTGTTCTATCCTTTTAACATTTTATGTTTATACTTTATACAACAAGCCATGCTTCCAGCTTGGCTTTTAGATGGACTAGAGTCATGCTCATGAAGGATTCTGGAAGATCCAACTTTTGTTTCAAGTTTTAGTGTTGTTCTCAAATGCAAATTTTGGACACAAGAAACACAGAATTTAGTGTAGCCTGTCTCCATTTTGGTCTTTTTTGTTGGTCTAGTTTATCTGAGTGATGGAAAAAAACATCATTGAATGCCACACTTGGTTGGCGTATGAGGTGGCCTTTCGATGTTTAGGTTCTGCCTGAGGCTTTTGATAAGCCTCCAGATAGTTCATACTAATTAGGGTTGCGAGGAAAAACATTCAAGTGAGTATTCTGTAAAGGAAGGGACATGATTGATCTCAGGTGCATGTTATGACATGGCACAATTGGACTTCCATTTGGTCAATCTGAACATGCTAGTTAATTTGATTGGCAAAACTTGATCAATTCTCTGTGAAGTTGCCATTTCAACTTGAGTTGGCAACTTGCAATATTTAATGGATTGTAAATAACATTTCGGAAGAGGCCTAATATCTAGTTTGTGTTCACAATCATAAATCTCTCATTCTATTTTAATGTGTAATGCTGATATTCTATATTAATATTGAAAGTAACCTGGCTTGCTTTGTTTGATAGTCTGAGAAGCGTGCTTTGACATGTAGTTCTTCATGCATTGACATGCATATTGAAATCTGCAGACCTTGGCATATATCATCTGTTCAATAAATATGAAGGATATCTTCCATTGATTTATTGGTTAGTGTTGCTTGCATTACCGACTCTAAGCCAGGCAATCCTTTTCTCAGTTCAAGACGAAAGGGGGCTCTCAACTCAAGGAATACTGCTCTAATTTAACTAAGGAAGACTGCCGTCGCCAAACTGGTTCTTTTGTTGCTTGTGATAAGGTTAGTGTTATAGTTGAGATTTTGTAAGAGTAGCTTGCTAATCATTGCCATTTGCCATGTTACTGGAAGGTCAGGAGTTCTATTTGTAAATTACATTTTGACAACTTGCATCAGGTTAATATAAGTGTGTCTTATCATTGTTTTATTTGCTTTATTGTTCTTGGTTATCTTATTTTGTCATGTGCAGACAAGTGAACAGAGACGAGTTCACAAATTTGGTTGTTACCTTCTAGTTGGTATCATTAATATGAACATTACTCAAGCATCAACATATATATGGCACAGCTGCATTATTGACTAAACTAAGTTGAATCAATCATGAATTTTATGAACTCCAATTTTAATACATTCATTAGGCCTTCTACCAATCTCATGATATCTGAAACCACACTTTAAGTCAGTGTCACTGTTCTGTGTGCATCCTTTAATCACCTCAACAAAGCAAACAGTAAGAGATATAGACAGTTGGACTCTATTGACATTTATAAATCTCTTCAATCTATGAAGTTGCTAATTTTTTGAAGACCTGTTACCTTTGAACTTAGTGTGTGTAAGCAAGAACGTTCCTCGGTGTGTCATTCTCTCGCTTCTTTATAATTTTTCAGGTACTATATTCAGTGTAAACCATCTTAGATTATATGGATCTCTGTACATCCTCTCAGTTTCCAGGATGCAAATTCTGTGAATCCTGTTTTATCTGTTCAGAAATCAGCTCGTCTGGCATCGCATGTGGTGCTACCATGCCAACAGTGGGAACATTCCTCAGCAAAGAAAGCCATTACCTAATTCCATCTTTCTGCGTAGCACTTTGGCTTCTTTAATGGTTCAGATGGGTCACATGTTCAGAAATAAACTTAAAACTCTGATAAGATCATCCGGTTGCTCGAAGAAGAAATATATAAAGTAAAGAAATATAGATCCTCATGTGTTGTGGGTGTGTTTAGGTGCAAGAGGCACATACCTTAGGTTCTCCTTTGGATCCTATGTGCTTGTGTGAGACTAGGAGCATAGTCTATTTCTTGTCTGCTTTAGTTGAGTGCATCTTTATCTACACTCGAAATGAAATATTTGAAGGATCTACATCAACTGTTCAATGTGTGTACAAAGCAGGGTTTTGAATACCGGTTCGTATTGGCATACCGAGCTTTGCTTGGTCTGGTACTTACTAGTATGTACTGTCGGTATACCCTAAAATCTTAAAAATACCTTTATCTATCACGTCAGGGCATACCAATCAGTACGCCTTGATAATGGTCAAAATCCAAGGTGGTGCCGGTCAAAACACTGATACCACTTGGTAGAGGGCGGTCTGTGTACTGGTATCGTCTTGGATCGGTATGTACCACTCGTACTGGGCGGTGCACATCGAAATTGAAAACCCTGGTACAAAGTAAGACTTTCTTAGAGAACTAAAGCCATATGTTTTTGTTGGTATTAATGATGACATTGAAGTCTTAAATAGATGATTTGTCTAGTCAATTCTGCAAGAGAAGAAAAAATAATTACAAGAACAACCATGCATTTGCATGCCAATGTATTTGGTGCGAATGCAGGTGAAATATTTGTTGGCATATTGAGGATATCTCAAGTTGCACAGGAAGAAACTTGTCAAGTGTCAGGAAACATAGACTGTTTCAGTGAGTAGATTTAGATTATGAAACTGAATCAAAGACAACCAGCAGTAAAGAGGTTAGAATTATTTAAAGTATGAAAAAGTTAAGAGCCTAATGATGACCACAAGTACTTGTAATAGACTATGTGGATCCTAGCTGCAATTAGCTCCATCAAAGGCAGTTTCTTGCTATATTTCTTGGTGGTTTATGACCTGATGTCCTTTCTTGCCTCTTCCAAGTTTTATTTAGTCTTCATAATTTTCAGGACATTGAATCTTTTGTTGATATGGCCAATTCTATGAATGAAAAATTGAAGTAGGTTTTTTTGCTTGTGATATATACACTAAAACTTGACAAGTGGCAATCCCAGGCAAGCCACCTAGAATCTCTAGGGTCATTATGTCTTTTTATCACTGGTTGTAAATCGAGTTTTCCTTGGTTTTCATCTCCTTATTGGATGTCTAAGTTGGTATTGCTGAATGCTTGGAATAATTTGTTTAGTAACTTTGTGTCTTATATGTTATTAGACTTTAGCAATTTGGCACTCCCTATGCTTTCACTTGTTATTGCAACAATGACAACTTTCCTGACATGAAGCCGTACTCCAGAAGATCAAGGCTCACTATTTTACGACCTTATTTTTTAGCTTAGTTGCTTTTCTGTTGAAGGTTTTTGATCTCTCCTTTATTTGCAAGCAGGTTCATTTCCGCCGTATTATTGCTCCACATACTGATACAAATTTAGGTGACTGCTCTTTTCTCGATACATGCCGTCATACAAAGGTTAACTTGACTTTCTATTGATTTTTAACTAATTCCCATTCTCCTTTCCTGGTTTACATCGTTTGACATATTCATGGCAGACTTGCAAATATGTTCATTACGAACTCGACCAAACACCAGATGCTCCAATGATACTGGGATCTACTAATCTTCCACCTCCAAAGCCAATAAAACCCCGAAGGGCTGAATATTGTTCAGAAGTTGAGCTCGGTCAACCCCAGTGGATAAACTGTGATATCCGTAACTTCAGAATGGACATTTTGGGACAATTTGGGGTTATCATGGCAGACCCTCCTTGGGATATTCATATGGAATTGCCATATGGTACAATGGCTGATGATGAAATGAGAAATCTTAATGTACCTGCATTGCAAACTGATGGCCTAATATTCCTTTGGGTCACCGGGCGTGCAATGGAACTTGGACGTGAATGGTTAGTTATATATATTTCCTTTATTTTCTTTACAATTTGCTGATAGTGTGATTTGGTAAATAGATGGTTGAAAGCATCAATGACTGACAAATTTCTAGACACAAAAGCATACGTGATGTTCATGCATAGGCCTGCAAGTGTTGTGATCTTCATTCCTTTGTTCCTTGCACTACTCATAGCAGCTATTGAATATTTTTAATCACCTGTAAGGCTGAACCTTAAACCTGCTTTATCACTTCTTATTTACTCTAATTTTGGTGTTTTATGGTTTATCTGCCAATGTTATTTGATAAATGAATCTTTTGATTTTTCATGTTACTCATCAATCTTTTATCCTCTGTACTTGGTTTTGGCCATGACACCAAGTGATGTTCAAGTTGATAGGTCTAACATTTAATTAGAATCTTGAAGTTCTGCTGCATTACATAGCCTATCTTTTGATGATAAAAATTGTATCTGCAATCAGACATTCAAGTGGTGGAGAGTAGCATACCGACTATTGGCTACACGATACAAGGCTTCATAGTTCATACCACTTAGAAGTTAGAACTTGGACCAAACTTAATACTACTAGAAGAAAACTAAGGGGCTATTTGGATTGAGATTAAGTCTGAGAATACAACATAGTCCTGTAATAATCTTTAAAGGGCCTCGTCTTGTAAGATTTATACTGACTGGTTAAAGGGATGCATTTATTTAAGTGCAAGGCTACAGTCAATGGAATAACCAATTTAAACAACATGGTCGAATGACTTATTTCCTTCTGTATATCATTAGTCTGGATGAAGGTGTAAAGCAAAATCCCTACATTCGTAAACCAAAGTTACCAAACAAGTATCAATCTGAGGTATAAGTTTAGCTTAATTACGGGACAACTTCACTTATTCCCTTCATGCTTGATCAAAACTAATCTTGTGTTTATGTGACCTCCAATTGAATACTCAATTTAACCAAGTGGTTTTTGCTGATACAAGAAGAGGCTATTCAGTTTCTCAGGATATGGTTATCTCAACTCTTTAGTGCACCGTGTCTTGCTTTTAATACTTTTACCGTATCCATGAAATAAATGGTGACAAGAATTAGTTATAGTTTGCTATGTTGTTTTTCTTTCAGGTTGAACAAAATTGAAGTTGTATTATAATCGATTCAAACTCTCTGATGATTATTATGAGTCGTTGCTATTTTTGATTCAATTAGATCTTTGTATGTGTTCTTTCTGTTCTGCTACTACAGAGCAATATGCAAAATTTATTTGTTCGAACAACTTGTATCATGATGGTAGGAGGATCTTGAATTAGCTCATCTAAGCATTTCATATTCTTACCAGTTTAGAGCTTTGGGGATACAAACGTGTCGAGGAAATCATTTGGGTGAAGACCAATCAGCTTCAACGGATTATAAGAACTGGACGCACAGGGCATTGGCTCAATCATAGTAAGGAACATTGCCTCGTTGGAATAAAGGGTAATCCTGAGGTAAACAGGAACATTGACACCGATGTTATTGTAGCTGAAGTTCGGGAAACAAGCCGAAAACCTGATGAGGTAATAAATACTATTTTGTGACTGTTTTCTATGTAAATGAATACAGACAATATGTATCGACATACAAATTATCTATCATACATCATAGTTGTGAGGATATAAGAACCCCTTTGGGCTCTTGCCCTTTGCTCCTCGTTTGGGAACGTCCCATTGTCGCAGCTACTTCTTTCTTGATTTCATCAACATCTTATTACATAATTTTGTAAATATGAAGGGATTGAATTTGAAAAATCTGCTTCCTGAACTCTTCACATTTTTTGGTATATTTCTGACATATGCTCACTTGTGCCCATTGTAATATTTCTGGCTGCTAGCTGCAACTGATACATGCTTGAACTGCAGATGTACCCGATGCTGGAAAGAATTAGCCCGAGGACGAGAAAGTTGGAATTGTTTGCTCGTATGCACAATACGCATGCAGGGTATTCCCTTCTAGTCTATATCATGTCTACTTGGTCTTAGCTAATTTTTTGTACATGTGCATATCTTTTACTCGGTGTTTGCATTGGTGCTTGCTTTTATATATGTGCTTGAGTTCTGCCTGTGAAAATGGTTTTCATTTTGATCCCAAGATACATCATTTAATACATCCTTATCATATTGGTTCATGTATAAGCTGCTACCGAGTTATTTCTTGATCATTTTCCTTGGTGAACTCATGGAGAACTTTGGTTGACACCACGGAACATAATGTTCTCGCATGTATTGTTCCACTTAGAAGTTGCACCCCCTTCTCATTTTCCTTCATGTTGTTGTTACTCTATGTGAATTCCTTGCAGATTATCATATTGTTGAAGATGTATTTCTCTTTCTGGATCGCCAACTTGTTTTGGGAGGTGGAATCATATGTACCAATTAATGGTTGATCTCTTGTAATCAGGTGGCTGTCACTTGGCAACCAACTGCAGGGGGTGCGGCTGGTAGATGAGGGTCTTAGGGCAAGGTTCAAGGCTGCTTATCCAGATGTGGAGGTACAGCCAGCATCACCTACCCGAACGACTTCTGCCATGGACGCAGACTCGAGCGCCTCCCAGATGAGGGCACCTTTTGCAGGCATGGAGATGAAGCAACCAACCGACCAATTTATGGAACCAGTTGCATCTGCCGGCTATGCATCTGTTGGAAAACCAGCTGCTCCAGATGCTGAAGCTGCAGCTTAGTAGTAAAGTTTTGTGGAGCATAACACACTGCATCAGAGTCAACGTCAATCCGATGTGAAGCAGGCTTGAAGCTTTGTGAACTGCTAATGTCATCTTTGATGCTTTCAGAAGTGCAGCAGTGGCCTGAAATCCGAGTCTTTCTTAAAGTATGTTTCACTGTGCTCTCCTAGATGATTTAGAACAGGTTTTGCACATGCTTGAGCACCAACCGATCTCTGTAGAATTAGATAATCTTGAAGGTGGATTGTGTATTAATAGTTACCTCGTGGTTTGGACTGACTATTTGTTGGGGGAAAAAAAATTATATTATAAGATAGAAATGAATCATGTTTTTGTCATCAATCCATTTACTTCCTCAAAATGCGTCGAGTCAAACGCATCCAAACAAACCTTTCTCCACTTCCAAGTTGCGTTCAAAATTATCTTATGAGGCAAAGATGTGGTTTAATTATGATTTCACACACTCTCTAAACTGATCTATAACTTCTTATAATCCAACTTTATGCAACAACTTATATACATAGAACTGCCTCTAGATGTTTAAATTAAATTAGTAAGACTTATTAACCTAATTTAAAATAACTTTTGGTTTTGATACTAATTCATATATATATATATATATATATATATATATATATATATATATATATATAGTTTTATTTATCTTAACGCCGTCGGTTAATTGACAGAAACATAAAAACAAAAGGTAAAATATATTCTTAATGTTTCAATCGATGGTTACGAACAACGATATCGTTGGGGGGTTATGGGTGACTGTTATGAATGAGAAGAGTGGTGACGAGAGGTGAGGATCGTTTTATATTTGTATTAACGTCGACGCAATTGCCTAATGGACCTTTCGTCGCTGTGCATTGGATGCTCGACATCTATATCGATGTTGATGAGGGTAATAATTACGATAAGACTCGCATGACACCCGCTGACGTCCCGCTCCCCTGTTAGTCCGACATCGCGTGACTGACACGGGTCAAAACGCCAACCGAGGCTCACTAACGATCGCTCAGGTTTAGTTCCACACGCTACGCCGATGGCAATGTCAGACGCCATCAGAAGGTACGATCTCACCCCTTGCAGGCAGGCGCATCAGGTAACACCGAACCCCCCTTATAAATACCCTTGCATCCTGAACGAAAAAGAGGGACACCAACATATACAACAAACCCCCAGTGACTATTCACTGACTGGATCGTCGGAGGGGTCGGGTCGAGTTCTCCCGTCCCGACCTGTGTGCAAGAACGAAGGCGAGGCGCTTCTCTCCGGGCGCGTCGGCAAGGAACCCCCTCGTGAAGGAATCGGCGACCCGTCATCCGAACCCGAACCAAGCCGCGTCGACCCCGAGGTCACGGCTAAAAAGTTGTTTACACTAACATAATAGCGCTAGAAGGAGGGCCGATGTCAAGGGATCGCCAGGCTGACCCGGCCGAAACTGCGATCGAGGGGGCGCATCCGGTCGGGGTTCCAGGGGAGCATCCCCCACCGACAGGTCTCCGTAGCGAATACCCCGCCTCTACTTCAGAGCGCTATTGGCGAATCTTCAACGACCAGAGCTTGTTACCACCCGACGCCCCCTCCACCGAGCCGCCACCCATCTCGTCCGAAGCCTTTCTCGACCTCACCCACCAGGTCCAAGTTCTAACCGGTATGATACAGTCCATTATTCCACTCGTCTCAGGAACGCTGCACCCCCCGGCCACCGAACCGGTGCGATAGTAGGAACCGCCTACTCAAGCTCAGACGCAGCCCTTGGAGCTTCCCACTTCGCCTCGGGTCTCATCGTCCTCGCTCATTGGTCGAGTCACGACGGACCGGAGGGGCCACACCCAACCCGAGGCCTTTCCTTCGGCCTCGACGGACTCCCTGCGAGCCCAGCTACTCCTCGTCAGTCAACGGCTTGACGAGGTACAGAAAGAGGTCCGTAGGTCGAGAGGAGAGCTCGGGGAGGACATACATCAAGGATCTCCATTCGTCCCCGAAATACGGGATCAGACGGTCCCACAGAACTTTCGTCTCCCCTCTCTCGACACGATGACGGCCCCAGCCGGCTGGACCGATGACCCCCCAGAGTTTTTTGCCGAAGAGGTCTTCGCCTTCTTCCGAAGACGACCAGCCTCAACGTCCACTGGGGCCTCCCTCGAGCCAGCCCTCGCCTCGGTCGGCAAACGCGTGGTCAGGGCCGCCGCGGTCTTTCCCCCACGAAGGTCTCGGAGAAGTACCATCTCTGCGCAAAAACACCAACATCGGTTAGCTGGCGAGTTGGTCCCTAAAGTAAACCCTAAAGCTACCCCTCAGGCCATACCTCGAGGCATCGGGCTAAGACCCGCCTCGACCAGCCATTGGTCGGACATATTCCCGATGGCTCTTGAGGCTGGGAGAATTTCTTTAAGCCTCCGCAACTCTCGGCGCTCCCCATCGTCCAGACCCGGGGCGGTGTTGTCTATCACGCGCGCCGCCCATCGAAGTCCTCCGAGCGGCTGACAAAAAAGAAGCGCCCCTTCCATCCCTTATTACTGGAAGGAGCCCCGCTCACTCGGAAACCCGGTCGGGCAGACAGATAGTAACCCCCCGACCTCTTGGAAAGCCAGAAACAAGAAAGGAAGAGGGATCGGGTCGGGGTGATGTTAGCGTAGTGGCACTCCCCCAGGAATGCCACCAGATAGCGCCAAGAGTTGGGCGCCATCTGGGACAGGGAGATACGCCACCATGAGATACACAAAGTTATGATGGGGTGCAAGGGGAGGCGTAACCCGGCCTCAAAGGCGTCAAGGGTAAGGGTGAAACCCCTGGGAATCGGGTCATATGCCCGTTGGCCAGGCTCGGGAGCATGGAGGACAAACTCCTCCGGGATGCTGTAGTGGTCCCGGAGGCGACTGAGCGACGACTCGCTCACGGTGGAGTCGAGGTCGTGTGGCCACATCAGGGCCTCAAGGGCCCGGGCCGCCTGTTCGTCGGAAGACGAGTCAGGGTTCGACACAACCATCGTTTGCTCGCCTTTGGGCAAGGAGGAGGACGAAGAGGAAGGGGAAGAAGGCACCATCCTTACCGATCTTTTGAAAAAGAAGAAGAACGGTCAGCGCAAACGAAATGATGAAGCACGAAACGGCAGAATAGAAAAAATGTGAGGAGACATTCGAGGGGCTAGCTGCACACTATTTATAGACAAAATCCCGCCAAAAATACCGACTCTTTCCCTTCCCGGACATGTCGCATCGGGATGACGCAAACGTCACTCCGTCATAAATACAGCTTGACAGAATGACCAGCGAGTGCATTGCACGTGGCAAACAACGGGCTTGAGTCACCGGTCTTCTCGAAAACCGGCGATTCACGAAAAGGTTCGTCCCCTGGACTTCCGAACAGACCAAAGATTACCCGGCCGCCCACACCTCCTGTAGCATAGCATAAACAAATCCAATCGAAGTAGCTCCTCGACAGCAGCCACCTGTGTTGTGTTCTTCGGCCCCGTGACGCCCGAAACCACGCCTGCGTGGCCTGTTCGCCCGAGTTCAGCTCCTCGACAGCAGCCACCTGTGTCGTGTTCTTCGGCCCCACCTGGGGGGAGAATGATGAGGGTAATAATTACGATAAGACTCGCATGACACCCGCTGACGTCCCGCTCCCTTGTTAGTCCGACATCGCGTGACTGACACGGGTCAAAACGCCAACCGAGGCCCACTAACGATCGCTCAGGTTCGGTTCCACACGCTACGCCTATGTCAATGTCAGACGCCATCAGAAGGTACGATCTCACCCCTTGCGGGCAGGCGCATCAGGTAACACCGAACCCCCTTATAAATACCCTTGCATCCTGAACAAAAAAGAGGAACACCAACATATACAACAAACCCCCAGCGACTATTTACTGACTGGATCGTCGGAAGGGTCGGGTCGAGTTCTCCCGTCCCGACCTGTGTGCAGGAACGAAGGCGAGGCGCTTCTCTCCGGGCGCGTCGACAAGGAACCCCCTCGCGAAGGAATCGACGACCCGTCATCCGGACCCGAACCAAGCCGCGTCGACCCCGAGGTCACGGCTAAAAAGTTATTTACACTAACAGATGTCGACTTAGATATAGAGTGACGTTGCTCAGAAATCATATTGACATTGACATAGATATAGAGCGATAATATTCTGTGCATCTGTATCGACGATTCTTTCATCGTTTGATAATTATGTTTACTACATTATTGTAAATGTAGAGTGGCTGAGAAAAATAATGTACACATGCAGCTTCTTGATACCGTCAAATGTCGTCGTGTCCAAGACACTCAGTTGGACTTTAGATCAATCGTATGGCAGTCGTTAGTTTTGCATGACTCTCTCTCTATCCTTTCTCAATCCCTTTTTGTACAATTTCACCATATTCAACAACTCACACCGGAACGAGTTGGGACTGTCTCCAATCCCAGCTGTTTGCTTTTCCTCATTGTCTCCGCCGTCGGGAGATAGCCCATCATCTCCTCCTCCGCATCATCATCTTCCCACCGAACTCCACCATGTTTTCCCAGCTCTGTCGTGCGGACCCGTGAGCGAGATGAATGAACAATGGGTCCCCCTACCCTCGCATCTTTTGAGGAGTCGAACCCATGATTGCTCCTCTTCTTTTTCCTCGAACGTTCTACTAGGTATCCGCTGCGTCCATGATTAACCTGCTCCGGTGCTGGTCCCAAACTAGCGAACGGTGATCCACCGAGGGACACTTCCAACTGTCACTCTTCCCTGCCGCCTCATACAGCCACCAAAGCCCCGACGCATCACATGGCCACCTGAATAGTTCCAACGACAAGTCGACCAGTGGGTTGCGTTCGCTTAACGGGTGCTGTCCCGACCGCGTCAAATCCGCGTCTGACTCGCTGCAATCAATACTATTGGCCGAACCAACTTCCGACCCGCGGGATTCAATGAATGGGCCCCATCCTAAATGCCAAAGCGATCCGCCATGTCACGTAGATGGTCTTCCCGAGATCCCACTTACCGTTCCGTGACACATGTTGCGGCCAATGACGAGGCATGCTTCGGCGTACATGGCCTGCTAATTGCTCCTCCAATTCGTGCAATCCACGCCATCGTGGTTTCCCGAAGATACCTTGACGGCCTCGTGTGTTCGAGCCTTTGTTGTCGTTTTGCAACGTCAAACGTACGGCGGGCATTTTAGCGAACACAAGTTGGGCGTTAAATGAGTTTGTCTCTCACACACTTCCTTCCCTCTTCTTTATACGCCTCGTGTCCTCGTCCCCTTCGGCTGTCGTTTCTCTCCTCCTTCCCACTCCGCGTCCTCCTTCGACTCTGCTTTGTGCTCTGTGTGAGGGCGGAGAGGGATGATACCGATTAGTTTAGCGTCGGGGGTGATGGCTGTGGTGGGCGGGGCGGTGCTCCTGAGGATCGTCCTATCGTTCAAAACGCTGGTGCACTGCTTGGGGCGGTGGTGGCGGTGGGTGGAGGAGCGGACGCAGGCGTACCAGAACTTCGAGATCCCGCGGTACAGCGATTGCGGGCAGGAGAACCCCCTGTACCGCCGCGCCGCCGCCTACGTCGCCGCCCTCCCTTCCCTCGAGGACGCGGCTGCCGCCAACCTCTTCTCCTCCGGTCGCAAGCCTAACGACTTCTTCCTCCTCCTCGGTCCCGGCCACTCCGCCACTGACTCCTTCCTCGGCGCCCGCGTCTCCTGGACCAACGCCCCCTGCGCCGGCGGCGTTCCCCGCCTCGTTCTCCGCCTCCGCCGGCAGGACCGCACCCGCGTCCTCCGGCCTTACCTCCAGCACGTCGAGTCCGTCGCTGATGACCTCGAGCTCCGGCGAAGGGAGGTCAGGCTCTTCACCAGCTCCGTAGGCGTCGGCGACGGCGGGGGCCCGCGGTGGCGGTCGGTGCTGTTCACCCACCCCGCGACGCTCGACACGGTGGCGATGGACCCGGAACTTAAGGCGCGGATCCGCGCCGACTTGGAGTCCTTCCTCAAGGGTCGAGCATACTACCACCGCCTCGGTCGGGTCTGGCGGCGGAGCTACCTCCTCCACGGGCGCCCCGGGACCGGCAAGTCCACCTTCGTGGCGGCCATGGCCAAGGTCCTCGGATACGACATCTACGACGTCGACCTCTCCCGCGTCTCCGCCGGCGGCGACGACCTGAAGGCCCTCCTCCTCAGCACCACCCCCAGGTCGGTGATCCTGGTCGAGGACCTCGATCGCCACCTCAAGGGCAAGGGCGTCGGCGAGGAAGGCGAGTCGCAGCTCACTCGGATCCTAAACTTCATGGACGGCATCTTCTCGTGCTGCGGCGAGGAGCGGGTGATGGTATTCACGATGAGCTCCGACGGCGGCGGTATGGAGGGGGTGGAGCCGGCCGTGCTGCGGCCGGGACGGCTCGACGTGCACATCCACTTCCCGCTCTGCGACTTCACGGCGTTCAAGACGCTGGCGAGCAGCTACCTGGGCCTCAAGGACCACAAGCTGTACCCTCAGGTGGAGGAGGGGTTCCACAGCGGCGCCAGGATCAGCCCGGCGGAGGTCGGCGAGATCATGATGGCCAACCGTGGATCGCCCAACCGGGCGCTCAAGTCGGTGATCAGCGCGCTGCAGCAGGCGTCGTCGAACGCCGGGCGGAACCCGAGCGAGAGCGGGTCGGGGCGGCGGTGGGAGGACCCAGCGGCGGGCAGCGGCAGCGGCGGCGGCGGTCTGGGGTTCGGCAAGGAGTCAATCAAGGAGTTCAAGAAGCTGTATGGGATGATAAAGATGAAGAGTGGGAGCAAGAAGGAAGACGCGACGCCGGCGGCGTCGGCCGCGAGCGCAACCCCGGACAAGCTCGATAAAGATCATCCACATTGACGAATCAATTGGGTTTCTGGAAGCAAGACTACATATCGCTCGCTCTCTCTCTCTCTCTCTCTCTCTCTCTCTGTGATCACTAAAGAAATCGGTTTGGGGCTTCAATCAATTTTGATCTGGAGAGATCGAGATGGGAGCATCGAAAGTGTAGAAAGATTTAGGGAAGAAATTGGTGTGTTTACTGTAAATGTTACCTTTTGCGAAGAACTAGTTTTGTATTATTCATTCATTGTATGGGCCTGTGGATGTGCCCCAAAACACGAGCGTTCAAAGTCGATAAGGAATGCAATGCGCCACAGAAACGGAGGTCAGATAGATTTCCTCGTGGCACTGCCACAGAACTCGAGATCAGATCTAGTGGCTAGGAGGGCAGATTCGATGCTGATGATTCATACATATTAGCCATAGCCCTCGCACCCGATGCTTGCAGCTCTGGATTGAATGTGGCTCACTTGTGACGGATCCATCTTCTTGCAGCGACTTGCTTGCCCTCCCATCTCCACGGCAGCCAGCCGGCGTGCATCTATCTATCGTCTTTGTGAAAGCAGAAGCTTATCACCAGTTGTCCGGCTAGAGACAAAACTAGTTCAAGATTCAACTATTACCTCTCCTTCATAATTCTACATTCTGTAAGTTCGTGTTTCCAATGTCTCTCCAAAACCATAATCCAGACTATGTAGGAAGAATTATTCCAAACAGAGACTACCTATCGATGATATCATGCACACTCTAATGAGAGAATAAAAAACAAATCTTTCACAAATTAAGAACGCCTTTTCACAGCCTCTCCAATAATATTAACACACCACAGATGCTCAGAGATATCATTATGCAAACATTGAATAAACACAAAAATCTAAGCCTCAAAATATAGCGAAAGCAGATGAAGACAAATATGATTACTATATTATCTCAATAACATCCAGCACAGAAAATAGACTGTAAAAGCAGTTACCTGCTTGTTGATCCCTAAATGTCAAACTTCAAATAAATGTTCATGCAATCACAGCAGCAAACAAGAGCCTGAAAAAAGAGAGAGTGAGCCGCTTGTCCGTGCCGCAGATTTAATTGTAAGGTGTGTCCCCCCATGGGTTCTCCACAAAGTGACAATTACCAAATTACAAACAAATGAATTCACAAAAATGACATCACCCGAGAGCTAAGTTGACACCGACCATTTACAAGTGGGTTGGGCGTCCTTGTGAGAGCGAAGCAAAATCTGGACCCCATCACTGACAAATCAAATCCCCAGCCAGCTAGAACTGTATGCTGTCTTGAGTTGTGGCCAAGTAACCGATCACTTCTGTGGCTCTTTCTATTAGATCTTCTTAAGCGAGGTTAGTCAACAAACAAAGTACGAGGAAGATCTCAGCCAGAAATATCTTTATATCTGCACAACAAATTGTCCCAGAATTTCTCCGGACTAATCAGGTTTCCTCTATTTCTTCATTCCTCCTATATTCTTCTTCTCCTTCTTCTTCTTCTACTTCTTCTTGGCAATACAATGCATTTAACTCTTGTTGCAACTGAGATCGAAAGGCAAATGCTCAGTTATAGTGAACCACAAAATAACCAATATATATATATATATATATATATATATATATATATATATATATATATATATATATATATACACACTTAAAGAGGAATGAAATTTGAGCATCAACAGTTTCACAAAGTCGATGTGAATTCAACAGGAACAGTGTAAAAATGAAATTAAATGGAACAGATTCCAGTCATCTGTCTTTTCTTTCTGCAGGCATTAATAACAGGAAACTTAGACTGCAACCCCAATTATTATAAATCTGCTAAACTTGAGAAGAGAATAAACAAATATATTTTCTTTCCCTAAATATCCATAATGTAGTGTTTAAGTATGCAAAAAAAGGAACTCATACCTACTTGCACTCAACTTTAAATTAAGGATCTAGTTTTTGACAATATGCCTAGTGCTGATAAAACACTGGCATGATACTGCACAGGAATCAACTGGCTGGCATAAGACAAAAATATACAGAAGGATGCCTTGGCGCATGATTACCATGATGCAAACCACATCCTTCAAGTCAACATCTTGCCGGCACCACACCACAACTGTCATGGTACAAATTGTTCAAGTCCCAAACCTAACCGATGTTTCTTTCTATGCTTATATGATATCTGCTTCAATACACCAGTTTTTTTTTTATTGCTCAACATCAAATGTTAACCATTGATACAAGGGATGGAAAAATATTGATCCACTTTGTAAATCCCTTTAACAATTAATCCAGACTAGTAAAGAAATCAACTTTAGAAAATCTCTACAACCACTTCATAGGTAGTAAATTGGATCCAAGAATCTTGCCAATGAGAATGAGGAAAGAAGTCAATTTTATTTTTGTTTCTCCAGATTGCACACAGCGGCTTGCTTAGAGAATAGGTCTCCTTTCATATTTATTTGGGTATCTATCATGACAACAATCCTAGAAACCACGACAAAATGTTGACACAGATATCAACTTATCATGTGGAGATTATGGGTGAATTGATTATTCATCTTATTGTGAGACTGTATGTTCCAGGTTTTTTATGTTTGACTTTCAAGCATACTGTTCGTATGTAATAAAGACACCCAACTCTAAAACTGTGTTGTGACCCATATTATCAACTTTAACCAGTACTATCAGTAAAAGTTTTCTAGATTCACTAATCTTGATATTTTGGTCAAAATCAGACAGATGGTTCTTTTTGCAATATACTAAAGAAACGGGGAAGTTCTAATATGTGATGTAATGTTATTAAAATCTAAAAGCTCTATTTTAAGAAGTCTACTTTAAATGGCTTGCTTGGCAGAAGGATTAAAGAAAATACTGCACAATTTTCATTATAGATTTTTCCTCTCCAATTCCAAGTGCCTAACCAGAACATAGGTTCTCATATTACTGTTCCTGTGCGTTCAATTATCTACTTGCTAGAATGAAACAGATAAAAAATAGAATAGCAAAAATTTCCATTTAACATAATCATATTCCAGAATCAGATACTTCTATGCCCCTTTATGAAACTGATGAACTAAATTAGCCAAGATGTATTTGATGCACTGGGCAGAAGTAAAATATTTCGAGGCACTATAACCAAATTACACAATATCTGCAAATTGGCATGGTCAGCTCACTGGAGAGAACTATAAACAGCAGTACTTACCTGAAAATGAATCAGTTTTGCTGCAGTCAGCTCATCAGCTAGACCAATCATCCTGCAGCAAAAAGAGAATTTTCAACTGAGAGTTGGATCCCTATACTACAATTAAAGAAAAAAGAGTACATAGGCACATATGTAATTGGATTTGGAATATGCAATTAGGCCTTTCATTATACACACACACACACAAGTCCTAGTGGTATATTTTTGATGGTATAGCAATATAATGTAAGATTATATAGCATGTAATAGTTTATGAAAAGGGAGTGTCAGTCATCAAGTATGTATTAGCTTGAATTCATCCTGTGTTGCACATAAATGAATCAGTCAGCTGTCAAGGAAATGATTATGATAAACCAACTTTTGCTTGTTACCAGCCAAGTCTAACTTAAAACATCATAATAGCTGGTGCAATTTAGAAAAATGTATTATGGTTCATTATGATAATAGTCAACAAAAAAAAAAAAAAGTTGACCCCTATCTGCCATCTTATTGCTTGTAATAAAACTTGTAATAAGACAAATTTTGAATATGTAAAAACACGGGCAAACCACGAGTTTGGCTGAACAATGGCCACTGCAACTGTTGGAATTGACAAAAAATGTTAATTCAAATTTAAAAAGCAACTTAAAATAATCAAACATATAATTGATAAAGGTCAGTGAAAAAAATCAGGAAAGAGACCAACAAAATTCATTTCAATGATTTTAATTTCGAATAATACCGCTCGTACTAGGCGATACGTACCAATCCGCCAGTAGACTGGTACGCAGACCGCCCGCCAACCTGGCTACGGCCTGGTTGTGGTGAGAGAAGAAGAAGCATCGAGAGAGAAGAGGGAGAAGGCACTCGAAGAAGAGGGAGAATCGGGAGAACCTCGACGCTTTCCGATCCGACGCCACCCTCCCTCAACGATCCTTATCCAAAAGGTAATGGAGAGGTGGCGACTCGGCCTCTATGGCGTATGCGGCCTTCGACGCCTTTGTCGAATGCCGCGGATGAGGAGAAGTCTTCTCCTCGTTTGACGCGACGAGGAGAAGAAAAGGAGGCAACGTATGCCTCCTTTATATTTATATATATATATATATATATATATATATATATATATATATATATATATATATATATATATATATATATATATATATATATATATATATATATATATATATACGTGTACCAAGTGGTACACCCTAGCATACCACTCGGTACGCCTATACCATACCATACCGAGCAAAGCTCGAAACTCCAGTACGATATGAAATTACGAACCTTGATTCATTTCATATGTATCATAGATGTCCATATTTGACACCTCTTGGATGTGAGGATAGCAGTTGATCACTATGCAGATAGAGAAGGGATTGAACATAATAATCCAAATGATTTTGACATTCTTTGACACAACATACAACCTCTGCAATGTGAGGACTTGAAATCTCAGAATAGAGATGTTTGCTTCTACAAGATGTAGTGGGAAAGAAAATCAATCATGCAAAACGAAAAACAAACAAAAACAATCATGCTAACTGTACCTGGCTTGTAGCTCTAAGATTTTACTTAGCAGTAGTCGCTCTCTTTCAGTGTATGCAGCATCCAACTGTTAGAAAGACAAATATAAATGAACATTAAAGACTTTTTTCCAGCCATTGCTACTTCAATCACTCAAAGCTGAAAAAAAGAAAAATGTTATGATGACTTCTTTGTTCATATTTCATCATGTTATAAGTAGTCAGACAGAACAGTGTGCACAAGCACATCTTCAGATTTAGGTCTTGCAAGTGTAATGAACCATAGGGCCTTCCAGTGCTATCTTAAGGATCATATTAGCTAACCCAAATACAGGTTATGTTTATAGATTAAAGGACAGACAGATATATGTAGGCAAAACAAAAGCCTGTGCATATGCCAGCATATAGACTAGCCTTAACACAGATAACATGCACACACAAAGAAAATAAAAAATGAAATATCAAGCAAGAAAATGATTTCATAAATACATCGCCAAAAGAATCGCTAAACTAAAGAAATTAGACTTCCCCATGCATGGAGAAAAACCACTTGCTTAGGTGGGGCAGTGATCTAGTGATCAACATCAATACAAGCAGCTAGGTAACAGGGGAACATCTAAACAGCACGTATAATCTGACATTTAATCAAACAAGTGAATTAGTTTTGATGAATGCATGAATAATCATCATCTACAATACAAGTTGCCATTTAGTCAAAAAAGTTAATTAGTTTTGTCCCATGATACGTGAATTAACCAACAATGATACAATCAAATGTAGATTTCTAAAAATTTCTAAAGCAATTTGATTGTTGGGCACCTGCCTAATGCCTAAACTATGTGTGGCACCTTAGCTACCCATTTACTACCTACATTTCTGCCTACATGTGTGCAGAAAACTTCTCTTTCATATTTGATTGTAGTTCACATATCCCCAAGAATTTGAGAGAACCCACACGGAAAAAATTCTCACACAATTATTAAAAGATGATGCTAATGCTACATTGATTGGGAAAACCTCCTTTACTGAACATTTCAAGATGCAAATGATACATAGCAGTCCATTTTCCACAACTTCTGCAATTTACCATGAGGACATAAATGCTGCACTATTAATATATTTTTCAAAGACTTCGATTGTGATATTGAAAAACAAAAAAATAGAACTTCAGAGATATTACAATTATAGCCATCTTTTCCAATTATAACAATTATAGCCATATTTTTCTCCATTGCTTGTTTTCATTGAAAAATGGTATTACAATTAAGGATTTAAAGCTTAATCTGATACCACATCAAATAACTGGTCAGATAGGCAGGATTCTGGTACACTGAGTACCAACTCATACTGTCCAATACTATCAGAAAAATATATGATGCAATATCGATCCTTCATCGGACAAGTAAATTTTGATTCCTTGTTATAACATTGTTCCCATCTGCGACCCAACTATAGCCCCATCGCTGCCTCCATTTACATGGCAGGTGTGTGAGACAAGTAAGCATAGATGGATATGAAAAGTACCTTAAACTCATCATAACTTGGACAAAATGGGTCTACAATATTGTCTAAGCTAACCACTACGCCAAGTAATAACAAGATTTTGACGAGAATAATTAGAGAGAACAATTTTACTAACTTAAAATACTAGTAAACTCATGTTAGTGCTTATTTTAACTCCAACAATCATACGATCAGGAAAGGTTATCATAGTTAAGACGAGACAAATCCACATATACTTTTCAGATTTGAGAAACACAATTCTTTGGACTAACGATACAAAAGCATTTGCTCCATGTACCTGGAATTGCAAAGCCAGTAGAAAAATTACCTGCAGATGGAATTGAGGATAAAATGGAAAGGTACACTTACCAACTTCTCATTCTTCAAATTTTGAGTTTGGGAAGGCATTCCACTTGGGAACACTGCAAAAAAAATCCATGAATCTTTGGAACACAGATATCAGTGGAAAAAATTTGAACTCACCATCAACTATCTCGTTTTGTTGCAAACTATTCAACAGACTCATAAGAAGATCCTGATAATTAAAACACCATGTTTAGGTACATCAGAATTATCAGAAACTCAAAACAGTTTGTTACATTCTACTGCAAATATGCATGAATTTGGCAGGTAAAGAAGGCAAAAGAGAAAACAGTATCACTATACTCGTTGAAAAGATGTTTGTTGGAAAAGATTCTGAAGGTGGGGCATGACAATGGAAGCAGGTACTGAACTGTTGCCAAATTCCTTTGGATTACTGTTGCTAATTTCCTTTGGATGTTGACCAGGTGGCTGCAAAGTTAGAATCGTGTGACTAAGATCTATAATGTCTAAAAAAAATTTAATAGATAGACAAATATTATAGGAAACCAACTGAGCAATATTATTTTCATAACAAAATGTTGTGATAATTGTATCAGGAATTATAATGTTTGATCCGTGTATGATATGGATTTTTCTTTTGAAAATGTTTATTCCCACACACTAGTGGACAATGGGTTATTTTAGAAACCTATGAAAAATGAATATAATGGAAAACAACACAGTTTGGTTTTCATTAATAAAAACAACACGAGAATAGGTAGGTTTAAGAAGATTTGCTATATACATATTTGTAACAAGAATATGGTGTCATTAGTGATTAGACAATAATTAGTTGTAATATTGATAGAAAAAAATAAAATTAGAGAAGACCATATAAATCAATATGAACATATCCAACAGAAACCTATAGATACCATGGCTAAACAAGATGAGTAGATTAGAGTTAGTGGTGTGAGAAGGCCAGAAATATTATGAGGGATCTATTTGTTCTTAGTTCAACCAAAGATATTGCTCTACAAAGATCTCAAATATGCAAAAACATCAATGTAATTGACCAAAGCTAGTTAAAACATTATAACTTTTTGTTACAGTGGCACCAAGGGTTTAATCTCGGTTCGGTCTCAAAACCTATCAGACTGGTATAATACTAATATACCAAGCAGTATAAGGATCTATACTGCTGAATATCATTGAATAAAACAGAACAAATGGTGTTGAACCTGTTTTCAGTTATATGTTTCAAGACTAGTACTTGGTCGGATAAATAAACCGATTGATACTAAATCGTAAGATCAAGATTATTGTGCACATATATTATAACTCTCGTCTATAGATGTTTTTCTATTATGAGAACTTAAGAACAATTTGCCTATCACTGGAACTACCTATCTTATTGTGTAGCTTCTCTAAATTTTCAACTTTCAAAACAGAAGACCAATATAAGATTGAACCAGTGATTTAAAAAGTGCTAGGCGTCAAAAGGCGCCAAGGTCCAAAAAAGCCCAAGATGCTAGGAGCTCGCTTGAATAAAGCGAGATGCTAAAATATAAAAATATATAATATAATTAATAAATATAATTATTTAAATAAAAATATGATATTAAATTAAGAAAATCTTACAAAATCACAATATCACATTAACAAAAAGTCTCAAAATTCAAAATAATAACAATACTTTCAAATAAATAAAAGTGAACAGTATTAAAATCAAAATAATATATTATTAATCTAATAAATAAAAATATTGTTACCAGTATACATAGTTAGCAGTATACTATTAATATACTGTTAATAGTATATTATCGAAGTGAGAAGAGTGAGTAAGAGAAAGATCGAGGCTGCTGATTGTGAGCAGCGATAGCGGTAGTAGCGAGTAGCGGCAACGACGAGTGACAACAGTGGCAGTGGCAGTGGTAGCAACGAGCAGCGACAGCGGCAACGATGACAATGGCAGCGATAGTGGTAGCAACGACCAATAGGAGCAGGAGTGGCGACAGTGGCAGTGACAAGCGGCGATAGTGGCAGCGACAGCGGCGAGCAGGGTTGGGGTTGGGAAGTCGCGAGAGGAAGGCTGATATCGGTGCTTTAGTTGGTTCGATTGAACCAACTAAAGTACCGGAGACCGAACCAAACCAAACGCTGGTTCGGTCGCTTGGTTTAACTCGGGCACTCGCCCGAAGCGCCCGACACCTAGGCTCGGGCAACGCCTCTTTGAAGCGTGCCGCTTGGAAATGAAGCGAGGCGCTCGGGCCTCGCCTCACCTCGCCCGAGCACCTATTTCAATCACTGGATTGAACAGAGAACAAAAAAATTTTCTGTTTAAGGGAGATTTTTCTCCCATTAACAGTTTCAAGTTGGTTGTTGACGCCTCTATTTATTGTGTACAAACCTTTCAATTCTGAAGCCCATTGTCATCAGGATTTCTTATTCAGATGCAGGATCTAGATCCAGAAGAGGGCTACACTACCACTTTGGTGTAGATGTAGCACAAAAATAATTAAAAGAAGAAAAGAAGAGAGTTTTGAGGAACATGAAAAGAAAAAGAAATCACACAGAAAAATGATTAATCAGTTGAGGACTGTCATAATATAAACTCTACCATTGAAACCAAATTTAGATACAACGAACTGGCTTCTAACATGACCAGGCACCTAATATAATATACCTCCCTGTAAAAAATCTAGAATCAATCATTATCAAGTAGGAAAATTAATTTCAGCAAGTATGTACTAATTTTACAACTAGAAAGGGTGCCTTTTGTATGTAATATTTTAAAACCTTAAAACTTTACTTTATTCAAATAAGAAGCATTAGTTAAGAAGCAAAATCTAAGAGGTTATGTAACATCTATTCCACCTAACAAAAGAAAAGGAAAAACTAATATCCAATCTCAATTATAAACAAAATGAGAATAAAAATAAAATAAAATAAAATGACCATGACATCAGATCTGGTTAAACTCACATCCAAAGAGCGATTCATGTCATAGGTACTAGCAAGAATTGCATGTGCTGGCCCATTCAATGCTATCTATGCCTTCATGTGGTCAAGTTTTAGGCCTGTGCTGGCAAGCATGAGAGGCATGCTGATTATCAAAAAAGGAGTTCCCCGTTGGATGTGCCCGCATTCCATGGAACAACATTCCTTGCACTATCAATAAGCTAAAATGATTTTATGATATAGCTTGAGACGATTGATAGAGTATCATGTCCATGTCCAACCCGAGATTTAGAGTGACATGGTATACTAGGTGTATCATGGTTCGTATTACTGGTCTATACCGGTGTACCGACTAGTTGTCGATACGATATGTATCGAGTTTGTACCAAGCGTACCGACACATGGTACACTGGGGTGTACCGATGTATCACCCATAAAGATTCTCTATCAGACCGGTATATACTGCCTATACCGAGCAGTACACTTTGGTACGTCAAACCTTGGGTTGCATTACTAGGTAAATACAAGTCCAACCAAGTAATAATATGCCAATGTACAGTTGATATGACTAAATTTCAACATTAACTAATTTTTTTTGTAAAGCATACTGACCAATATTGGTACCATATATATGCAGCTAGTATGAAAGACCTCCAGTGTAAGGAACCTTTATGCCCATAAAAATGCATTAAGCCAGGTGCCTGCCTGTAGACTAGATAGGAACCACCTGGACGGCAAAGGACCTCTTTTTCTCATAGGCAATTACTTCATGGTTACAAGTAGTACCTACTATCTTTAACTAGTTCCCAGTGTATGCTATAATTTATTCTGACTACCATAATGGACATTTACATAGAGAAAAATATGGTAACTAAAATTAAATATAAGACAATTCTGCATGCGTTTAAATAAAAAAAATCTTAGTTGCTTTGCACTTTGCTTCATATGCACTTGACTAATGTGTTTGCTGACACTTCTACATCGTGTTATTGGAAGTTTATCAATCATTGAAACATAAATCAACATAGAAAGTTTATATAGAACTCAAACATAAACCTTTTTTGTATCAAACGTATTCAGCATTAAGATCTTTAATGTTGAACTATACGATGTTCTTCAATAAACATAGAGACAATAATGTTTGATTTCGTGATACTGTCGTCTGTTTATGGATTCCACACAGGCTTAAGGGTGTATTGACTAAAACCCTGTACTCACTTTGACAACCATGATAAAAGAAGTCTCAAAAATGCTGATAAAGAGTTTAAAAACAATGTTCAACAATTGTAAAATTTAATCTTAATATCAATATCGAGCAGTGAGATACACCAAGGACAACATTGTAACTGTTGATGGTTAAATATCTCTTGTACAACATTCTACATAGGAACAGCTATCCTTCTATTATATGTCGATTCATGCTCTCCTATCATATAAAATGTACCTAAGAATTTATGAGAATACTACTGCAGAGAATACACAGCATCGCCAAGCAATTGGCAACCAGTAGAGGACACATGCCATGAGAAAATAATAAGAAAAGGAATGGAAAAGCTTATAATAAGATGAATCAGCATACTGCTGGTTTTGGTTGAACTAAACAATCACCAACACTGGCAGATTTTCTCATGGAAGAAGATCCCTGGAAAAGAAAATTCAATGTCATGTAAAGGTGAAATGTGGGTATCTGCAATGATAAAGTCATTCATGGAATATGAATCTTGAATTGAAATGTACCTGGGATGACCTTCTTGAAATGTTAGATAGTGGTAAGTCCTAAAATTATATTATCTTTTAGTATACGTATAACCAAACTAGTTAGAATGACTAATTCCACAGGAGCTTACTTTTACAAGATCCACATTTTCCGACGTAACTGAAAACCGGCCTTTTATTTGAACCACATTAGGCTTAATCTTGTCCTCCAATAAGTCTCCACAACCTGTAAAAGTGAAAACAAAGAAAAGAGTAATGTTCTAATTTGAAAAGATCATTATATGCAGCATGGCTAAAATGACATCACTAGGGATCAGCTTTTGAATATATTGCCACCAGTCCAATTAAGAGCACATAACAAACCCAGATCATATGTGAGACACGTAGAATCGAATATTAAACAATAAATATTATATACCTGCTGAAGACCGCATGGGAGCAGATAAGCTGTTAGCTGAGGCACGGTTTGGGAGCATCAGTGGGCCACTAAAGTTTGTGATTTTGCGTGCATCACGTTTATATTTCTCAGTTCCTTGCTGATTGTCACTTTCAGTCCTAGCAAAACAGAAGCAGAACTGAAACATAAAAAATTATGTGCAAAGATTTAGAATTAGTGAACTCAGATCTTTGTGCCAATAGTAATGTCACATGACATCGACATGACAACCATAACCATGAGTACGCTGCATTTAGGAAGACTGTTATCTATATCTTAAGAAAGATGTCAACACATGCTATCTCCCTGTGTTTTGTGATGATAATATATCATAATTGCGGCACAATTTTTTTTGTAAACTTAACTGAGATGAAAACTAAGAGTGCCGAATTTGAAACAAACCGCTGCGTTATGAAAAACTAATAATCCTAATATTATAATCACTGTATCTGTTCCAGAATGAGAATGATGCACTACATGAGAGATGAGCTCTTCTTTTTCACAATATAACAAGGTCATTCTAGCAACATAGATAATATAAACACTCAACTAGAAGGGAAGAAAATGCAAAACAGCAGGACGTACAATGTGGAACGTGCATCTAATTCATCTGTGACCATGCAGTATTCTTTAAATGAAAATACATATTTCATTAGTAACATAGAATATTTTCAAAAAGCTTGCATAGTGGAGCGACAATGTTGAAAAAATAATTATTACAGAACTAGACGATTAAAGATTAAGCTGAGGCAAAAGGAATAAAATCTTTTTTCAAAGCACTCCAGAATAAGGAAAGGATGATCTGTCTTCTAAGTACACCTATAAAGGGTAAAACAATTTGAGATTAGAGGTGGCCAAAGCAGGATATGTCTAAACACAGGGATTTATGAGAAGCAGGAAAGGGCAGAATGGTCCAAAAATTATTGGAGAACATAACTCCTAATATAGCTAGATGGAGAAAAGATTCATTATACTAAAGATTCTTGACACGATAATTTTAGTTATGAGTACATGCTGATTGGAAAGGGCCTTCAGCACATCCAATGTTTCCTTAGAAGGCATTTTGTCAGTCTATACCCAGGTCTTCAATTTCGAATAATACTGCGTAGTATGAACGGTACGTACCTGTCCGTCGGTAGACTGGTACACGGACCGCCCGTTATCGACGGTATATATATATATATATATATATATATATATATATATATATATATAAAAGACGATGCGACGTCGCCTTTTATAAATAAATAAATAAATAAATATATATATATATATATATATATATATATATATACCGAGCGGTATAATACAGTATTGTATCATACCGAGCGAATGTCGAAACTCTGGTACGGTACGATATTTCAATCCTTGGTCTATACCATAACAGTACCTATACTTTGTCAATCCATGCATTATTTATTACTAAAAAGACCATCAAGTTCAGTCATATGATTATAAGCAATTCAAGTTCCCATGGTGAAAATTTAATTGAACAATATTTTTGTAGAATATACATCAAGCAGGCTCTTTGAACCAATAACACTAGAATTTCTGCATTAACAGGAAAAATATATTTGCTAGCGGAAATAGAGAATGACACAAAGTAAAAAAATCTCATCATTAATTTTAATGCACATTTTCATAAGTATGATGCTTCAACCTAACTAATTCCCAACATCTAATTGTACAACAGCCACATGCTCGTGCATCACGATGCAACATATTAGAATACTGTTACATTGTTTAGTCCAATGGTTACTCACACTGACCTGGTATGGTCTACCTATGTCCTTGGTTTCCAATTATAAAAAAAAAACTATTATGAGTTGTGACAACAGCAAGAATATAACTCTTTTATTTAACAGCAGTAAACAAAAATGCAAGATGTTCTGGCAAAACATCTAGTTATATGGCATAATCTACAAGATCATTTCAAAAGAACTATGTCGATCATGGATTATACTGCTATGTGTGATGAAAATTTAGCAATATTAATAGCTATACCTTTCTGAGGTGAGCCCTCTTTCTGACAATGAGATGGCAGACACACCAGAAGGTAAAAGTGGACCACTATAAGTTTGTTGTTTCTTTCCAACTTCAACTTTCCCTTGGTTGCACGCTGAATCATGCTTTGATGTTTGTGGTGCTAAATTGTTTTCTAATCTGTGATTGTCATGTCCATCAAACCTTTCTTGATTACTGGTATCCACTAACTCTGTTTGCAATACTTCATCTCTTGTACTTGATGAACACTTTGCCTCTGAGAATTCTGTTCCATGAGCACAATCTCTATAAAAGAAAAAAAAAATGTAAAGAGCCACTAAATGCCAGGGGATAAACTATTTGCAAAACATTACTCTTTCCAAAAACTATAAGATTTATGATCACTTCCATCCAATTTCTTTCCAACTGTTCTAAGCTATCTGACATCAGCAACTAACAACCAACACTGTGGTAGACAATTTCGAGATTGACAAGCAAGAAAAGAGAGTGAAACAGGAAATAAATATGGATATATATTTGTAACTCAGATTTTCAACTCGTTAAAAAATTAAATAAATGCATTATGAGGTGAACTTCAAATATTTAAATTGCATTAGATTGAAGAATCTAATGAAACTAGTTTCAACATGTTGGTCAACCTTGAGGTTGACCAAAGTGAACTTATCATCCTCAACACATTTTGCGATAACTTGGCATCTGATATGCAGCACCTCTGACTCACTCTCCCAAATCTTTTTCCCTGAGAAGGCAAGATAAAGAAATAAATAGGAAGATTCACCTATGCTAGCTAGGTTGAGGCGAGCAATGGACTGCATGAAGGGGTTAAACCACAGGACCCAGCAGAACAATGGGGGCCCTAACACTGAGTTGCTGACCAATCATCCATGTGAGAGAAGATGGTAGTTGCCTCACAAGAAGCTTCTAGCCTTTGGGTAATGAGAATTCAGCCACTCTGTGAGTGCCTTTATGCTGGTTTGTGCAAATATTCCTAATGTGTCTAAAATAACAAATAACGAGATTTTAGTTTGACACAGTGATTTAAAAAGGCGCTCTGGCGCTCGCCTAGGCGCTCGGGCGAGGCGAGGCGAGGCGAGGCCCGAGCGCCTCACTTCATTTCCAGGCGACGCGTTTCAAAGAGGCGCCGCCTAGGCACTCGCTCGAGCCCAGGCGCCGAGCGCTACGGGCGAGCGCCTGGGTTAAACTAGGTGACCAAACCAACAGTTTAGGTCTGGTTCAATCTCTGATGCTTTAGTTGGTTCAATCGAACCAACTAAAGCACCGACATCAGCGCGACTTCCCCAACCCTAACCCTGCTCGTCGTTCACGCTGCTCGCTGCCGCTGTCGTCGCTCGTTGTTGTCGCTGCCACTATTGCCACTCACCGCTCTCGCTGTCGCTGCTCGCTTTTACCGTTGCCGCTGCCATTGTCGTCGCTTGTCGCTCCCGCTCCCGCTGCTCGCTACTGTCGCTGCCTCTGTCGCCGTTGCTCGCTGCTACCGCTGCCGCTCCCGCTGCCACTGTTGTCACTCGTCGTTGCTACTACCGCTGCCACTCCCACTTTTCTCAGCACCCTCGGTCTTCCCTTACACTCTTCTCTTCTCTTTCGCTTCTCCTCTTTCGAAATCGAAAGTATACTGTTAATAGTATACAGTATAACACTATTATTTTGATTTTAATACTATTAATTTTAATATTATTAATTTTTAGCGCCTCACTTCGCTCGGGCGAGCGCCTCGGGCGTTTTTGGACCGTGGCGTCTTTTGGCGCCTAACGCTTTTTAAATCACTGGTTTGACATAAAAATATAAATGACTTCATAACTAGTGAATAAAAAAGGGTGAAAACCACTTAATGATTTTGCATGAATAACTAGAGTAACGCCTTAAAGCATAGTTTCATATTTTGCATACTGCTTTTGAATTAGTCAAGTTATATTCCACAAAGATAATGATTTTTTTTTCTCTTTTCAATATTCTGTATTCTATAAGCCCAATCTTGATAAAAATATGAGTTGGAAAGGACTTAATGATTCAATATCCTTCCTCATGCAGAAGCAGGAAGAATGATCAATGGCTTTGACATGTGGACCTACATGTAAGATAAAGGGGTGGGTAGACCCAGGACATGAATTCATAACCTACTATGATAACATCACAGTAGGTCCACTTCTCCTAGGAGTTTGAGAAAGCAAAAAATGGCCCAACATATAGATACATTTAGAACCCTCTCCCTCTCTCTCTCACACACACACATACGTGCATACATGATTTGTCCATTGTGTCGCCCTCCATTGGCCCATCTAATACCCAAAATTAAACCACAAGGTTTTAAATCTGGATCCAATACCAGTTTGGATAATCTACAAAACCAGTATCGTAAAGATGGACCAGGCAATATATTGACTCATATCATTCAGTACAGCTGAAAAAAATATTGAAAATTTTAATTGAGTGGTACCGGACCATATTGTTCGATACCGGTTCTTACTAGGACAGTAAACACTGGTAATTGAAACCATAGTTTAGAGAGCTATTTACTAATATAGTTTCTCTTCTTATCAAAGAAACTTACTGTAACAGAGTAGGAGAATAATCCTTCAGGACAACTCTTTGTTGATCAAATATCATTTTTTTACTTTAAGGGCATGGAATATCAAATTAATAAATTGAAACAACAAAAAGTAATTTTACTTGATAAGCATATACGTTTGTAGTTAAAAAGACAGAACTGCTCCTATGGAATGTACAGTACCAGCATAAGCATGGTACCAGTATGGCTCACCACTGTCATGTGAAGCTGTGTGACACACCAGCCAACCTTAGTTGACAGGAGTGTGGATGGCATGACATATTGCATGCTTCTGTAGCATTATGCAAAATATTTGCAATGGATGTACAAAAATGATAAAGATTACAATGAAAGAAAGAACGTCCAGTAAGTTCATTATAATGCAACTCACCTAGGAATGGTTTTGTTGTTAAACATTGACTTTTCAGAATTCGATCTCGATGTGGATGGATCCTGAATATACAAAGATTCTTCCAAGTTATTTTTCCATAGGAACAAATGAAAAGGCATGTAATTCACACATTTCGATTAGAAGACAAAAATTATAAGATGCTACTATAACTAGGCAATGGGAGGTAGGGCAACCTTGCTGACAACAAAAGCTCTCATAGTTTCTTCATCTTCCTTCATTTCAGAAATGTCATCATCATCTTGAATCTGTGATTTTAAGACGAAATACAGGGCAAAAAGAGAGTATAAGATAAAATTTTGATGATCTATCAGCAAAAATAAAAAGAAGAGATCTCCTTATCACAAACAAGAAAAAAAAAGGAACTAAAAGTACCAATGATGCTTGAGCCTTTAAGTCCTCGATGTCAAAGTTCCATGCACTAACACCTCTTTGATACTCACTCTGTAGGAAGAGCCATAGGATAAAGCAAAAATGTGTCAAACTTCAATAAATGCCTAAATCAGCACATATATACCTTTTTTTATTAAAAAATCATCATTATGCCATTTCAAAAGGTAACTTCTGCACGCATCCATCTTTGGGTGTCCCATGATACATCCTATAAGAAGTGGTTTACTTCAGAAGACGTAGTACTTCAATTGCCCAAGTTGCTACAGATTATTCAGAAATAAGTAATATGGACTTCAGGCAAAACAAAGGTTTTTTTTATTTATTTTGCGTGGTTCAGTATGGTTCAATGGGTATTTACCAGTCTAACCACCAGGACATTGCCCACTTATATTCGGGTGGTCCAATCCAGTTTGCTGCATATACAATACTTTTTTTTTTCTTTTAACCCTGATGCTAGGGCTCACACGTGATTCCTCATGAGTTTGCTCTCCATACCATCGCCACCTATAAGTCTGCTGCTGCTGCAGCCTGTGTGCCCACCACTAACTTCAGTACATCTCCTCCTCTCCCTTCTCACTTTTCCAGGTACCTTCGTATGATTCGGTGCATATACATTGGAATGGACCGGACCATGGCAAATCAAACATTATTTTGTATTCTTTATTATAAAAAGACAACATGATGTGATGACCATTTATTTTATTTTGTTTTTAGCTGTTGATCACTCCTAATTTGAAGTTTTGGATTAAATGAGATATTATGTAGACTGTTGATTTTGGTGAATCTAGGTGAGACTTCTCTTATAAATTTTCTAACAATGGATTGCTTTGTAGGTCAACAATTAAGGTGTTTGATATAGTACAACTATGTATGATTCGTCTTACCAGTCTGCACCGATGTATCGACCAGTTGTCAACACAATACGTACCGAGTCGTATTGAGCATAACGACACACGGTACATGAGAGCGCACCAATGTACTGCCTATACTGGTCCCCTATCGGATTGGTATGTACCGCCCGTACCTAGCAGTACACTGCGGTATGGTGAACCTTGCAACTAGGTGCTAAAACCGATTACATACAAATGTAATTGACCAATTTGTTTTATTCTTGAAAAGTTTAAGTGCAGTCTCTAAGCAACAAAAGGTTGTTGGACTACTTTTCATGTATTTCGACTGATATAATACTACTTATATGTAGACCAAATTTTAGGTGCAATATTTTCTATATAAAGGAATTTTCTTCTGATTTTCATCACCGTCATTCAGGCAATATTTCAAAAGTGAAAATAACTATATATTTCAAAGATATAATAGCAGGATTTCTTTATGTTATTTAGAACCTTGATAAAGGACTAAATATGTAAAGCCTATCTTTCCTCATCTAATGAATTTGAAAGGATATCAAACATCTTAAAGATACCAGAGATAGCTCTAAGAATCTTAAATTTGGTCAATGTTTTAATATAAAGTCCTGATGGAATCAAACAAGACCCCAGTATAGTCCTTAAAAAAAGAAATTAGAGGCAGGTTAAAAATTATATAATATCAATGAAAAGAATGATTCCAAATTTCCAATAATACCTGGACCATGGTGGAAAGACCCAAATGGTTTAATATATTTGGCTATAGTGAACTATATTGCCCCTAAATAGCATGGTTAAGCCTATAAGTATTAGTTCATACAGGCTACAGGGATTAGCTCAACCAAACCTAATAGGACTACGCCAACTCATGTGAACTATTAATGGCTTGATTAAATCAAGCTTAAATAAATTAGTCTTTATATGTATAATAAAAGGTCCGATCAAATTTATGAGGCCTCTATCTCCCTGATTTCTAGTTATATTTGAACATTTCAAAAATCGAATTCATGTGATTTCTTGGGAGGAATCCAATGGTATAGGTTATTATTGGTAAATGTATGGAGTAAGATAAAGTTAATGATTTTTAAAAAAAATTCAAATGTTATGTATAAAATTTGCATGATTCAATCTAAACTTAAAAATGAAATCTCACTTTCATATCTTAGTCGATATCACTCAAATAAATAGCCGATTTTGGATCCCTCAATGAGATGCACAGAATGACATCAAGGTTGGATGATTCTTATCCCATCATCTCTAACTCTCCATCTGCATACTTGTGCATGTTTATATATGCAGTAAAACATACTAATATGTATAGATATAATACTTTTGCATACTTATCATCTTGAAAATAAAAAAAGAATTGTGCATATTAGAGATACCATTAAGATAAAAAGGCCTATTATCCAATTACTATATTCTTAATGAGTTCTAATAATTATGGAAATAATTCGACACTGCAACTCAAAAATAGAAGAGAAATGTAATTCAACAAAGAACTTGGTAGGAAGAAGTCAAATTTTCTACTTCAACAGCAGCAAACTTGTACTGTCAAAAGTACCACCAACCTGTGATATTGCTTCTTGTTCAGATGATGGCATTTTCTTGAGAGCTAGTTGTGCAGCATCCTTAAGCTGGAAATTTTTCATGTTTTGACAGCCTCACATCATCAAGAAGGGGCAAATGGAGTAACAAAATTAAAAAAAGATAACATTGAGGGCTAACCTGGAGTGTTTTCACACGATCCCAAAGTGGTGGAAGATCAGATAAAATGCTTTTCAGTGATATCTCAGGAGGCTTTGCATGCTTGAAAAATGAATGTTTCAACAATTTTTCCGCCGTCGGTCTCTTTGTTTGATCTTTAACCAAGCACATTGCAATCATTTCTTTAAAAGACTGAGTACAACTGAATATCGTTGTTAGAAGGCTTACCAATATAAGTTGCAATAATATTTTGGATCAAAATTCATGAAATCTACATATTGTCAAGCATCCATAAGCAAAAGGGACCATTATACCTTCGAAAACTTTTTATCACGATCATAATCAAGTCCAGGAGGTGCATTTTGGAGAGTCATCAAGAGAACCTACAGTAAATTGGTAAATATTATCAAACTGAGTCTTGCTTGAACAAATTTAAAATGGGGATGCTTAAAAGTTAAAATAGTTGCACATATAATTAACATCAAACATGGATATGTTGTGCTTTTAGTTATCAAAGATGTCTACCATGTTCAGCCTGGATCTAGCCTGTTATCAATCTGGAACCAGACTGACCGTGAACCAGTTAAGTGGGATCCAGTGCTGAATTTTTCAACCACTGTAAAATTTTGGCCCGGATAGGTTTTCATTCTAAGTTTGTCCAACTTTTATTTGGTTCTTTTTCCAGCAGAACACTGTGATAAAATTAACTGTGCCAACATACCATCTGGTAAATAGAAAGAATCAGCACTAAATCTCTGAGCCAGGGATTAAAGATCCCATATAGCAAGCATGATATGTAGATGGAAGACACAAGAAAACCTCATAAAAAGAAAAAGGTATACACGTCTCATTTATGTCATCAAAAATAAAATAACTGATATTTATATAGACTTATCATAGTTACAAACTACTGAACAGACATAGAGGCACTTGTAAAAATCATTCAGACCACTCAAGGATGAAAGTTTTATGTTTATGTACCATATATAGAGAGGTCATGCAAAATCCATAAAAATAAATTAACTGAACTTATTAGAAAACCATACTGCCAGTATTCCATGGCTCTATGCTACTTCTCATAACACAATAAAATATAACAAAATAAGCATATAGCCAGACTTCACCAGAAACAAATCAGACCTTCATTGGAGGATATTTTGAAAATGGAGCATGACCATGTGCCAATTCCAGTGCAGTTATTCCAAACGACCAGATGTCAGCTCTGCAGGCAGAAAAATGTATCAGAGATCAAGATCTGAAAAGCACAAAAATGACAATTTTATTAGCTATATCTAATTTATTTTTCATGCAACCCATTAGTGTAAGCAAGACCAACACCATCATCAAAAATTCATACAGCAACAAGCTAACTTAGTTATAGCTTGGTATGTTATATGAACATAGACCTCAGAATGGATTTGGACACACATCCAAATATCCAAAACTGCGACAAGAGGTAATTATACAAAAGGATAACGACCAACAAAATCTTGATAATTTCATTGTACACGGAGGAGGATTCTGAAAAATATTGAACACTATAACATACTAGAAAAAATGATTGCATTTTAATTTTCGATTATTTGATCAAACCAACTGTTTTGTTTATAAAAGGTCAAAACCCTATGAATCGGTTCAAATCATTTGGAACGGTTAGACACCAAAATTTGTGAATAAATATGGTATTTATACATGCATATAGATCATACAAGCATGTATCGTCATTATATACTGCACATGGGTGCAAGCACGTATAGTCATTATATATTACATATGGGAACTTTTGCCCTTTGTAATTGTTAATATAGCACATCCCCCCTAATGAAACTATGAAAGATAAAGCACTACGTCAATTTCTCTTAGTTCAGGAACTATCTTAAACAAACAATCAAATAGTGATTTTTTGTTCTTAATCTTCAACGTCTATAAACTGTGTTATATTGCAAAATTACTAAAAGACTTAAAAGTTCACACTCATTCCAGCCACTGATTCAAGGACCCTAGTATAACAAGCATTTGAGATCCACAATTAATGAAGCCATGTTATTTCTTACGAAACAGGTATAATTATGGAAGAATTTTTTTCTAAATAAAATTACCTATTTTACCCATTTGATTCATGGACAATTGAAACAAAGTATGTCTGCTCAGTTGCAATATCTCTAACTTTACCGGTGCTAGGGTCAGCAGAAAGTAATTGGCAGCTTAGGCTAAGCAATCAACAAGGAGATGTGTGACATATAGCCATTTGAAATAAGAATCCTTGAACTGCAGCAGCAATTATTCGAAAATTCATCTCTTGGATTTGGGCAAAAAATGTGTTGGATTCTCCTATTCACATTTCTGGCTCCCCTTAGTTTTCTTAACTTCGGAAATTGAGGCATTCAATGTGTGTCCAATGCATCCGACACATACTCCATCTTGAGGGTACATTTACATGGAACTATTACAAGACTTATTAGTGCAGGAGACACTTTAGAACACAAAACTAACTAGTACTTGGATTTCTGAGAAGAAAGATTATAATTGACAAGGTTTGATGTACCGAAGTGTACCGCTCGGTATGGATAGTACATATTGGTCCAATAGATGATCGATATGGGTGATACATCGGTACACTCAGGACAGCTCGGTATGTACCATACCGACAACTGGTCAGTACATCGGAACGAACCGATAATGCGCACCATAATAATTGATAACCAGACTATCAATTAATTGTAGTTTAAAAGCCACAATCTTACAGATATCACAACTTCACAAGTAACATATATGCGTTTCTAGCAAAAAGCAAGTCATTCTTAAAGTAAAATGAATAAGATAATTAAGGATGGATGACAAATGACAGCGGATGAAGTGTACACGTCGTCCTTCTAGAAACTTATGATGTATAAAATGGCTGCATAGCAGAAGGTCAACTATTGGAAAATGGTCCATGAACATGGTTTGCTTCCTCTTGCACATGAATAGTATGATGAAACCTAAGGGTGCACATGAAAGAAAACAGCCTAAGACAAAACCCAAGGCAACAAATGGGAAGATATTAAATGGAAATGCTTACATGATAGAGAGTTGAACCCAAAAACTCAATGTACCATGCTAATAAAGAAGACAGATATATCAAGAAATGGCCCAGGAACATGGGTAACAGCTAACTAGCTGCCGTTTTGTCTTTGGAAACCAATCCACTCTACTGAATGATAATTACATGAAACTACTTAATTTTCATCCAGTATAGAGAGTAAATATAGATCCAACCTAGTTAAGTATTATATGGGCTTTACAGTCATCTATAGAGGGAAATACTCCAAATCAAACAGCAAAATTGAAGCTTTCAAAAGAAAGGGAAGAGTAAAATTGACAAACAGAAGTTATCACAGAAATGTACAGTAGTGAAGTTTGCTTTCATTACAAGAAAAACTTGTGGACTTCTTTTTTTCTGGATTACCATGGTAACCCATGATGAAGAACTTGATAAAAATCCATCTCCTCGATCTAAGATAGATTAGACGAGTTTCCACAGAAAAAATTGCACGAAGGACAGCCAAGTGAGGCTTCAACAAACCAGGGCTTGGGGTGGGTCAATGTGCATAAGCTATTTCCCTAGATGCTTTCTTGACACTCACACCTCAAAGGAGCAACTAATTGTGGCACGAAAGGAAGCCCTCAAGAAAATGCACTAAGAAGTAACAAATGTAATTTAGCTATTCATATTCATTCAAGAAATCATGGAGCCATGCTTCCTGGAAGTAAAAGTTTCTGTTTCAAAAAATCATGGTAAAAAAATAAGATAACCATAAAAGTGTTTTTCTGACAACAATTACAGGTTGAATGAGGGGAAAAATCTTGAAGTTTAGAGCGTTCAGAAGAAAAAGGAACATCATAATGATTTTGTTTCGGAATGAATATTAACAAAAAACGGAAGCGGTTGCTTGGTTATATCATGCCATCAACGCATTAATAAAGCATTAGACTGTCAAATTGTTATAAAGAAGCATTATGTTCACACTAAGAAAATTATTGTAGCTACAGTTCACAAAACAACATTGAATAATCTCTAAATATTTTAACTTAAGAAGTAAAATGAAATAACCAATGAGGTATGCTTTTCACTAACCATACCTAGTAGACTGCTAGTCTCACTAGCTTTCTGATTACTTTCCTCTATAAACATGTCTCTAGGTCTGCAGTGCTGATGATTGTAAATATAAATTAATATGTTCTCCTCAATATGCTTTCTTATGTTGCCACTTGATTTGAAGTAATCTAACAAGAATCATTAAACTGCCTAGAAAGCTAATGAGTGCGTACAGCTTATTCAACATGCTTGTGCATCAAAAATGAAGGAATATCTGACAATCTATAGACATGTTTCTTGTCTCAAAACTTGATGCAATATATTAATAACTTTAAGTTGAAGATAGTACTTACTTAAAATCATAACCACTTCCTGGTTGTAACACCTCAGGAGCCATCCTACACAGAAAAAACTAATTAACAGCTTGTCTAGTTTCTATATTAATAACATAGAAACAATTTACCAAAATTTAATCCAAGGAAACGGGTACTTAAATTGTAAATGATACAAAAAAAAAGGTATCTCACCAGCATGGTGTCCCTACAAAAGTATTTCTTGCACGTTGTCTGTCACCTTTGTCAAACATGCATGCTGAAACACCAAAGTCTCCAAGCTTCACCACACCAGATTTATCAAGGAGGATATTCCCAGCCTGGAGCGAGAAACTTTTTTGAGCACTGAAAATTGGTGGTGTAAAATTGACTTATAAAGAAGAAATCCAACATAGAGACTAACCTTGATGTCACGATGTATATGCCCATGTCTATGAAGGTACTCTAAAGCTTTTAATGTTTCTTTAAGAATTGAACATATAACATGTTCTTCAAATCCATCTGGATATGAAAATTTCATCAGGTGCAAGCACGAGCCTTCAGCCATAAATGGCATGACCACCCAAAGGAATCGTTCAACAACGAATGAACAATAAGCGCTTATTACATTCGGGTGGTCTATCAAGCTCATTGTTTGGGCTTCCCGCCATATGTCATCCTATATAGAGCAACTTGGTCATCACAACTTAATGAAGAAAACACAGTATAATTGACATAAAGAACAAGCCCAAATCATTAGAGATAATGTGCCTCCCTGATGTCATTGACCATGTAGCTAACAAAAAGAAATGACAAATAGCTAATCTAGAATTTGCACCTTTGCAGGTCACACAAAAATATGTATGTTTTGATGATGATGATGATAAACAGATAATGAATATCGATTCATGTATTATAAATGCCTTCTAAATTGATATGCACAACACAACTATCTGTTAGAGAGCCGATGTCCACTAGCTTGGATGATCAAAGCACTCGGGTCCCTTTTCAAGGGGTCATTGGTTCATCGAGTCTATTTGCCCCTGCCCTCGGTGGCAGACGACTACCCACAAGCAGGGAAGTGGCACTTTGCTGGTGATGACATAATTGATTAGTACAAGTTCTAGAATTATATGTACAACAAATAAACCTTTAAAATGAAACTAAGGGAGCATTTCATATTATAAAAAAGAAGTTGATACTGATACTGATACTGATAGAAATGGAGATTGAGTTCTTTAGCTGCAACCAAAGCACTATCATACGTGAGACAAAACATGAAGGCAAAGTATTTACAAATTACAACAAGCAAGAGCCTTGCAGCTTTGCTGGAAGACCAATCACACTGGGAAAAGAATTAAAGGTCAAAGATGCAGATTACCAGGAGTGACTAAAAGGTTCAGAGCCATTCAGCAATTCTAAATCATGAACAAAAGAACAAACAGGTTCAATCAATTCAAGAACACAAGATAACTAAATACAACCACTGTCATCCAAATAAGGCATAAATATCCTTTCTGTCAGTCTACAAAGTGATGTTGGAACTTTTTACACAAGTTGATCCCTGCTATTGTGATCGAGGAAAACTGTTAAAAGTCCCATAGAGATCTCAGATTCCATAAAACCCACTTCCCAACTCCATATCCAGTCTGCTTTTCACAAACTCATACTGACAACAACATCAAGAACTAGCACCAGAGAAGAAGAGCAAACAAAAAGATTCAATTCAAACACAGGAGGGGCACACCTTCCTAGTAACTGAAAACCAATCGACCAGAGAAAAAAAAAAGGATCAAGATCCAGAGGGCTAGGGATGAATAAAAACGTCTATAGCAAATAATCAATATTAAATCTTGAACAGAGAAAATACAGGTTAATCAATTCGCCAGTAGAAACTAACTAGATTAAGCCGCCTTTCCAAATAGGCCGAAAAATTCCTTTCCAAGAGTCTACGAAGTGAAATCACAAATCTTAGAACAAGCCAATCCCAATCGCTTGCAAAAACAAATATTGATGATGAAACCCATTACGAAGTCCCAAAAAGATCTCAATTTCCACGAAACCTACTTCCCAACTCAGGAGCCGATCCGCTTTTCACAACACCACACCATCTAAAACCCACCCTCAATACGGAGAACTAGCGCCTGAGAAAAGCAAGAGACAAGATTCAAAACGGAGACGGGGGGCGTACCATCCTAGTTACTGGAAACCCAACACGCCAGAAATAATAAAGGTCAAGAACGCAGATAGTTTGAATGACGAAAACTTTAAGAGCCATTCACCAATACTAAATCTTGAACAAAACAACAGACAGGTTCAATCAATTCAAAACACGAGCTAACTAGCTTCAACCGCCTTCATCCAAACAGACCGTGTAAATCCTTTCCAACAGACCATGGAGTGAAGTCGATCCCAATCGCTTGCGATCTCGATGAGAAAAAACCCGTTACTGAGTCCCAAAAAGATCCACTTCCCAACTCCCGATCGAATCGTCTTTGGCAGTCCCACGATATCCAAACCCCACCGAGAACATCAAGAACCAGTACCAGAGAGCAGGAAGCAAAAAGATTCAATTCAGAGGCAAGAGGAGCGGGCTCACGAGGTTACTGTTGCAGCGATCAAGATCCAGTCGCTTGACGGCGACGATCTCGTTGGCCGGGACGTAGATCGCCCGATACACCGTGGCGCTGGCCCCGTGCCCGACCTCCTCCAGGAGCTTGTAGTCCGTCGGCGACGCCGAGTAGCTGCGCCTCACGCTCCCGTTCCTCCCCATTCCCCCTCTCCTCTCCCCCGATCGTCAGTCGCTCTCTCCCTCCCCGTTGACCACCGCCCCAATAAAAAGAGGAAACGGGGCCGCAAGGAAGGGGGAAGGCGGGGCGTGCGGACAAGCGGTCGGATCGAGCGAGCGAGAGAAAGGGGAGCCGTGGGAAATACCCAGAGCTGAGGTGGCGGTGGACGGTGTGTCGTCCGTACGAGCCGCTGAACGGCGCTCCGAAGCCAAGCAACCGAAAAGAGGGCTTGCGAAGCTGGGAGAAGAGAGAGAGAGAGAGAGAGAGAGGGGGACGTAACGGGTTTCCTCAACGCTTTTTCCTGCAATTTAGCGGAATAAATATCGGAAACAGAAAACATCAAATGTTTTCTTTCGGCCACTCAGCGCGACCACCCGTCTATCGTACCTTCCCGATGATTCAAGAATCCTCTGGTCGAAGGGGCCACGTTTGGGGAGTTAACGTGCATCAGCCGACGAAGCGAGGAAGGGACCAGCGGGGGAGTACCGTCCACGACGGGTGGCACGACATCGACCGCGCTGGACGCGAACAAGCGGTAGCATCCGGTCGCCGTCGAATCGATCGTTACCCGTGTCGTGGGTTAGGCCTTCGGCGTGTTAGTTCGTGTGGGAAATGGACCCGGGCCGCCACTTGCCTTGCATTATTGCCGGACCCCCTCCCGTTCCACAAGTCGTGTCTACTAGTAGCAACGAGACACGACGTCGTACGTACGAGTGCAGTCCACGAGCGTATGTTTCGGGGACGAATAATGTGGGTGAGCATGATTGGTCGTGTCTGCGTCGTGAGTACTTGGGAGGACGGGTTGTGCACGGAAAGATCTACGATTAGCAAACCAAAACGACGGTGGATCGTTGTTCCGATTGTTGTTGGTATGATGGTAACCTCAAGCTAATACTAGTCTTTTTATTATCTGATGATGATGATTTAAATCACGATATATTTTGATTTAAGATAGTGTGCAAATCTTACGTATCGGAATATCCTTTTCATGTATAATATTTATGAGATTTATTCCATTTGTTTGTTTGTTTTTTTGTTTGACCTCAAATAGAAAATAATATTTTTAGGATATTTTTAAAAAAAAATCTCAAGTTTTCTCTTTTTTTTTTTCTACTATGCCTCTTTTTATTTTATTCCTATAAATTATCTTCTATGTTTCTTAAAAAAATATTATTTTTTATTATCATAATGACCATAGTCACGATAAGGTGAAGGCGATGATCGATGAGACGATGATCATTTGTTATATCGTCATTTAAAAATAATTAATATTTAAAAAAATAAATTATATATATTATAATACCTATGAACTCTTTATCAATAGAAAAGAAGTTTAACTAACAATATCATTAAATTTTAGATTGTCCCACAAGAATTGGAATATAACGAAGATCTAATTTGGTACACATCATAAGTATGTGTTGGGAAAAGATATAGTTGATTGAAGATGTTGCAAAAACTATTAAAAGATTTAAATGATTCAAAAAAGTAGTCAAAGATTATTAGTTTTCATAAAGTATCGATCTTCTATAAAATGTTAGAAATGGTTATGTGACTATTATTGGGTCATAGAATCACACGTGTCGATCGAATAGATGTGATGTATTATCCAATTACCAACATGTCGAAGGCATAATTTCAGGGAAATAGACTTGTTGCTTTTTCTAAAGCTATCACGCCCACTAGAAATTGACAAGAAAGTAAACAAGCTACCAACCAAGTAATCAATATCAGGTAAAACGACAGATATTTGTCCTTTAAATTAATGTATAAGTGGTTGATGTATCGACTAAATCACATACCAAAACTCAAGAGTGTGGAGGGTAACATCACGAGTGTGACGCATCTTATGATGACTCCTGGATTGGTGAATGATCATAGCAAGATCTACAGTATTATTATCGAAAAGAAAGTGAAGAAAAGATGAAAGAGTGCTTTCAATCATGACGAGGTAGGAGGAACAAATGGCGCACTAAAGGTGATCCAAAGTATTATCGGACAGAGTTGCAAGACTTCAATTAATCTCATGTCTCATCGTGCAAATAAGAGATACTGATGTGTTGGTGAACAGATGTGCTATGGCTAGTAAGTCAGCACGGCTCGGTCCATAGGTCGATGTTGGGAGTCTTCTGCTGACTAAGTTGGACGCCGAGGTAAGTCGGACCCTCGCAACGAGGTATTGATTAGCATTTCTCGGTCCGGATGTCATCTGTGTCGAACAACGTTTCTCCATTCCTGGGCTAGTTGGCAGCTCGTATTTGTTCACTAGATGACGATTCCCAGGTCGAGACACTCGTGGCTCGGGCATTGGCCGCTTGCCTGTAAAAATGGCCTTCATCGGGTGGTTCCCGACTTTGGCCCCTCCGATGAGCAAGTCAGTTGTGGGTTCAATTGTTTTTGCTCTCCCTTAACTGGATGTCGACTAGGGGCTTTTATAGTATTATACCAGGGTCAGTTGCACGCGGGTTCGACGTGACCCCTGATCTTTGAGAGTTGAGATGGCACTTCTGACCGGTCGCTGTCTCGAGATGCACGGAGTGACATCAGACGGTGCCACCCCGGGTTCTCGGGATGTGACATGTCGAACAACGTCTCAATACAGATTCTGACTTGGCATGTGAGGGTGTTCCCTTTGCTGATTCTTAGGCTAGCATGATGATACGTGGATCGAACAGTGCCTTAGTACAAATTCTGACCTAGCGTATGGCATCGACTGTGACGTGTCTTGGGCCCAAAATATGCAACACCTTCCATTGTATATTTGTTCTTGTACACGATTCTTTGTCACTCGGAAGTTATCCTTCATCAATCTAAATGTGACATATGATATTATGATTTAGCCTCAATATGATCGATTTATAAGAATGTAATGAATACATTATTAGACTCGGTAAATTAATAGTTTAATTAACTCATTATATAAAACAACAAACTATTATCTTATTGGAATGTGCTAACTTTACAAGGTAAAATAATATTTAATCTTCCAATGTGCTGACCAATAAAGATTCTCATCTTTGTAGGTAAGACAACAAGATTAAAACAACCGATTTTTAAGCCAAATTTTTATTTGAGTAAATTCACCTAAACCATATCCAAACTAGGGCTAATTAAAACCAAACTTCCAATCAACACGAAAATAATAATTGAGGATACTAGCAGAGCAAAAAAAAAATAGAAATACAATTATTAGGGAGAGATACATCGAATGAATAGCGTCAGCTTCAATAAAGCACTTATTTTTAATTTTATAAAAATATTAAAAATATATTTAAAAGTGTACATGTGTGTATATATATATATATATATATATATATATATATATATATATATATATATATATATATATATATATATATATGCAAAATTAAATGGTCCAAATTAGCCGAATCAAGAGTGGACAATTGCTTGTATAAAGTGATCTCAGGGCCCAATCTCTTGTGCATCTCAGAGCTTTTGGACCAATCGACCCATGAGACAATTGCATTCTACCATCTCCGACAGGAACAGATAAGCTTTCCTTTCGATGCATCGATCATCTAATTTGATGCTCCAATCTTCACCTGATTGGAATTGTAATTCTTGTGCAAAAACTAGAGAAGCGATACAAAACTCCGCTTTGCGAATGGTGATGGAGGCAAAAAAGAAAGGAAAAGGCAAAGTAAGAGATCAAAGAAGATTCTTTCTCAGTTTCCTATTGGAAGCTGCGGAGACCAACATGCCCACCCCCAAGCACATCACCCAGATCCCTAAATCGACGCCCCATCTCACCCCTTCCATCTCCAACGCAACATCTTCGCCCTCCATACCCTTCCCGCCCGCCTGCTTTCGAACATCATCGTCGGATCCCTCCAACTCCCAGCCCCCTTCCTCTTCCTCTTCCTCTTCCTCGCCACCCTCGCAGCACAAGCCATCGCATCCGTCCGACTCCTCCGGTATCTCCTCCAACCTCGAGCAAAACCCCCTCCTCCGCCGCCGCTTTCTCCTTTCCTCCTCCAAGGCCGCCGCCACCTCCACCCTCTGTCCCATCGACACCCCCTTCTCCCCCACCACCCACACCTCCGCCGCGGCCACGGCCGCCGCATCGCCTTCCGCCGCGCACCGGCACTCCATCCCCCACACGCCCCCCCGCCGCCTGAACACCCCTCTCACCACCTTCTCCTCCCCGACGTACGCCTCGAACCGCACCCCCTCGCCCGCCCTCACCCGGTCCGTGCTGGCGAACACCGCCGCCTCCGTGTCGCCGCTCCTGAACAGCTCCGGCGAGCAGATCCGGTGGAGCGGCACGATCGCCCGGGCCGCGGCGCGAATCCTGGACCCATTTACCTCGAGCAAGCTGCCGTCGATCCGGGGGAGGTAGACGAGGGTGATGGCGCCCGGGAACAGTCTCCGTCCGCCGGCGAGGGAGACGCGTAGGTAGAAGCCCCGGATCTGGAGGCGGTCGCGGTCCCTGGGGTACCCGGCGAGTTCAGAGTTGCTCTCCATGGCGGATCGGCACATCCCGGTATCTCAATCTCACCTTGCCTATGTTCTGCTTGTGTATTTGTCGAGTAGAGTGACGAGCGTCGGTAGACATATAAGAACGAAAGAGGGCGAGTGATTTGGAGAGCAAATACTGGCGGATTTCGCAGAAGAGCGCCCTGTTTTTGTTCTCCGGCTTTGCGTGGACTCGAATCGGGGGGTTGCGCGGCACACGGTTTCCTGGTCCGAACGGCGTTTGACCGGACACGTGGCTGGAATTTAGCGGCCGAGAGAGTCTAGTTTTGGATGGTAGCGGCTCGGCGGTATAGTGAGTCTGGACGGCTTAAAACGTTGGGCCAAGGGATACGTTAGTTGATCCGGTGAGGAGGTCATAAAAGCGTACATGGCTTGACATCTCTAGCTCACACGAGCCACTCGTGACAAGAGACACTCTCTCACAAGGATAGCGGGCCCCTTGATCCTGTCTGATTTCTGGTGATGGGCTGTGGATTCTGCCTGCTTCATTTCTGGCGCTTGCGAAGATTAACCCTCCCATAGGTGTGTGCTGGAGCTAATTTATGTGACATAATTAACATCTTATTAATGTGAGATCACAACTGTTTGACCAACTCACCGAAACATTATAAAGAAGAGGAAGACCATACATAATAATATTAGAAGAATAAGGCTTTTATTGAATATATATATATATATATATATATATATATATATATATATATAAAATGGTCATGGTTAAAGTAGACCTTCTACGAGCACTAATCGAGCTACAAAAGTTTAGATAACATTTTTATTGGAATATAATTAGTTATGTAATATAATAAAATATGTCTAACTCATATTAAATATGCAGGATCTAAAGGAAAGTATGATAGAAATATTTATTTCACTGAATTTTTATATTTTTTTATTATTTTAAAGATTATTTAAGATTAGTTTGTTGGAAGATGAACTGATTCAATATATTCAAGTCAATGGTTTAATGAACTAATTCTCAAAATATGAACACTGATTGGTAAAAATGGATTATGAATGATTTTTTTGTTGCATGGATCGATAAAATGCTTTATTTATAATAAATAAATGATAACAAGCTGAATCTATCGAAGCTTTTATCAACTAAATTAATTTTCACAAATTATTTCTACACGAGATGAGCCTCTTCGGTGTCCCGCCACCGTACCACCGAACATGGAAAGACGTAGACAACCAATATAATATAGTCGGTGCACGTCACTTTGCCACAAAACACTGGTAGATTTGACGGCCAATTATATTTGGGGGGGACCGGACTGTATCTTATTCCATCTTAACTCTGCCTCACTCATTTCAATCAGTCCATTCATCGAACGATTCTCTCATAGTGCGTTGGGATACATTTGAAAGGTTTATTGTAGGTCTAATATAATTTTAAATATAAATTGATGATTGATATTTTTTTAAATCATATTTTGTCAAGATATTATATTGAGTATACTTAAATATTGATGCTATCTTATCGTAGCATTAGCATTTAAATATTTACAGAATGTTAATATTAATTTATTATACTCTATAAATCTCATGTGATTTTATCTAAAATTATAAAATTATCAAAATAATTTAGTGTGAAACCAATATGATTTCTGTTTTCTATAAGATCAAAAATATTTTATTTATTTTTTTCAAAAATATTTTTTATATTTAATAATAAAATTATATTTTATATTTATTACATATCCAAGCCATATATGTACTACATTATATATATATATATATATATATATATATATATATATATATATATATATATATATATATATATAATGATCCATTGTTTAAATAGACTTTTAACGAGCATTAATCGAGCTACAAAGATTTAGATAACATTTTTATTGGAATAGAATTAGTTACGTCAACAAGATCGATTGTAATATCATAAAATATGTCTAACTCATATTAATATTCACGATCTAAAGTAAAATATGATAGAAATACTTGCTTCACTGATTTTATTTTTTTTATTACTTTAAAGATTATTTAAGATTAATTTGTTGGAAGAAGAACTGATTAAAGATATTCAAATCATCCGTTTAATGAACTAATTCAAGGACTTAAGCATTTTAGCAAATTGGAGGTCCCATGAAAATTCTCAAAATGGATTGTGAATGAATTTTTAGATAAGCTATTTTTTATACGAATCAATAAATTATTTTATTTATAAAAAAAGAAACGACGAAGACGGAATCTTTCCAAGATTTTATCGATTAAATTAACTCTAAACAAATTATTTTTACACGACACGAGTCTCTTCGGTGCGCGTGCCACAGTGACACCGAACAACGCAAGACTCGCCCAACGAAGATGACGTAGTCGGCGCAGGACACTCTGCCACACGACGACGCAAGACTTGACGGCCTATTATAGTTGGTGGGGGCGGTCCTCCATCTTACACTATCGTCACTCTCCCTCGCTAATATTTACATCGATCCATCGTTCGACTCGAGTGCGTTCGAGAACAAATATGTATTGAGATGAATTGGTATTTAATAATTTTTTTATAATTATATTTTTACCATAATACTATATTAAAAATACTTAAAATATCGATGTTACCACATATTAGCATTAATATTTTAGTATTTGTTAAAATATTAATAATTAAAATTTTAAAAAAATCATATAATTTTATCTAAAATTATCTGATAATCAAAATAATATAGTAAGAAATTAGTATGATTTATATTTTCTATATGATTATATTTTATATATTTATTTTTAAAAATATTTTTTATACTTAATTTGTTATGATCGAGTCGACATTAAGAGGGGGTGAATTAGTGCGACGGATAAAATCACGTCGATTCGAAAAATCTTAGTACGATTAAAGACCGTATCGGAAAGCATTTAACTTTAAAACGTTTACAAGAATGTAATAAGCAAATAAAGTAAGTAAATCAGTTTGCAATATGAGAATTAAAAATAGAATAAAAATGTAAATCGATTTATAGTGGTTCGATCGTCATGACCTACATTCATTCCCGATTCCTCTTTCGTCGAAGCCATCGACATCCATTAACGATCTTCCTTCGATGGGCGAAGATCAACTACCATTTTACACTCTTTTTCCTTTTCACAGGTTTAAGAGACAATCCTTATAAGCCTCTCTTTCTTAGACCTCACTTTTTCCTTTATATAAACTTCTAAATATTATGAAGAAATGATCCCAAATCCTAAAAGAGTTTCCTAATTTTTTTTCAAGTATTCTTTTCGCCTTTTTCAAGTCAAATTTTGTGCTCAATTTTTGTTGCTTAATGCACGAATAGCTAGGGTATTTATAGACCCAAAATGGTTTCAAAATTTGAGCCAAAAAATATCTCTTCTTGGGTATCCCGAGTACTGACGGTATCATGGCCTGCAGCACTGACACCATGTGGTACTATCGCTTGGGAGTATGTTTGGATGATTCCACCACCTTACAGTCTCGAAGACTGAGTCTAGGATTGATGGTTCCATATGTTGGGTTACTGATACTTTAATGCCTCATAGTGGATCAACACGTACCTCATGTTTGAATAAATATAAAAAATACTAGAAGAATACATTTATCATGAAAATCTTTAATATATTTTTAAAATATAATTTTATCAATAAATTTATTTCAATACATATTTAAAATATAGTTTTCTTATTTATCCAACACTCAAAGCATTCCATAATTACACATTCAATAGACTTTTAAAATATAATTTTACTAAACAAAACTTACATCCACATATATTTAAAATATAATTTTTTTTATTTTCTAAATACTCAGAGTATTTCATAATTGGGCATTCATTCACGTCTCTTTCTCCAACTACATATTAATGCATCACAGTAGATATATATATATATATATATATATATATATATATATATATATATATATATAATAATAATAATAATAATAATAATAAATCAATATCTTTTCTTCTTCTTAGAAAGACCCCCACAAGTGGCTCAAAAAAGTGTATTGACAAGGCAACCGCGGCGACGAAGACTCGAGCAAAGCGACTCCAGAAATTTCACAGCACCGAGGCGACGAAGACTTGTGCACAGCGACTCCAGTGGAAGCTTCCTCTACGACTCCGGGAATCGGATAAGCATCACCTCCAACGCCTACGATTCCACAAAAAAAGTTACCATCCCCCCTTTCTCTCTTTATCTCATCGATTAACTATTATTGAATTATAATAAATTTAAATATTAAAAGAAGCTCTTCAGAATTTTTATATTTTGTTATACTAAAATAATTTATTGTCCTCTTTTGACGTAGTCAACGAGTCCGTGCACCATAATACATAATATAACTCGAGGCTTAGCTTTCGTGGATGACGACGTTGGATCACCTTTTCTGCCTCGTGCCATTTTTCTTCCCCTATCGCAGACGCCAACATATCGAGTGCCACAAGAGGCGTGCTCTTATCGGGACTCGTAATAATAAGCAAAGAAGGCGGTTTCCTTTCTCATTCCTTTCCAAAGGTTATCCATCGTCTCGTATTACTTACTATCTTCACCCGACTCTATTTCCATCTCTTTCTAACCACTATGATCGTATCTATAAAGATAATAATAAGATGCTGTCAATCTAACCTTTAATGCCGAGAGAGATTCCTTCTCGTACCATTGGGTTCACTCCGTGGGTCCTTCTCGAGCCTTCAGGATGCATCCGGTGACACCACGCGAGCTGTTCGAAGAAGACATCTCCTCCCCTTGCGAAGCACATGTTTCGCGTCCTCTTATCAATAATAATAATAATAATAATAATAAAGATAATGATAATGAATGCATCTACAAATGACATACGGCACCTCGAGCAGGTGACAGGGCTTTGAGCCTCTCGTTTCCGCCGGACCCGTCTAGGGCTTGCGTTCTTCACCTCTCCTCCTCTCCGCTCTCACGAAACGTGACCCGATTCATTGGACGGTCCTGCGTTTGCGTAGTCACTCCCGTTTCTTTCATTCGTCTGGTATACCTAACTGGAGTTCCTCCGCGGAGCATCTTAACGCGGTTCTTCTATAATTATCCCATTCGTCGTCCTCGTCGGCTCATCCACCAAAATCCCCGAGGAATTAGGAGAGAAGAGGAATAATGGCGGAGACGATCCCATCGCCGGCCTTCTCGAACCCCAAGAACCCTAGCCGTGAGGAAGACAAGGACGGTGGGGCCGACAAAAAGTGGGCGGTGGCGCCAGCCGCCAAGAAGGCCCGTGGCAGCGGGGTCGGAGACCCCGCTGTGGCCCTGGCGAACGCGCGTCACGAGTTCGGTGAGCACGGCGGGGTGAACATGTCGATCGAGGCGTCGGCGACGTTCACTGTGATGGAGGCGGAGACCATGCGGCGCATGTTCTCGGGTGAGCTCGGACCCGACCGCGACTTCTACATCTACAGCCGGCACTTCAACCCAACCGTCCTCAACCTCGGCCGCCAGATGGCCGCCATCGAGGGCACCGAGGCCGCCTACTGCACCGCCAGCGGTATGTCCGCCATCTCATCCGTCCTCATCCAGATCTGCGGCGCCGGCGGTCACGTGGTTGCCTCCCGATGCCTCTACGGCGGCACCCACGCCCTCCTCTCGCACTTCCTCCCCCGGTCCTGCGGAATCCGCACCACCTTCGTCGACATCGACGACCTCGACGCGGTGAGGGCGGCGGTTAAGGAAGGGGAAACCAAGGTCCTGTACGTCGAGACCGTGGCCAATCCGACGCTGGCCGTGGCCGATGTGCCGCGGCTGAGCGCGATTGCGAGGGAGAAGGGAACGATGCTGGTCGTGGACAACACCTTCGCTCCCATGGTCGTGTCGCCGGCGAGGCTCGGTGCCGACGTTGTCGTCCACAGCGTCTCCAAGTTCATCAGCGGTGGCGCTGACATCATCGCAGGTAACCGCCCCCCGCCGATCGCTTCTCTTTTCCAGCTGTTCGATCAGTTACTTTTGTTATTATTCATCGCAATATTGCACGCCGCTTCTATAGGAGTTTTAGTGACGGTTACAAGGAATTATATATATATATATATATATATATATATATATATATTCCCATATGTTGGGATACACAAAATTCTTGCATTTTTAAATAAGAAATAAATAATAAAAAATAATTTTGATCGAATATTCGTAAAAAAAGGGAAGATGGGATGACGGCATGGGCGAAGGGATCTCCCTCGAAGTAGGTGGTACGTGGACACAGTGCGTCCAGTGCTCGTGACTCATGTGAATCGGTGGACGTGTCCCGCCTTTGCACGTGTCCCGAGTGCGTTTGGCTGGACGCGGTTGTCCTCATCCCTGGCGGACGGTCCATGTAGGCTGAGCAAAGCTACGTGGACGTTGACAGGACGACTGCTCGTCGTGTCTGTTTTGTGAACCGGGTCTGAAGCTGGCATTTCATTTCAGGTGCGATCTGTGGACCGGCGAGCCTGGTGAACTCGATGATGGACCTGCACCAGGGGGCCCTTATGCTGCTGGGGCCGACCATGAACGCCAAGGTGGCGTTCGAGATCTCGGAGCGGCTGCCGCACCTGTCGCTGCGGATGAAGGAGCACTGTCACCGCGCGCTGGAGTACGCCACCCGGATGAGGAAGGCGGGGCTCAAGGTTATCTACCCGGGGCTGGACGACCACCCCCACCACGACCTGCTCGCCTCGATCTCCAACCCCGGATACGGCTTCGGCGGCATGCTCTGCGTGGACATGGGCACCGAGGAGCGGGCCAACAAGCTGATGCACCACCTCCAGAACACCACCCAGTTCGGCCTCATGGCCGTCAGCTTGGGATACTACGAGACCCTCATGTCCTGCTCCGGCAGCAGCACCAGCAGCGAGATGAGCCCCGAGGAGAAGACCCGGGCCGGCATCTCCCCCGGCCTCGTCCGTTTGTCCGTGGGCTACAGCGGCACGCTGGAGCAGAGGTGGAGCCAGTTCGAGCGGGCCCTCGCGCTCCTCCACCCCCCTCCCTCCTCCCACAAGCAGCAACCAGCCCTTCTACTCTAAACGTATTGCGAGCTGTGTGTGTGATGACGGTTTCCACACGACCACCGTGTAGTGCGCTCCGTGTAGCTACTTTTTAACTTGACTGAATAAAATATAAGCTGCGTTTTATCTGCGTATGCACCACATCCTATTGTCCTTCTGAATTGAATGCCTGCGACGAGTGGCTCAATCCCCAATGATCCATGTGACACCGCTATCACCGTCCGAGTTCCTAAAACACAGGATCCAAAGAAAACATGTTACGGGAACAAATACGGTAGGAATTATTATTACAAATTCATTTATCTGCAAGAGTAATATAAGAACCGTTACATGACACGCTAAAGTTCTTGTCGCCATTCCATGTCAATAATTCTCGGAAATAACGCCATAATTGTGGCAAAATAAGCTATAAATTCTGGATTAACGGACTTTAACGATGTACAAAAGAACAATAACCTGGCAAGGATCTGAGAGAATAGAACTACACAATGAACTGATGAGAAAAAGAGGGAAACACTGTAGAGGTAACTGTACAGGATGATTGGTAACTGTAGAGGCAGCAAGATGGGACCGTGTGATCCGAATGCAAGTTCGATTTGGGTCCGATTCGATCCGATGCCACGGGTCAAATCTCTGACGTGGACGAGCTTTTCGATTTCGGGTCAACCTAACATAACAACTCGGATCACGTCAGCTTATTCCCCATGAAGTAACGGAATCGACCGTCCCGTCCTGCAAGAAACGAGCAAGGGGCGATGGCACGACGCTGTCCTGAGCAGCCACGCCGCAACCGACACACCCACTTTTGCACCCCTGCCCAGCTCTCAGATTCTGTAGGGCCCATACCCCGAAGCGACGTCCAAGAACGGCCCGTTTGAAATTTGAACACACGTTGAGCCACACACCCCTCTCCGTCTCTCTCACACACACACACTCGCTCTGTTGGTTTGGTTTCCTTCCAATTTTTGCCCCCTCCTCTGCCCCCATCATAACCCTGTCTTTTCCTCGAGCCGATGACCGTTGCCACCGCCGCCGATGACGACGACGACGAGCGCGAGCATCCCCGCACCCGTCGCCTGCTCCTCCACGCATCGCCACTGCCTTCCCTGCACCCAACGCCGAGGAAGCGCCGCCGCATCCGCCGCTGCCGTCGTCGCCCTCCTCCTCGCCACCTCCGCCTGGCTCTCCCTCGTCTTCTCCTCTCCCTCTATCCGCCTCCACTGGGCCCACATCCGGACCTCCGCCTCCCCCTTCCGCCGGGCCTCTCCTCCCCCGCTGCCCGGCCCCTCCACTCGAGTCCCTCCCCCTACTGGCCCTCCCAACCGCCTCCGCCCGCTCTCCCTCCGCCACCTCGTCTTCGGCATCGGCGGCTCCGCTCACCTCTGGCCGCGCCGCCGCGAGTTCGTCCGACTCTGGTGGCGGCCCGGCGCCATGCGTGGCCACGTCTGGCTCGACGACCGCGTGCCCCGCCCGCCCCGCAACTCCTCCCTCGCCCGATCCCTCCCCCCCGTCCGCGTCTCCGAGGACATCTCTCGGTTCCGATACACCAACCCCACCGGCCACCCCTCCGGCCTCCGCATCGCCCGCATCCTCTCCGAGACCTTCCGACTCGGCCACCGCGGCTCCCGGTGGTTTGTGCTCGTGGACGACGACACCATCGTCTGCCCTGATAACCTCGTCGCCGTGCTCGCCAAGTACGATTGGACCGAGATGGCGTATGTCGGGAGCCCATCGGAAAGTCACTCCGCCAACACCTACTTCAGCCACGCGATGGCATTCGGGGGCGGGGGGATCGCCATCAGCTATCCTCTTGCCGTAGCTCTCGCGGGGATGATGGACGAGTGCATCGAGAGGTATCCAAAGCTGTACGGCAGCGACGACCGGTTGCATGCATGCATCTCCGAGCTCGGAGTGCCTCTAAGTCGCGAGTACGGTTTCCACCAGGTGTGTGTACTTGTTGGTAAATCTCTATCGTGTATCTAATCCTTTTGCTCATTCAACATACATTATTGCATGCATGCATCTCCGAGCTCGCGAGTCCCTCTTCAGAATCCATAATTGATGGTAGTAGCCAACTGTCCTATTCTTGCTTTAAATTTTTTCTACCATGTTTTTGGTGAATCAATAAATTGTTACTGATTTCATGATAAAAAGTTTCTACTCTTCCAATTTTTAGAGCTCTGCATCTTTTAAAATTTAATACAGAGGCCAATTTTCTTCACATAATTGACCAACTCGCTGATACTCTTATGTAATGAAGATTGATATGAATGATTGCGTGATGAGTTCTACCGCTTTGATGTCATTTTAATTCTGTTCAATGTCACAATTTCTAATTTTCTATTTGTTGTTGTCTCAGTGGGATATCAGGGGAAATGCCCATGGTCTTTTGGCTGCTCACCCTGTTGCTCCTTTCGTATCAATTCACCATGTTGAAGCCGTTGACCCCATCTACCCTGGCTTGAGCACTCTTGGAAGCCTGAAGCGTTTCACCAAGGCTATGAAGGCTGATCCTATGAGTTTCTTGCAGCGGTCAATTTGTTACGACAAGAGGAGGAAGCTTACATTCTCAGTCTCTCTGGGTTACGTCGTCCAAGTGTTCCCAACCATTGTCCTTCCACGAGAGCTGGAACGTTCTGAACAGACTTATATTGCTTGGAATAAGCTTAACAACAGGAATGAGTTTGATTTTGACACAAGGGATACCTACAGGTCTGTTTGCAAGAAGCCAGTTCTGTTTTTCTTGAGAGATATTGAAAGGGATGGAAATACAACGCTGGGTTCATATAGACGAGTTAAGGGGAGAGACAATCTAAAAAAAAAAGTATTCTGCTTTCCTCGAACACCTCCTCTACCTGACGTGAATGAAATCCAAGTCTTTGGTACTCCATTGAGCGAAAATTGGCACTTGGTTTGTTTCCCAGTTCTGATTGCGCTTCTTTTAGGCCTTGACTAATGATATATACCATTTCATGAAATTGTTGATTGTTTTCTCTTTCCTGTACAGGTGCCTAGAAGGTTATGCTGTAAACTAAATCAAAGACGTTATGGGACTCTGAAAATTGCAGTTGGGCAGTGTGATCATGGAGCTTCGGGGTCTGCTGCTGGTTCCCTTTGACTATAAGGTGCATTAAGTTGTATATCATCTGACCAGATGGTGATTATTGTGAGCAAAAAACTCTATTTTCTCCATGCTTCAACTTTTTTGTTTCATGCTTGGAGATGTTCCTCGGAAGATGGAACGGTGGTGTTCTGAAAGGTAGGCCTTGCAGGGTTTCATAGTTATATTGAGTTATTTCTCATTTTCTACGAATCTAGAACAGAGGTTGAGCAGTGTGGGTATATCTTTTGCCTTCGAATTATGTTAAAAAAACATCTCATGACAATCTAATTTTTGAACCCAATAATTAGACACGGATCTTGGTTTTCTTCTCTTCTTGATCACGGTAGCTTGATGCTTTCTTTCTCTATTGGAGATAACAATGAGAATACTCAAACATAAAGTGAATCTTACTCTTATGGGTCATTAAGTGATAAATTGAACCTTGAATAGTGGAGTAGTGAAGCTGCAACGAAACTGTAGAAACTATTCTCCCCATAGGCCCTTCTTGTTTATTCTTAGTTATTTTAGTTAGTTGCACTTGAATTGCTAGGAGCATAATGCTAGATAATAGACTGTTCCAGACCCTTGATCAATGGAAGCTTTATGCACTTTTCCACCTTTACATACCATTTGCTAAGAAATTACATACTTCCCCTTGTCAGGTATGCTATATTGTATTCTAGATATCAAAAGGAGTTATTTTCTTTCCTCACTCAGTGTGTACATTTATCATGTACATGAAGGAGAATGCATATTTAATGAGTATATAATCTTCGTACAATTTGACGCAAATATATCGAAGAATGACATGTTACTTCTGTACTTGTAACTTTGAATGAGTTCCTTTGATGATGTGCTGACTCCGTGACATGATGATTTTTCCAAACACTTGATGTTATTGTTTAAGTAGATGTTGTTCCTTCACCCAATTTGGTCTAGGCTAGTTCTTGAATAATTAAATATTTTGGGCGTGGAATGAAGTCATTAATACTTGGACTATCACAAGTGTTATACAATGCATAAGCATTATTTGGTTGACTTACATGTATCCGAATTGAGTTTTACTTGCATCAGGAGCTCTATGAGTTAATGAATCTCAAGGGCATGGGCTGTTTATCTGAACTCTCTTGGTTTTGACATACATATCCTTGACTTGAGGTTTACTTTCATCAGAAGATATACAAGTTCATGAATCTCAAGGGCATGAGCTGTGTCTCTGAGCTCTCTTCTGCAAATGCACATACGTATTAATATTACCAAATTTACATTCTTTTTCAATAGTAAGCAATAGACTTACTTGATAATATCTTAATTTAAAATGAGAAGTAGCCTGTGACTAGAGATGGACAATTCATCTTTTATGTGGAATCAATCATAATAAGAAAGTTCTGATGGGCTCTATTAGTAACTAAACAGGTATAATTTGTATGTGAGAGGAAAAACCTAGATGTGAATCTTGAGATCTGTTCTATGTTGAAGGTCGTTGCAAAGGGACGGTGTTGGCCACTCAATTTTTTTTTATGGGGCTTAATCAATTATAAATTTGTAATAATACTTGTGTTTTGAGTTTGATGTAAGAGGCAAAAAGATGGAACCGAGAACAATGAAGTTGCTTAAAGTGATTAGTGTGGGATTTGTTGGATGACTTTGTCCTAGCCTTGTCCAATTGTTTTTTTGTTTCAGAAAAGGAACAACAAAAACCACGAATAGAAAATGATTGTTGGAAAATGTTTATCATAGTTTTAAAGTACTATTTTTGGTGGACACAAACTGTTATGTAGTTTTAAAGTGAAGTAAAGATGATCAATAATGGGGCCAAAAGCATGTGGGCCAGGTTGACACATAACTTGGTTACAAAAAAGGGAGAATCACTTACATCGCATATATGTTTATAAATGAAGTTAATCATGTGTGTTCCTGGACAGGTAAATTCTCCTGAAATGAACATGTCTAACTTCAAATTTCTGTAATATTTTAAACTGCATGGAAAGTTTATAAGCTATTAGAAAACTAGGGACTGGCATGCTGCATGGGCCTGGACCTTTAAATAAAGTGGATAATTTTGTTTCTATTCTTGCAGGACCATGATAACCCTTATAATATGTGTCTTCCTCTTCATTTTCTTTTCTTTGTTCTTTTTATTAGACAGGTGAGGTATTATTGATTTAGTTTCCTGTTTGATCAGATTCATTACTGTATATAACATGTATTAACTATTGGGGTAGGCCTATTAAAGTTATTAGTATGATAAAATTAAATTTTGGTTGAAGTTGACCGACCTATGCCCTATTTTCATTACTACACAAAATCCTGAATAGAAAATTAGAATCATATCTGACATGGTTTTTAGAATGAGGCAGGACTGTGGCCAATCTGCAATCACTTTTTGATATATATTTTTTCTCTTTACGGGCATGTCACTTTAGATGGCATTGTAGTATGGTTGTGGTTTCATACCTTTTTGCAAAAATGCTACTTGGTTGTGGCTGCTGCAATATGGAACATATTGACATGTTAATATCATGATTTGGCCCATTTCATCTATTGATACCATTTAATATATGATTAACTATAAGCTAATTGAATTGGTACCGTGTTCTTTGGATTTATATTTAGGGTTATATAAAAACTTGCAAATTATATGTACTCAATATGCACCTACCTGAGTATCATGCTAGTATAGCTGTATTTTGTGTATCATGCTAGTATAATAAACTTGAGTATCATGCTAGTATAGCTGTTTTTTGTGCACTAACACAATCAAGTTATCATTCATTGGGCATGGGCATGGTATGTGGCATGCTAATCCTTGATACAAACATCATGAATTATAATCTATAACTGCCACTGGGTTCTTATGTCCTTGTGGGGCCTAACAAATTTACCATTCATACACATATTGTTGACAAACTCTGGAAGTTAAGTTACATTAAACAGAATGTCCTTAGGCACAAGGTATCATGTCACACTGGTCACATGTATCGCATGTTTGATTGGTTTAAATGTGAAAGAAGATCATAGAACAACAAGAACTCCAAATCATGTATTGCCCATCTGACCTGCACATACTGGTGAGGTACTAGCTGGCATCTGTCTGTTACAATTGTGCACACGTGCAAGGCACCAAACCCTAGCAATTTTGATGCCTAGGTGCCACTCTCAGTGATTAAATGAGACCATGGCTTTCCAAGGCAATGATCCCCTAATGATATGACATGTATGTGCCATTGTTATGCCACTTTAATAATCATATAAAGCTTTATCGTGCCAAGGCAATCGATTCTTTAGTTCTCATCTTCATCTCTTTCTTATAAGTTTTTGGCGAATGACATCTTTTGCCACTTCCACTGGAACCTTGCTAATTTTAGAAATTTTGTAGATATCTTGTTAATAACAGCCTATTTTATTATTGAATCAAGATATAATTGAATGAAGGTGCACATTTGAATTTGGCTTTACTCCGTTGTTTAAGCTTTTAGCTATTAATATCTTGAAGCATCTCTTTCGAGCAAAGATGTCTGATTTCAGGAAGTTCCGTGGTACCTTAGGACTCCCACATGTCACTTATTCTTATTCTTGTCTATCTGATGGGTTACCTATGTAGCATTTCTCATCATGTTCGGTCTGCTGCTTGCATGACGGTGGGGCTATTATATTATGTATGGCTGACCATTGTATGGAAATAACTCAATCATTCACTATGGACAATGAACATATACGAGTTGGTTTTTCGTTTGAACTTTTTTCTCTCATGCTGTACCTTTTCGCTTTTCTATTCTGTCGAGACTTTTCCATGATAATTTGGGATGCTTGCTTAAGTAGTCAGTATCACCTCCAAATATCCTCTAATTCATGCATAGCCGTGAACTTATTGCTGTCACATATATTTCCTTTTCTGTGTTTATGTGTCATGGTGTCAAGGTTTTCAAATTGGAGAATTTACAAGCTTTTGATTTACTTAAGTGTTGGTTTTCCCTGGATTATTTGAGTTCTATTTGTCAATCCAGCATTCTCAGTTTACCCATAAGCATTCTCAAAGTAGGTCATCGAACACTTGGACATGATGAACTTGGGTCCAACTATTTGGTGGTCATCATAAGCAGAAGTAATTGGGCCTCATCTAAGGTTTCCTGTATGGCACAGATTATCAGATACGTTCCTTTTCCAATTAAAGAACATTTGCTTCTACAGATTATTTTTTTCTGACTCTTATTGATTCAATTTATCATCTGGATCTTTGAAATCAACATAGAATAAAAGAGTATGGCATCCCCATAACATATTCTCACCGACAAATCAGTTATAAAGTGAAGTTGTCTTTGTTATATTTAGCATGTTCGGACATCTGGAATTATTCTTAAAATAGTGAACTTCGGCACAGCTATGCTCTCGAGTGATCGGAGGTTCTAATATTTTTTTTTTCAAATGAAAACCGATACATTTGCCCTTCTGGTTATGGTTATAAATGGGTCCTTCTGCATAATTTTCTCCATTTTTGACAACTTAGTTTTCTCCTTAGCTTCAGAATTATCATAACTGCATCACTTTTTATTCTGCCTTTGTTACTGAACTGTTCGATTATTCATGTTGTTAAGTTTGTCACCAGTGTTACTTGGAGGATTTGATGATGCATGTACTTGTATGGATGTCTAATTCTATATCGTAATAAGATCAAAAACTGCATGGCTAATGATATATATCTTGGTAAGCAGCTGGAACTAAAACAAGTCATGTATTCTTTTGACGTGACTTGCTTTATCCTGCACTTTACTTGCAATGTTCATATGTTTCAAGATATTTGCTAGAGGTTGTTCTAATTCTACATGTAACAGAGGCATCTTAGTCTCTATCCAAGAAGAAAAAAAAATGCACCAATTCAAGTTACTATTGAGTTGTGATGCCATTGAGATATGTTTGATGGATGGAATCACTTAGATATTTTTTCCATCACCAAGTGTAGAGATGTTCACAGATTAGGTAATGTCATCAATTATGATAGCATAATAATAAGTTAGATTTTGTGAGTTAGATTTTGATCTGATATGACCAAAGTCTTGGGACATGTACACATTTAATTTTACGAACTTTAGAGTATGTATGTCTGATATGGGATGTCTGGACTTCCATCTTAAATTGAGCTGCTGTGTCCTGAGGCACCTCAGCAGCCCATGAAACTTACGATTCAAGTCTCCTCACTGGCCGTTCACCCTGACACATGTACTTCCGCTTGCAGAGACGAGCCGTGCTGCGCCATTACGAGCCTGCAAAGCTGGTCCGCCGCTGTTGCTGCTGCTGCTGCATGTGAAGGCCCGTTTCCGAACTCTGCCAAGGCTTCCGACGATGAGCCACCCGTGCGGGATCGCAAGTACCAAAAGGTAAGCTTAATTGTGATCCTACCACCTAACATTTCCACCAATTCAATGAGGGCGAGAGAGAGAGAGAGAGCTCGCGTTGACGCCTCGCGTCGTCGCTGTCATGCTCTCCCGCGCCCGGCCATGGAGCCATGCTCTGTGGGGCGTACGAGTCGTTGCCACTGCTCGCTCGGCTCGAGCTCTTCGTCCCTCCCCCCTTCTCCCCATCTGCCCTCTTTAATTTCCTCGTCATCAAAGCCCTTTGACCGAGTGATTGGCTCAGCTACATGGACGGCGGCCGCGGACGTCGATAGTAATGCGATGTCAGGCGCCGCCGTTCCGTGCCGGTCGTGCCATTGTCTGTGGACCAAACCCAACCGGGTTCGTTTTGGTACTCGCACTAAGCAGTGTTTTTCCGTACAACAGATGAGTACTCGAGTCAGGTGCGTCCAAATTTGCACAGTGCCTGTCACTGAAATGACAATTCGGCACCCTTTTTTTATTTATATTAAGATAATTAATACGAGGGAGATTGGAAAATAACTGAAGTTTTTGAATTTAAATAGACGATTTATATTATAAGTACATAAAATTTATATTATAAGTAGTTTGATTGGTATCAGAGTCAAGAGTCAAAAAAAAAAAAGTTTAAAAGGAAGGAAAAATCCAAGTAAATTACAGGGTGAAGGAGCAAAGTGAAGAGCAACTTGAAGAGGAAGGATATATGGCTTGTGGTCGGACAAAATCACATGCTCGATGTTCCTTCAGTGGGGTTAAGGAATTAATTCCCTTTATAAGATGGTGCGTCGGCTACGTGCATGGTCTTTAAACCTCCTATTCCTCGACTCTCTCCAACCCCAAAAAATATATATATGTATCACCAATTTCCCTAAAATGTTACGTGGGTTTACTGTTCCATATGCTTTCTTCTTTAGGCATCCGGTTTCACGTCGTTGTCGTCGTGGAATAATCTTTCTTTGGCTGACCAAATTTAAATGGAAAGAAGTCCTGAATTTTACTGTAACATTAGGAAAATTATGTTTAGATCGGATGAGCGTATGGTTCGACTGCGTGCCACGTCGCATTGACATACTTGTGCGATGGAAACCTAACACACACACACCAAAATATCCCATCTTTGATGTAATTTTTATGGTGAGGTGAAGTAATAATCGACTCCTTTATCCTGACAGTAATGGTAGGAAAGAAAAGGTATTTTTGTGGCATGATGGTGTCAGCCACTTTGAAATTTTGGGGTTGTGTGCCATCCAACTTTAATCCTTCCTGCCTTTTACCTTATTCCCTCCCCTCCCCAATCCACTTTTACTTTTATCCTTCTCCATTGTTTTCACCTTCAAATGATTGAGACTCTTTGCAACGGTATTTGGACTCTCTCTCTCTCTCTCTCAGAGCTCATTGTCTTTCCCACCTCCCTTGGTTGTTATCGGACTTCACAGATTTGCTGGCCGACAAAACCTCTCCTGAGCTCGTCAAAAGCCGAGTCGTCTGTCTCGACTCTTGGTGCCCTGCGACGCACGGTGTTCGATCTATTCCATGCACCGAATTTTCGATTTTTTTTATTATTTTCATTTTGGAAAGATAGATAGGCATTTCAGATCTAAACAAAGAATGTTGTTTGAGAATTCTAAAAATTAAGTATATTTATTTGGAAAAAAAAGACCCAAAAAGAGATAAAGAGGTGTTTTATCGTCAAAAATTCACCCTTATTGTGGGACCACGTTCGCACGTGCCGGATTGTTCCGGGCCGAAACATGCCAACTCGTCATAATCTCGATGCCCTACCCGCACATTGATACATTGATTCTTGTTCATATTTAGGTGCCGATGGCCCCCCCCCCCCCCTTCCTTTGCCATCGAATTCCATACGGGCGAGGGGAGAAGCCTTTACTCCGTGGTCCCGTGCGCCATCGCATGGCATCGCATCGCATCGCATCCCATTCCATCGCCCTAATATTTACGACCCGGCCCATCGGTCACATGATGGGCCCATCGCCACGGCGTCGGTCCCCCGACGCCGCCCTCCGATCGAGATCCGACGGTGGCCGTGTCGATCGACGCCGTGACAAATCATGCGGCGCACCATTAATTCCAAGTGCCGTAGATCGGCTCTGCGCCATCCCATCACGCAACGCTTTGTTGCGTAGCAGTACTCCCTCTTCGTCTCTTCTCTCCGTTAAATCGCCTGTGATTCGACTCCTCAGCATAAGTGAGTGTATTAGTACCGATGCCCACATGGGTGGCAGTCCTATCGCTCGAGTCCACGCCAAGGGATCCAATTGGGGTAAGTGAATTATTGTTGGACGGGGATAAAATAATTACGTGGGAAAATTAAGACGAATTATTAGGGGGGGGGGGTCCCACCCCTAATAACTCAATCGCTACCCCTCCCTCCCTCCCTCCCTCCCACCACGTTAAGTAGCAGTAAACCCGGAAATGGACGTCTTAACATGAGACTTAAAATTAGCCACCACACAGTCTCGGTTGTTTTCTTGTTGGAGCTAATAATTTCGCGTCGTCTTCAATCGTTATCATATTGGGGTATCACATGAACGAGAGATTCCCCCCTCCTCTGAGTTCTTCTACTCGGCTTTCTTACGTATGCGTACGTATTAGAATATAAGCTATTAGTCGGCCCTCCTCCTACATCTTACGGTATCCACAGAATCCTTGTGGTAGCCGATTAGGCTTTGGTCTTATTTCTTCCCCTCTCTCTCTCTCTCTCTCTCTCTCTCTCTCTCTACGATTGGCCATAAAGAACGGCTGGTATTAGCTGGCTTAATCAGAGAGAGAGAGAGAGAATGGTAACATGACAGGATGTGTAGGGTTATATTTTGTAGGGGGAGGTTTCTGTGGGATCCGCGATACTCGCCCGTCACGTTCTAGCCCTCTCCGGTGGGACCCATTAGACAGCTGTAACAATGTGTTCTTGTCTCCCAATCTATTTTTTTTTTTTTCATCCCTTTCAGGATTTGATTTTTTTGACCTAATTTCTGAAAAAACCCTTTTTTTTTTCTGGAAAGTATCAATCGTTTTTAGAATTTTATAAATGATTAGAATACCCCCAATCATCTATCCCTTTTTTTTTCTCTATTTTTTTAATGTTTTTTTCTGATACTATTAAAAATATTATTTAAAAAATGATAATATATATTTCTTCGTATACTTTTATGTTTGGTTTGGGAAATGTATTTGCGAGCTGTGAGGTGCGAAACAAACGCGTTTGAATCACGTAAATAAACGAAAATTCACGGTCACTGTCGACCAATGGAGGAGTGGGACCCAACTCCATGTCAAACAGTAGTCAGGTGGAGGTATGAAAGGAGGAGGAGGAGACTACCGCGTGCCACGCCGTAACCATATAATTAATGTTCCCAACAGCTGGTCGTGTTGGCAGGGCAGTAACCCATTGTTTACTATCAGATATTTGGAACACGTATTATTCTTTCACCGGTATAATAGACTTATAAGGAATAATAGGGGTTTTTAGTCACCATGCTTTCTATCCAATGCCTACTACTCTCTTTCTTCTCTTTCCAGTTGTCTGTGCTCCCATCTTTTTATTATTATTATTATTATTATTATTATTATTATTTTCACTCCATGTACTGATTTCCTTTTCCGATTTCTGATTCCTCCAATCCCCCATCTCTCTCTCTCTCTCTCTCTCTCTCTCACCCCCCACTGCGGAAGGAAGGGAAGAGAGGGAATCGAGTTCCGTTACTAGTGATACAACAACTGGTTCTAACCGCCCCGAACTGTTGTTAAGAGCTCAAAAGGATCACAATCTGCAGAGCCATGCAGCAGCAGCAGCAGCAGCAGGGAGGGTCGCAATTCGGGGCGCCGCCGCAATCGGAGACGCCGACGATCGCGGCCGCAGGGGCCGCTGCGCGAGCTCACGTCCTCCAGCCGCAGTTGTCGGAGCTGGCGGAGGCCGCCTCCCCCATCAGCAGCCGGCCCCCGGCCACGGCAGCTCCTGCAGCCGGATTCGACGAGCTGGGCCCCGCCATGGGCGGCGGATTCCCGGACGACGAGGCCCTCGGGGCGGGCGAGGAGGCCGAGCGCGGCGGCGCGCCCGGCAACCGCTGGCCGCGGCAGGAGACGCTGGCGCTGCTGAAGATCCGCTCCGACATGGACGCCGCCTTCCGGGACGCCACCTTTAAAGGCCCGCTCTGGGAAGAGGTCTCCAGGTAAAACCCAACCCAAATGTGGAGCCTAAAGCTCCTTCTTTCCCCCACCTTCCCTTCCCTCTCATCCCGGACCTGTGTTGCTATAATTGTGATACGAAAGGAGACTGGTTAACAGTTTCCTTGGGATCTCTACTTCACCACCTCCTCCTGCTGCTGCTGCTGCGGCGGCGGCGGCGTGTTAAGAAAAACCAAACCGCTCCGAGTCTTTCTCCGAGACAGCTAACGGACGATCTGTTCTTGGATTCGTACCACGGACTCCACTGCAGCTGCAGCAGTGACGGAGAGAGAGAGGTTCAACTTCTGTCAAGAAGCAGAAGAAGAAAGCATAAATGAGATAGAGAAAGAGAGAGAGAGAGAGAGAGAGAGGGAGGATATCTTCCCATCTCTCTTCTCTCAGATCCTGCGCTCTCCTTTTCTTTCCGTTTACAATTGTCTCTTCCCTGAAATCCATGAAAGATGCCACCGCTACACCGATCCCAACCAAAGGCTTTAAGACAACCGAGGATGCTTTGTAAGACAACCGCGCATGCGTTGCCGTCAATGCAGCCATCGAGGCGCATTCTTTCTTTTAGTTTTAGTGTCGTTCCCCCAACCTTGATTTTTATTTATTGATTTAGGTCGTAGTCAGCATATGATTCGGAGTAGATGCCATTTGTGTGGATGGAGGCCGGCATATCTATCTCTATTTTTTCCTGTGTGTTTGGTCCATGGCATTCAAGTTCTTCTTCTTCTTCTTCTTCATGAGTAATGGTGGTGGCGGTGAGCAGGAAGCTAGCGGAGTTGGGCTACAAGAGGACCGCAAAGAAGTGCAAGGAGAAGTTCGAGAACGTGCACAAATACTACAAGCGCACCAAGGAAGGCCGAGCTGGCCGCCAGGACGGCAAGGCCTACCGCTTCTTCAGCCAGCTCGAGGCCCTCCACGGCAGCGGCGGAGGCGGCGCCAACACGACCGCCGCAACGCCCCTTGCGGCTGCCTCGCCTACCACATTTAGTTTCGCAACGGGCACGGCGGGCCCACCGGCAGATAGAATTCAGTCGTCGCCCATCACCGCCCCGGCCCCATCACCAGTCGCCATGCCGGCTAGGGTCGCCCCCGAGTTTGGCCCACGAGGAATCTCGAGCTCGGCCGCCGCCGCAGCCGCTGCAGGTGGAATCAGCTTCTCCTCAAATTCTTCCTCTTCTTCGTCGTCGGAGTCGGACGATGAGGAGACCCAAGTGGCCGGCGGAAGCCGGGAAGGGCGGAAGCGGAAGCGCCGCGGGGGCTCGCGCTCTAGACGGCGGATGATGGCCTTCTTCGAGGGGCTGATGCAACAGGTGATGGAGCGGCAGGAGGCCATGCAGCAGCGTTTCCTGGAGGCGATCGAGAAAAGAGAGCAGGACCGGATGACACGAGAGGAGGCATGGCGGCTGCAGGAGATGTCGCGGCTCAGCCGGGAACAGGAGCTGCTGGTCCAAGAGCGCGCCATGGCGGCGTCCCGAGACACCGCCGTCATTTCCTATCTTCAAAAGATCAGCGGCCAGACGATCCCATTGCCCGCCACGCCGGCCACCTCCATCGCACCGCTTCCTCCACAGTCGTCGTACACTCCGCCTCAGCAGCAGCAGCCACCGTCGAAGCAGCAGCATCACACGCAAGTCACCGACGTCGCGCGGCATCAGTCTTCATCGGCGACACAGTTGGTGCCGATCAGCTCAGAGCCTCAGGAGGGCGTCGGCGGCGGGGGCTTCGAGCCGCCATCGTCCTCGAGGTGGCCCAAGGCGGAGGTCCATGCTCTAATCAAGCTACGGAGCGGGCTGGATTCGAGGTACCAAGAGGCCGGGCCTAAGGGTCCCCTCTGGGAGGAGATCTCCGCGGGAATGCGGCGGCTCGGCTACAACCGGAACGCCAAGAGATGCAAGGAGAAGTGGGAGAACATCAACAAGTACTTCAAGAAGGTGAAGGAGAGCAGCAAGAATCGGCCCGAGGACTCCAAGACCTGCCCTTACTTCCACCAATTGGACGCTCTCTACCGCAAGAAACTGTTCGGTAGCAGCAGCGGCAGCGGCGGCGGTGGCAGCATCACCGTGGGAATTCCACAGCAGCAAGAGCAAGAAGCCAATCGCAGCCCGACGTCCGAAGAACAACACCGGCAGCAGCCTCCCGCCGAGGCCCCCGGCAAGAGCGGCAACGACAACGGTAACGGAAATGGTGGGAATGCTGAGGCCGGAGGAGGTCCCGCCGGCATCTGTGCGCAGACGAGCAACGGCGGACCTCCGCCCAGCTTCTTTGATGAAGGGATGAAGAAGGTAAGCACGGCTCAGTTGCTCTCACCGATTACTGCTCATGTACTCGTGATCCAATCAGATCGTTGCATTTGAAGCCAGAAGACATTGTGAAGGAGCTGATGGACCAAAGGCGACATCAGCCGGTGATGGGCGACTACGACAAGATGGACGAGCCCGACAGCGATAACCTGGAGGACGACGACGACGACGACGACGACAATGACGATGACGATGACGAGGACAGAAAGATGCAGTACAAGATACAGTTCCAGCGGCAGAACGTGAGCGGCGGCGGCGGCGGCAACTCATCGACCACCGCGACTGCGCCAGGTTCCTTCTTGGCCATAGTTCAGTGAATCGGGGTATCTCCGCCACTTCTCTCCCTTCTTCCTTGTACCATATGTATACCTTTGGTTGCCAACACCACATCCACGTCCCAACACCCCCATTTCCATTCCTATCCCACCTCGTCCACCTTCGCGTCGTGGATCATCTTCATCGTTAACATCACAAACATTACCTCTTCTTCTTCTTCTTCTTCTACATCGTTACTCTAGTGGTGTCATAGGTGTCGACAAAACAGATATATAAGGCGATGATTTATTGTGGAATAATAAGAGCTCCCCCTTCGGGGCAACCGGAGGAGGAGGGTGGTGGACATGGTAATAAGCTCCTACAAGAGGCATTGGGTCTCCGGCCGGCATGTACAAATACACCGCCACTGCATCTAAATCTTGTGCTGTATGGCTACCGTGCCCGATGTGGGGAGCTGTTGTTTGGTGCGGCACTTTATTTGTGGCTTTCCTTCTCTTTTAACCCTTCTTTACTGACGATCGATCATCTGTCAGTCGAGGTTTAAGTTGATGATGATGCACTGTTGAGATGTACATTCATTTGCTCTTCTTTTTTGGCATTATTATTGGGTATCGATCGATCGTTTCCGCAATTAAGCCTTGTCATCCCAACAACGTGCGAACGTGGAGGCTGCAGGGGGACTGCCGACGCCGGTGGTGACGCCCATCGTCGTCCTCCGTCGATCGGCTCTCTGCTTCGTGGCAGCGGCAGCAGAGGCGGCGACTTATGCGCATGGTAACAAAGCGGTAAAAGAATGAGCGGGGGGAGGGGAGGGGGAAAGGAAGAGCGTGAGGTCACGTACCGGTGGTGGCCTCGCTGATTAGACGGCGACTGCTCTTAGGAATAATCTCCGCTCAGCGCTGCGCCGTGCGCATCAAAAACGTACGAAGGACGCCGTTGTCGCTGCAAGGCTGATGTGGTGAGCATGTGCATGCATGCCCATGCGGCGACAATGTGGTCACGTTGGGGCCCCCGCCCCGGCCTACCCTTATCATTTTGCACTCCCCCCCGTCTCCACGGTGAAATGATGGGGGAATCAAAGTAGAGAGAGAGAGAGAGAGATTACCGCCGTCTTATTCTCATCTGTTGATCGAAATAAGATACTTGTAATGAGGCATATGTTGTCATCTATTGTCTGATTCGATTAAAAATATATTGGATAGATAGACCTAAATGTCAAACTATTCCATCAAGTTTCGAAGATATTAATTAATATACTTTAATTATTCACCATATATATATATATATATATATATATATATATATATATATATATATATATATATATATATATATATATATATATATATATATATATATATATAAGAACTCACGTGTAATTTTGTATATGTTGTAATTGGATTGACGATTTAAAATATTTAATGTCACGTTTGATTTCTTTCTGAATATTTCTGAAAAATAATTATAGTTGTACGACTACATCCATGTTTGCTTTCTTCTGTGACTTCTCTCCGCAGACATTTGTAGTTGCAGACAGAAAGAACCAGCCTTCTTCCATCACAGGAATGAATGATGGAAGCACAAAAGAAATAGATTAAAACGATTTTGTATCCGTCTGTTAAGAGTCAATCTTTTTATAATTTTTTAAAATTTTTAATCTAAAAAAAATTAAAATAATTATTTAACTTAGGATATCAAAAATAGATATTTTGGTGAGCTCTAAACACAATTACGTAACAAAGGATCAAAAATAAAAGTCTCCACAAGTGTTTACGATCAATCGTCGTCATCGCTTCCGCACCACTTATGTATCATTTCACTATTTGAAGATATTAATATTGGTTATGTCTAGGTCAATATAATTTGGTCGAAGCCCGTGCATATGAAAGTTTTAGATGTGGTCTAGAAAGTTTTAGATGTTTATTGAATACCGATCTGCATATGAATTGAGATCAAAGTTTCTGACGTAATCCCTCCGATGCTCAGGTTAATTATGAAACTAAAAAGTAAAAAAGTTTAGGTAAACTAGTAAATGATTTCAATTATTGATACTTGGCCCAAAAGAAATATTTTATGGCATGAACGGAATATTTTCTTAGCATCTCATAGTACGCTGATTAGGATGATGTATATATACTTGGCTCAATCATTGATCGGATAGTGTCCTTCTAAAAATTCATCGGATGAACATTTCTGCTATGAGATGTAAAGAAAAAGAACCCTGTGTGCTACATCAAACAGTCTCTACCTTATCCGAAACATGAGTGTTAGACAGGCTGAAATGCTAATCATCCACAACGTGTTCTATCGAAGGGAGCTGCATGCGATATGACCACTTAACGCTTTCTTTTGATTGATCTGGAACAACATCGATCGTCTGTGGATTGAATCTAGTAGATATAGATTTAGTCGAGAAGCACTAACATGAGAGAGCAAATTATCTGGAAATGAATCCCAGATCGAAAAGACACACAGGATGATCTGCACAATTACTCGAGTCCACAATGCTTGGAAGATATCAAGGCAACCGGTCATCTGTGTTGGCACCGCCACTGTCTCACTGTTTCCCCCCATGAGCACCATCCAAGGAAGACAAAACAATGGCTCAAGCAAGCACGGTCATATATATCTGAGAGAGAGAGAGGGTGGCGGCCGGGCGGTATCTGCGGTGACGTAGCAGGTGACGAGAGAGAGGAGGAGGCGGCTGAGACGGGAGGATGAAGACGCGCGAGCCGGAGAATGGTTTGGCCGACATCCGCGTCTCTTCGCACGTGTCGCACCCCTACTCTTCTACTCATCGCTCTCTCTCTCTCCTCACCATCCATGCATCGCCTCCTTTGCCACGTTTCCTCATCCTCATTGCAAGACTTGATTACACCCCTCGTTTAACTCTCGTCTTCTCTCCAGAAAAAAGTTAGCTTTGAAGCTTTTAACAATTAATATGGTCAAATGAATATTAAACTTTTAGATGAATTACTGATATTTAGAATTGTTAACGCCTTCTTCACTGTTGGTATTAATTATATATAAATAAATAAATAAACGAATTAGCACATCTTTATAGCGACGATGAATGACGGAGAATATATATAGTTGAAGAAAAGGATAGGAAAGGTCGTAAAGCAATGGAAACTTGTGGATTTGTTTGTTGCAGGAAGAGAATAAGGAAAAAGTGGATGAGATTTCCGGATCAGCAAAGTCAGCATGAAGACGTGGATCGAGTTGCTGCCATGCAATTAAAACTCAAAAGTCTTCCGAAGACCCGATCGGGTATATATGTGTAGCCATCAATCTGCATCATCACACAGTCACGGTGGCCTCCAACATCACTTCTCCTTTTTCGGCGGATTCCGTTCGGTTTACGACAGCAATTTACACCCATCGAAGCAGCACAATAATTAGTGCATCTGATTAGTTTATTGTAGCTAAACTGGAGAGGTCTTTTATGGTAGTAAAGCCAAACACCACGCGTTATTCTGCAACCACATCATGGGGTGGTGAAGACCAAAGCTTCGAGTTCGGATTGGAGGACAAGAAGAAGATAAGATGGAAAAGAAAGAAAAGGTGGCGGGGTGAAAGAACCCTTTGTACGTACGCCACCATGCTTCTTGATAAGACTACATTATGGGCATGTTGAAGGATAGAAGAACTCCCAAGTGCTTCTTCCACTCGAGCATGCTGATCCACGAACTCCAGAAGCAGCGAAGCTTTGCCGAAAACTCATTCTATATCGAAGGCCATTTTCGTGTGCCACCTCATGGTGGATCCTTTACCCTCCTCCATTAGATTTCTGCGACGTCCGACGCTGCCTCCTTCTCTGTAATTGCTCTTAGCAATTAAGATCCTTGCACCATTGGAACAGTATCCTACAGCATTAAATCAGTGACCTAGAAAGTTAGCACAACAATTCATGATTGTCCTACACAACTTTGACAGATCGAGTCCCTGGGCAATATAAGTTGCTGAGAGGAGAGAGGATCTGAGGAGGTGGTGTCATTAAAGCCTCACTTTACACCCAGGTGTGACCATTTCCTTGTGAATCATACAAGTCTCATGGGGGCACCATGCATGCCAGCTCTAGGGCCTCATGTGATATCTACTGAGATTCCATGAGGGTGTTTCTTCCTGCAGTCCCCTGGACAACCTCATTGCAGCCACAGAGAGTATCTTCACTTTCTCAAAGTGCATGTTGTTGTTCCTTTGGTTGGACAATAAAGCTCTGTAGTTTTAAATGAGGTCCATCTATTGAGATCACATGGACCTATGAAGGAAAGAGCTAGTCCCCGGCCCTTCGAGAACAAAGAAGTTCTGGTTTCGGTGGAGAGATCGAGTTCTTCTGTTCATGCCAGGGAATCCAGACAGAGACTGGAAGCTGCACACTGCATTCTGCACCATGGTGTCCATGTTCCCCTCCCCACTTGGAGCAATGGACATAACCTCAATGCTTTGATCATCCTCTTTTCAATATACTAAGAGTGTTGCAATATATTCCCCCTCCTTTAGCTTGAAGAGAATAAACAAATCTTAGCTTTTGCAAATGGGGAGATCAAACTCATGCCTTTCTTTGAAATAACAACTCTTAGCCTGCAGCAGCACACAGAAACTGTGTTTCTGACATCAACTACTCATTTTTACAGCTCAGCTGCATGTTGAGAAAGAATTAGTAAACATTTCAGTAATAAAATGCAAATATTTGCTTTCAGGACGCAATAAGTGAAAGTCACACTCTTCAGGGATTATTATGATACTAATTTGATGCTGTTGGTGTATAGATTAATGGTTGTTTTGTGCCTCTTCTACAGACAGCCCTTTTTACCAGTTTCCCATGGTTTCTGCAACTGGTAAACTGTGCATGGCTGTTCAGCAAAACTTAAAACAAATTAGATATCGATTGCATAAGCTTGTTGATTATGGTTTCCCATGACCTCTAACAGCTTTTAGAATTCTAAAGAAATTGTCAAAGGTATATATAATTCACATCTCTTTGGTTAACTAAGAATCACACACAATTTAAAACACAAAAGAATAGATGGGATCAATTTTTTACTTACTAGGATGTCACAACAACAATCATGGCCACCCAATTTGGATTCACATATATCTCTCTCTCCTGCTAATCAATTAAAATAAGTATATGTTTTCTGCAGTAGAGTACTTCTTGCCAATATCTATTGAATGTGCTGCCAGGTTAACAACATTATTTCAGTACGAAACTATTACATATTTAATGTCAAAGTTAGCCTAAGCAACTTAAAATCATAAGATGACAGGTGGGTGAGGTGTGACAGCCATCTGCTTATGTAAAGAATTCAAGGTGGCTTAGGCAGTATAGTACCTTGTGATATACTTCTCACCACATAATCTATTGAACGAACGGCTAGCTAGGTTTCAAAGTGAACCACAATGCGGTGGCGACAAACACAGCAGTATATTTAGAAGCAAATAAAGTTTGAGTCACAGTTGAAGCTCTCTCTACGTTTTAGTTTCTACATGTCATTCCAAAAAAAACAAAGAATAAAAAGAGAATAAAGGACTTCCTTCATTTCAAATCAACTTTGATTCACATGCATTATGTGCTGTCAAGAATTACTAATATCAACACTCAAGTTGGTTGTTTCAATAAGACAGATACAAGCATTGCCTAGGCATGTTTGCATTAGTGTGTATGTAATGAGAAATATGCAACTGTCGATTATTTAGGAAATACATTGGTAATGAGAGGTTTAACAAAATAACAATAAGGTTTCTGAAGGTCAGAAACCAGACTATAACCCATTGGAAAACAGTTGAATGAAGATAAAATAAATATTCATTAATAAGTTAGATTAGCATCCAAACAAATGATTAAAATAAAACAAGCTGATTTTTTATCCACAAAAAAAAAATAGAATTACATTTTATGAAGACAAAAAAAGTATTCATCTGGAGGATTGTATATGTAACGACCGAAACTCAAATATGAAATAGTTGAGATATTTCACTTTGTATTACTTGATAAGTGAACCAAAGATTATAAAAGCTGAAAAGAAATGGTCCATATATTCTTTTCAAAATCAACTTATTTTAGTTCCCATGGTCTGATATCACAGTGATCATAATCAATGTAACATCTTCATCTGAGAAGACAAATATCAACCATATATAAGATTTAATGAAGGCCTTGTTAGTTGATGTCCCTGGAATAAGAGGGGGTTTAAAGGAACCTAAGTTTTTCATTATTATAAGAATGACCTACTAAATAATAAACCATAATTATGGACTAACCTAATTCTGCTAGACTATAACTGACAACAAGAATGCTACAAAGGCATGAATCAGGATCAATACATTGACAGGTCCTAAAGATTGTCTGATAGGTCAAAATTTCAAGAAAGACAACTTATCTGAGTTGGAAAACATAGATACCTTGTAGCACCAGATAGTTGTAAAGAATTTGCACAGATGGGGCAGATGTGCATTGAACAGGTTGCAGCTTTATGACTTCCTAAAATACAGCTTTGGATACGTTTATACACCTGAGCCATAGACTTTGATACTTAACCATGCACATAATATTATCCAGTCACATTTTTATACACTGGGAAACACAATCATGACATTGGAATTCATAGAGTAATCCAGGTTACAGCCTCACCACATCAAGTTTGCTGTTTTTTGTCATGCTATATTTTCTGAGATTACAAAGTAAAGCATCACGTCCAGTTAGTAAAACCTGAAATAAGTCATTGACTTGTTGTGAGAGGGAATCTAGCTCATGGCCAAATACCTTCCCTCCATCTGTCAAAGCTCTCATGCATTCTTGCAACCTTTGCCTACCTTGGGAGTCAGCATCGTTTCTTGGTGTGTCCATTTCATCCTTGTTAAGGTCAATGCTTAGCTGTGCTGGTTCTTCTTTATAGGACTCTCTTGGTGTGTTCAACTTGTCTTTGTCAAGGTCAATGCTCGGCTGTCTCGGTTCTTCCTTGTAGTCAATTCCATTTGTTAAAGAATGGAACATCAGTGCATTCATTTTGAGTGCTTCCATCTCTTTCAATATCCTAACTTTTCCACTCTGCAACTGACTCCTAATTTCCTGATTCAACAAAGATTGCAAATCGTTAAACGCTTCTAGCCATAAGAACCCATCAGCTACATGCATGTCCATCAAGGGCTTTGAGCAACCCGTCAGTAGTGCTGCAACGACACTGCAGGTGAATATGGTCATGACCTCGACTCCATAGAGGGCTCTCATTAGCACCCTCCCTTTGGCAGAATTTTTGACCTTTGACAAACAAAGAGTGGCTTGAAGAGTCTGCAAGATGGCATGACAACTTTCTAGCTTGTGACTTGTAGAGTTTGTCTGTTTTAGCCAATCATCAAGTGATACATGGGCTCTCCTCAATTGTTCAGATGAAGGAACACTAGTCGAGATGTCCAAGATATGCAGCACATATCGAAGCAAAAGATTGCTTTGATCAAGTCGGGTAAGCTCAGCGCTCAATGCATTGCAAATGTCAAGCACCTTCACGCTGCTGTCCAAGTACATATCAATCCAATTCTCATCCCAATCAGAAACAGGGAATTGAAGTTCCATTATTAATGTCTTAATGTTAGTGTGGACCTCTGATATGGATTTAATAGCGTGTCTTGTCCAAGACAAAGAAAACACATCTGAGATTTCCTTAGGCCGAAGTTTTCTCATGTTTTCTGCAAGGTTTTGCTCAAAAGAACTCAGTAAGGCAAGAAGCCTTGATGAACCCTTGTGAGCAGTAACCCGGAAAGGATTTCCAAAGTGGAAAAAGATCCGCTGTCCATCATGTGGTCGGCTCATCTTTTATTGAACTGCAGAAAGAAAGAAACTAATCTTTAGAACAATTTAAATAAGTTAACATGATAAAGAAAGCACAAAACACAGAAAGACAGATGATCAAAGATATTGTCAACATTCTTTTAAAGAACACTTTTAACAGCCAGAACTCTTAAACAACTGATCAGTAAATCCAAGAGACGAGTAGAGTGACACAAACAAATCTTAGTTGTTGCTCTCACATGCCCTGAAGTAATCAAGAGTTAACTTACTTCAGTATGGCACATATTGGTTTAACTTGTTATGTCCCACAAATTAAAAATGCTCTGTAAAAGGAACAAGGTGCCCTTGTTGAGCTTTTAGTTCATCTGATACTGCATACAAGCATACAAAGTGGAACCCTCTCCAGTTCTGGTTCCTTCGAAATATATGTTGTTTGTAGTATATGTGTGAACTTTTTATTTCATAAATTTATCAAAATTCTTACTATAATTTTAATAAATCATAACAACTACAATACAGGTGTCTTCAGATCATCTCACTTACGATAAAAATCACCAACCCAGTGGATTTTCATGCTTCAGTGTTTCATTTAATCACAAAAAACATGCACCCCAATGCATCCTAGTGTTCTAATTGTTAATTTAAAATCCAATGCTTCAAATAAGTGTTGGATGCAAGCCCACTGTAAGACAGAGTGCACAGCAGTCTTGAAGTCAGATCAGAACTTTGGCTGATCAAACTGACTTTCAAGTGAAATCAGTTGCATACCAAGCTGATCTCAGCAGGCCTACATCAATTTTGATAAGTCGACATAATAACAGCTTGCACTCTTGTCACCACCCATAAGAAACAGAAATTTAGGAGAACTCTTAGGCCCTAGAAATAAGATACTTTATTTCATTCTAAAACTGTCGCAATGCTGTGCTAACTTTTTTATTTTTTCATTCTGGAAGACTGAAGCTGCTGCAACATAATTGTGCCTTTGCTAATAACTAAATGGTAGAAGTCTGATAACTTTGTAAACTTCTGCAAGATATATTGGTGTAAGTTGTCAAGCAAAATATAAGCTTGACATGTTAAACAGACTAGAAGGGAAAAAGAATCTATGACTTCATTAAGCTAATAAACGTGACTTAGACAATCATGCTAATAATCAAACTGAACTCTGCTGCTACTTTTTCTGCTCCAAGTTGGTCCAAACATCAGCCTAAGTTTAATAATCCAACAGAAGTACTTAATTTATCAAGTCTCCAACATGTATCCAAGAAGTAATCCATGAGTACCAGCATGCAACACTAAACCTTTATGTCTAATAGACAATATTTGAGCAAGATAGTAAAATGTTACGGTAAACTCACACTCTGCTTCTACTCTAGATATCTTTCCTATTTCCATCATTTAGATAAAACTTGACCAAATGAAAATTTGCCTGACAGAAAAGCAATCAACAAACACAATCGATTTGCACATAATCCTTATTGCCAAGATATTTTTGATGAATCAGCTAGTTTGATAGAAATACTCTTCAGAAAATGACCAGGAAGATAAATCAATGCCCATTGGTTGTCCCTGTCCAAGGCAAGTTCATGCTGTTAGAGCTAGTCCCAGGAAATTTACCAAATTTTGGCAACCCAACAAAGACAATAAAGCGAAAAAATAAAAACTATAAGAACATCATATTTACGTGGTTCGATCAATTGACCTACATCCACGGATGAAAGAGGAGCAAATCACTACTATAAAAGAGGGACTATTACAAATGCCTTAGGAAGATGTTCCTAGACCATAAAACACCCGAATCTATTAAACAAGAAAAACCCAAACTATAAGCCCAAACTATTTAACTGAGTGTGGACTTAAACACAAAGCAAACACTTAGGTTTTTCTTGTGGTGCATCTGACTTCAAAGCTCAGGCCCTTATTTATAGTTTAAACAGCAGATACCAAACTTGATTTTCTTGATGTGGGACTCTATGAGACTTGCTAAACTAACAAATCTCCACCTTAGCATATCCCAACAAAACTTGTTCCATCTTCTTCACAAAAGCCTCAATGGGCAATCACCAACAATGAACACCAACCAAGTCCAACACTGCTTGAACTTGTAAACCGGAAGAGGTTTCGTAAGCATATCAGCTGGATTGTCTTTCGTATGAATTTTCTTACCCGAAGGCGACTTCACAAGATCCCAAATTCTATTCTGATGGAGAGATTCAATTTCTTCATTCATCGCGATTAACCACTTAGTGGAATTATCACAAGAAACTGTATCTGAGTAGGAAGTAGGCTCACCAACTTCACTTGTTTCTTCTGCAGCAGACAAAGCATATGCAACCAAATTTGCATATCTTTGTAGTGGTCGAATATTTCTCCGTGGTCTATCCTTGGCTATAGAATATTGCTCTTCCTCTGGATCAACTTCGTCAGTAGACTCAGGACTATCTACTGGTATTCTTTGAGTAGAAGAGTTAGACTGAAAAGAATTAGAACTACCAATCTCAAGCTCCACCTGCTTCTGCGCACTATCATTTGTACAACTAGTAGATTCTTCTTTAGAAGATAACATAGACAATTCATCAAAAATAACATATCTACTGATTACAAATTTTGAGGATTTGGGATTAGAACACCATAATCTGTATCCTTTCACCCCAAAAGCATACCCAAGGAAAATGCACTTTTTCGCTCGAGGTTCTAATTTTCCTTCATTTACATGCATGTATGCTGGACACCCAAAAATTTTTAAATCAGAGTAATCAGCAGGAGTACCTGACCAAACTTCCTCTGGACTTTTAAAGTTAAGTGCTGCAGAAGGAGCGCGATTGATAATGTAACAGGCCATATTAATCGCCTCTGCCCAAAAGTCCTTTGTCAACCCTGCATTTGAGATCATACACCTTGCTCTATCTAAGAGCGTTATGTTCATACGTTCGGCCATAACATTTTGTTGAGGCGTCATCCTAACAGTGCGATGCCGAACAATTCCTTCATTTTTACAGAATTCATCAAAGTCACCTTCACAAAATTCTATGTCATTATCTGTTTGAAGCTGCTTAATCTGTTTACTTGTTTGCTTCTCAATCAAAGCCTTCAATTGTTTAAAGGTTAAAAAAATATCTTTTTTTGTTTCAAAAAATAAACCCAAACTTTCCTAGAATAATCGTCAATGAAAGTCAACATATACCTGGTACCCACCCTTAGACTGAACATGAGCTGGACCCCAAAGGTCTGAATGAATATAGTCAAGAGTACATTTCGTTTTGTGAACTGCCGGAGAATTGAAGTTGACTCTTTTCTGCTTTGCAAAAATGCACTGTTCACTGAAATCTAGTGGCCCTGTATTCTGTCCACAAAGTAGACCCCTTTTGCTCAATATGCTTAAAGGTTAGAAAAACATCATTTTTTTGCTTCAAAAAATAAACCCAAACTTTCTTGGAATAATCGTCAATGAAAGTCAACAAATACCTGGCACCACCCTTAGACTAAACACGAGCTGAACCCCAAAGGTCTGAATGAATATAGTCAAGAGTACCTTTCGTTTTGTGAACTGCCGGAGAATTGAAGCTGACTCTTTTCTACTTTCCAAAAATGCAGTGTTCACTGAAATCTAGTTGCCCAGTACTCTGTCCGCAAAGTAGACCCCTTTTACTCAATATGCTCAAACCTTTTTCGCTCATATGACCCAAACGCATATGCCATAATTTGGTGATGTCATAATCAGACAATGATGATGACGAGACTGCAACTGAGCCTGTGACGGTAGTCCCCTGCAAAATATATAAGCTACCAAACCTACAAGCTTTTATAACAACAAGGGCACTTCTAAAAACTTTCATAACTCCACCTTCAGTTGTGTATTTACACCCAAGAGCCTCTAGGATGCCTAAAGAGATAAGATTCTTTTTTAAATCAGGAATATGTCTAACATTAGTGAGCGTCCTCACAATACCATCATGCATTTTAATTCGGATTGTTCCTCTACCAATAACATCACATGTTGCATTATTGTCCATCAAAACAATTCCACCATTACAATATTCATATGTGGAAAACAAATCTCTATTAGGACACATCCGAAGCATATACAAACTCTGCTTCAAGTAGAGACGATTCTCCATTGTCCTCTTCATATACAAGGCTTTAAGTTTGTCCCACATGCTCTTAGCCGTAGTCCCCGTAGCTACCTCCCGTAAAACCTCGTCAGAGAGATTTAAAATAATGCTTGATCGGGTCTTCTTATCCATACCCGCAAGAGCTTCCTTTGATGTACCATCTGGAATGTTCTCAACTTCCTGTAGTGTCAAATCAACTCTGTCTTGAACCAGAATGGCCTCCATCTTGAGTTGCCACATGCCGAAGTTGACATTTCTGTCGAATTTCTCGACAACAATCTTTGTTATTATCATCGTTGTCAAAAGATCTTGAAACCAGACTTTGATACCAGTTTGTCAGAGCTAGCCCCAGGAAATTTATCAAAGGGTAATTTTGGCAACCCAACAAAGACAATAAAGCGAAAAAAATAAAAGCGACGAGAACACTAGATTTACGTGGTTCGATCAATTGACCTACATCCACGGACGAAAGAGGAGCAAATCACTACTATAAAAGAGGGACTATTACAAATGCCTTAGGAAGATGTTCCTAGGCCATAAAATGCCCGAATCTATTAAACAAGAAAAACCCATACTATAAGTCCAAACTATTTAACTGAGTGTGGACTTAAACCCAAAGAAAACACTTAGGTTTTTCTTGTGGTGCATCTGACTTCAAAGCCCAGGCCGAGATACCAAACTTGATTTTCCTGATGTGGGACTATATGAGACTTGTCAAACTAACACATGCCAATTCTCAATAACACAAGGCAAGTCAAGCAGCACAGTGGAACTCAATATCGTAACCCAGCCTTAATAGATATCCATGGATCTCTAGTGCATAAAGTGACTTATTCCTCCTATGATGTCTCTTGCTCTACTCATTAACGGAAAACTTGCAGCATTGGTTACTAAAATACAATTGCAATGTGTGAATCGCATTAAACAAAACAAGGATATGAAGAGAGAGCTTGAAGGAGCAAGTAGCAGTCTAGAATTGCACTCATTTTCTATAACACGGATCCTTACAAAGACAAAGAAAAAAAAGGGCAAGACAATTGAATAATCTAATTTTCAAGGAAGGAAAATCAAGGAATACATATATTCCATGCAAAGTTGAGGACTAGTATGTTTGTCACTATAAATTTAATATAGCATACATCCCCAACACATCTAGAGACCCCAGGTTAACCCATTCTAAACTGTGTCTAACATTTATTTTGTTTGAATTAGAGAAGCATATAAAAGATATAAAATAACTAAAAATATTCAACATTTCAGTATTATATTTATTTTTTTTACAAATACTATTGTAAATTAAAGTTTATACTAACAGTGGCTAACTTTAAATTTGGAAGTACACATGCTAAACTTATATTTAGATGGATAAATGTTGAAAATTACATTTATAGCCTTAAAAAAGAAAAGAGAAATGTCCAAAAGAAACAGATATGAATATATCGAAATCATACGAACATTGAAGCACAAGACAATGCGCTAGCGCAAGAGGTGACAAGTTCATCATTGGGAGACGAGCATAACATTGAAAAATTGGGTTACCTTTTCTCTATCTATCTATCTACCTATATATCTATCCGATCAACAACAGCGAAGTAATCTCCGGGAATATTATGGACACAAAAGGTCAATTTAAGCCCAGATCTCAAAGATAAACCCCCTAGAACGAAATTACATAGCCGACGACAACAAGAACTGGCATCTCGATCTTTATAGAGAGATCCGCCGGGACGATCTACAATTTCTGCACGCTTTCACAGATATCTTTAAATCTAAAGGACTTTGAACGGATCAAAATCCAGAAGCCAAAGAGAGAAGACCTAAGAGTCGACGCCGAGGAGACTTTAAAAGAGAGAAGACCTAAGAGTCGAAGCAAAGCGCGAGAGACTCCGTCGTCGTACCTCAGACCGAAAGAATGGTTATGCTCTGACGAAAGGAACGGAAAAGAGGCAGAAGGCAACGAGTGAGGTGCGAGGAAACTTCGTTTATTAGTATCATTTTCTCCGTCTTCTTCCCGTTGCCGTGTTCCGACTTCCAACCTTGCGGGCTAAGAGATCACATGTGTCCAATAGGACAGCAAACACCGTTTTATATGTGATAAAGAGTGGACTCCAACCAAATAGGGTTGCGGTCTTTCTTCTATGTGGTTCGAGACACCAAGTTTGAAATGGCAAGCGCACTGACCTTTGATTAAAATCACCGACAGCTGTAGATCCTCTCCAAACCTAGTTGTATTTTGAACCTTACAATGAGCGCGTACCGACCGTCCATGGCTATAAGCGACGAATAGGATTAGAAACTTATCCCGATCATAACACGAAAGCTAATTGGAGCTTCGAAGTTCGCTGAGTCAATAACAGGAAGTGGGTGAGACCCAGCTGGCATAGAAAATCATACGAACCTGTGGGTCCCGGTCCGGCTTCACCTCGGATATAATATAGGGTCAAAACTACCCGCAATAATTACAGGGAAGAAACAAGTTTTCTATCCCTAATTGGCGAAACATCACATCCCGATAGGTCAATCCGGTAAATACGCGTTGGCGTGCCCCTTTCACACGTTGTGCTTGATTGAGTTGACCGGGAGTCAACGGACTGGTGAGCCGAAAAGACATGTTTAATTGGGCCGGTCCATGGATACCCATGCAGCTCATCGACACATTGAACGAGAATGGCGAAGGAGAACCGACGAGGCCGGTCCATGGAGAACCATGCAGCTCATCGACACGTTGACTAAGAATGGCGAAGGGGAACCGACAACGGCAGGGAAGCAAAAGGGCGATAGGGTATCGAAAGAAAGGAATGGAACGAGAGAGAGAGAGAGCGATCTACAACTGTTATGGTGCTCTGCGTGTCCACCAGATGGAGGTCCGACCTTATCACCATTCCACTTCCGAAGCCTGGCTTTCCATCGGCGTTTGCATTAGCAGCTTTCTAGAATTTTAGTTAAGAGAGAGAGAGAGACTCGTCTTACAGTTTTCCTTCTCTAAATACATAAATACATGACTGGATGCAAATGTGCACACTATAATCACTGTGTAAATTGCTCTCTCTACTGCTATATATAGTAGTGCATGTGAGTGCAGAGTCACTCGGAACAAAGGAATCGGACAACACCATGTGAACCAGAAGCAGGACAACTTACATACTTGATCTATTCATGGGGTGAGTTTCCTTGTATCGGTCCGCAGTCGGCAGCAGACCAAATGTTCTGGGGGTATCGATGGAGAGAGGGGAGCTGCGCCATCACGGTCTTTGTCACAAACAGCTGGTGTGCAACCCTCGGGCGTATGGACGTATGATAATATCCTCTTCATGGAACGAGGGATCATGAGCCCGCCGCTAGTTGTTGTCGATGACGTGCGACGAGTGCGTGACTTGAGTCGCCTACGGCCACCGGCCGGCCGGTGATTTGTTCTCGGGCAATTCGTCTGGATCGAGTCAAACTTGGGCTCGTGTCAGGTAATATTCGGCGTTGTTGGAGTCGAATCAGGTTCAGATCAACAGATCTTAGGAAAACATATTATTGTTAAACCCTGCAAAATCATATCGAGAAAGTTCTTAGGAAAAAATTATTATTGTCTTATCAAATTCGAGATGCAATAACATATTATCGACTCGCTTAATCTTATTATTATGATGCTGAGGTATCAATTGCGCAGTATTGAGGTGCCAATTCGCGTGATGATAATGTGTCGTTCAACATGATGCTGACCCATGACATATATCAATTAAGACATTCCTTTTGATCACGACGATGCAAATCCGGCCAATTGATGCTGGCAGTTGATCGTCAGCCCGCACCAATTTAAACGTACACGACTCATCATTGTTGTCAATTCATTTAGATATCCATCAGCTTCAATTGTATTCTGAATACAGTTGTCCCTATTATTGTCTTATCAAATTCGAGATGCAATAACATATTATCGACTCGCTTAATCTTATTATTATGATGCTGAGGTATCAATTGCGCAGTATTGAGGTGCCAATTCGCGTGATGATAATGTGTCGTTCAACATGATGCTGACCCATGACATATATCAATTAAGACATTCCTTTTGATCACGACGATGCAAATCCGGCCAATTGATGCTGGCAGTTGATCGTCAGCCCGCACCAATTTAAACGTACACGACTCATCATTGTTGTCAATTCATTTAGATATCCATCAGCTTCAATTGTATTCTGAATACAGTTGTCCCTATTTATACCTACCTATCTCCCTTAGCAATCGACAATTTTTTAGGTTATGAATATTGTAAATGTCATCCTTTAAGATACACTGTCAGAGTCGTCTCTGGATGACTTGTGCAGTTGCCTGCAGAGCTCAGTTGCAGCTGCCCATTTCACTCGCATGAGTCATTCATATTCAGGTCGTCGTCGTTCGCCCGTAAGCAAGACAGGTGAGCAATCCGTGCAAGCAAACGCAATATGGTTAAGCATCTCGATCCATCTTCTACCTTCAACTATGTTGATTCTTCTGCGTACTCGACGGAGGATTTGACTGCTGGTTCTTGTCATGTAAACTGCACCTCCCCCGACCACCATATATCTACCGGCTTCGCTGTATGGACCGTATTAATTAGGTGATGCTAACTCCAATTTGTTGCGTCGGAGTAAATGCGATCAACTACTTGCAGCGTTTTCACGTATCGTCTGTGGTCACCACCACCTTGCGAGTACTGCTGGAGAGGCAGTCGGTGGCCTTCGCTTAAAGAGGAGGCGGAGAGGAGATGGTAGAGAACAAAGAGACGCGGGGAGATGGAGTCGGTGGGAGTGGAAGGGGTTGCGAACGAGGTGAGGACAGCTTACGAGAGCGGGAAGACGAGAAGCCTTGCATGGAGGCGGTCGCAGCTCAAGGCTCTGCAGAGGCTCCTCTACGAGGAGGAGGAGGGCATGTTTACGGCGCTCAAGCAAGACCTCGGCAAGCACCAAGCCGAAGCTTACAGAGATGAGGCATCCATCGCCCACACTTGTCCACAGTCGTTCTCTGAATTCATTCCTCCTCCTCTTTAATTCTCTTTTGTTGTTGGTCTGCCATAGGTGGGGATTCTGATCAAGTCCGTCAACTATGCGTTGGAAAATCTGAAGAAATGGATGACTCCCTGCCGGGTGTGTTTTACTTTTCCCCCTATTTCCTTTTGTTGTTCGAGCTGGAAGACGGTGTTGAGGTTGGTGACAGGTCCCTGTACCGCTCCTGGCATTTCCGACGCGCGGAGAGCTGGTGCCCGAACCCCTCGGCGTCGTTCTCATCTTCTCTTCTTGGAATTTCCCTATAGGTTTGCACTTGTATTCTCCCCGCAAGATGTTTGCGCTTTTGTCTCGGTGGTATAAACCGATATTGAGCCGTCACTTATTGTTGGACCTTTCTCTTTCGGTGACGGCTCTTTGAAGGTCTGTCCTTGGAACCCTTGATCGGAGCTATAGCTGCTGGAAACGCGATCGTTCTCAAGCCGTCGGAATTAGCTCCTGCATCATCCAATTTTCTAGCAAAAAGCGTGCCCAAGTATTTGGACAGTATGTCGGTGAAGGTCGTCCGAGGTGGCCCAGATGTTGGTCAGAAGCTCTTGGAACAGAAGTGGGACAAGATCTTCTTCACAGGTATCAAACAGAGCGCAGCGAAATTGCTTCGGTTTGCAGGTTTGGGCCAACATTGTGAAGGACCAAAGAACAGACCACGAATTGGAGACTGGCTTTGGGCAATCTACTTATGAGATCTAATACTGGAGTTAATTGGATAGAATTTAATAGGATATGACGTTCATCATCTTCCGTGACATGGCTTGGTTGCGCAGGGAGCTCGCGCGTTGCCCGCATCGTCATGGCGGCTGCTGCAAAGCATTTAACACCGGTTGCTGTTGAGTTAGGTGGTAAATCTCCGGCCATCTTTGATTCCCTTAGTAGCGCCCGAGACAGAAAGGTACAGCTTTTAAACCTAAGAGAATGGTGTCATCGCATTCAGGGATCAACACGCTATGTCCTCTTTCTTCTTCATTTTAGCTTTGTCGTTCTCATACTTGGTTTGGAACAGGTGGCTGTGGAACGAATAGTAGGAGCGAAATGGGTTCCTTGCTCCGGGCAAGTCTGCATAGGGGTCGACTATGTTCTTGTGGAAGAGCAATTTGCACCGATTTTGGTATGCCGGACAAGAAGAACCGCCGCTAAATTCCGACGCAAATGTGTTCGACGAAATATCTCTGACGTGTTTTGCCCCTGCTTCTGGTAGATTGATCAGCTAAAAGCCACACTCGAGAAGTTCTACCCAAGATTTGATTGCTTATCCAGGATCATCAACGAGCAACACTTCCAACGTCTAAGCAATCTTATCAAGGATCCGTCGGTCGCCGCCACCATCATCCACGGCGGCTCCCTCGACTCCGAGACACTGTGAGTACCGACATGCTTTCCCTTGTCGTCTTCGAGAACGGAGCATGTAACGAGAGAATCACCTGCGTCTCTGCAGGTTCATCGAGCCGACGATACTGCTCGACCCCCCGCTGGATGCCGAGATCATGAACGAAGAAATATTTGGCCCGCTGCTTCCCATCATCACCGTGTGCGGAGCTTCCATCACCATCTGCATCTCGTTGCTTTTTGATGCAGCATCGTTCATGTCCAGGTTCTGACGCTGCCCTCTGGTTTCCAGCTGAAGAAGATCGAGGACAGCATCGAGTTCATAAGGGCCAGGCCAAAACCCCTCGTCATCTACGCATTTACCAAGGACGAGAAGCTCAGGAGCCGGATCACAGCTGAAACATCTTCCGGAAGCCTTACTTTCAATGACACCATGATCCAGGTACTTTCTCTCTGTAACCTAATCTTCATCACTCCATGGCATCGCTCGCGATCCTTTCACTGTCTCCTTGTAGTTCGCTTGCGACGAATTGCCATTTGGAGGAGTGGGTGGGAGTGGGTTCGGACAGTACCACGGCAAGTTCTCCTTCGACATGTTCAGTCACACGAAAGCCGTGCTGAGGAGGAGCTTCCTGCTGGAGTTCACGTTCCGGTACCCGCCATGGGATGCATGGAAGCTGCCCTTCATGCGATCCGTTTACCACTTCGATTACGTCACTCTGCTCCTTCGCCTGCTGGGCTTGAAACGAGGCTGATCTCCACACGCAGCCCACTGCTGCTTGCTGCCATGATCACTGCTGCTATTATTTGTCGAAATAATAGACTTTATTTACCTTTTGACATTATCAATCGATAGGATAATACAATAATATAAAGATACAAAAATAAAAATATAACTTTTAATTATTTTTATTTCTAAATAATCGAACAGTCGAAGGAGGTGATGACGTCACCCACAGAAAAGCATGTTGCACGGTGTGATCGATTTGATGTAGCGTAAGCGTAACTGCAAAGGCTCCTATTCCAAGTACGAGTCGTCCAGCCAAACAGAAGTGGGTCAGTGCAGCGATCGACGGAACTGATTTCAATTATTGCACCGAATACGAAGTGCCACCTGCACTTAGACAGACTACAAATCCGATCATCGCTGGCGAATAAGAACTTTGTCTCCCATTGCATTTTGACCCATACTTCACACTCACAAAGGAGAATTGACGTCCAAATTTCATCAAGGAGTTGGGGATCGTACGGCCATCGTCGTGCCAACAAGGTTGGGTTGCTAAAAGCAGAGAAGGAAGAACAGCAAAAGCTGCTTGCACGTGGGAGCAGCACCCTCCCCACGTTACTCCGGTCAAACTTTTCCAGACTGTTGTGCATATTTATAGAGAGAGAGATACATGTATTTTTATGTATCTCTTGCCTTCTAAGCCTCTTAAAAGGGATTCATTCCTTCCGTCTCTTCTTCTCGTGTCAGGCTGCTCCCCTGCTGCGCCTCCCGTGTCAGCTTACCCCAGCGATACAATTACTCGTTAATGCCTTAATCGTGCGTGTACAGGTGTCCGTTGGACCCATCCGTTCCAATAGAAGGTACATGATGGTTTAGCGAAAAACGTGGTTGATGATGGTATCGACTAGTGGACAAATGTGTAGTTGCGGCTGCCATCAACGCTGTCTTGGCTGCTACTGCACCCAACCATAAATAACGGTGAACACAGAGACAGTTAATGAACACCATCTGAAATCAGAAATGAGAGCATCTGTGAATTATATACGTTTGGTGTCGCCTGGTTCGGCCTTTTCTCCGGTCGACCCAAATATTGCCGCAATAGAAAACTGCCTACAGTAATTCCCGCTCATTCACTTAATTTCAAAGCTTTACTCATTGGACAGGATCCCCTGCGATTACGGTGACTGTTCATCTCAACCAGCGGTCCTGGAAAGCGCCACCCCGTATTGTTGGAGCGCCCTGATGTCGAACAACAGGATTCCATTTGAAATTGGGAATGGAGAGGATCTTCTTACCGCCCTTTTTCCCACGCTCCACGGCGCCCCACCTCTTCTCGTCCGTAGAAGCATCACTCTTCCTCGACCCGTGCGTCTTGTGAATGGACATAAATGATGGGACCCACAGGTCCGCCTCCAATTACAACTCAGGTAGGTTAGAAAGTATCAAAAAATCGAGTAAGAGAATTTACGTATTGTCGACTTTGCATCCATACATAACGATCCACGTCGGCTTTGCATCTGCCACGTCAGTCGCACCTTCCATTTATATACGAGGGAGCAAATTACCCGTTCATTTCTTCACCCGTCGCTCGTGTCATCGCTTCCACCGACTCGACTCTTCCGCCGGAGTCGCCCCCTACATTGCTTCAAGAAGGGGCAACCCGAACCCCTCCTCCCCTTCTCTTTACGAATCCGGTCATGTGATATCATCCGGCCGTTGTTTGCTTCCTCATCTCCACTTCTTCTCTCCATTTCCACGTTCTCTCCTTGAGGGAGCGAGGGAGAGTTCTTGATCGCCATCATCAATGGCGGCGCAGTACTCGTCGTCTAGGGGTCGGAGCAGCTCCCCTTTCAGCTACCGGAAGCCACCCTCAGCCTCTTCCTTCTCCTCCACTTCCTCCTCCGCCAACGGCCGCCCGATCCCCCGGTCTTCGCCATCGTCGGTGTCGTCCCACTTCCACGGGTCTTCCAATGGAGGGCATACAAGATTCGGGACCGCTGTCCTGGGCGGCGCGGAGTACTCCAGGGGGCGGGTGGCACCAGTAGGATTTGCGGCAGAGGAGCTGGTGGTTGAGCCAGCGGACGCGGGGAGATCTGGGGATAACATCTCGGTGACGGTTAGGTTTCGTCCTTTGAGGTAAGGGAATGGATCTGGAGTGCGGTTGCAGATCTGTGTTCTTGGATTAAGGGTGGGCTCGGAAGGTCTATTTATTCTATTTTATTTACTTTTTTATTCCTTGTTTTGTTGATTCTGGAAATGGGTTCTGGTGATGATCAGGCGTTCTTGGAAGAATTTCAATGGTTTCTCATTTAGGACGTTGAAATGTGTTTCGGTGACAAATTTGGCTGTAATTGCAGTGACCGCGAATTTCAGCATGGGGACGAGGTCGCTTGGTATGCGGATGGGGATAAAATCCGCAGCGAGTACAATCCAACCACATTCTTCGCATTTGGTAAAACTTCTCTGCTAATTGTTTTTCTTTTCATGGATGACATGCTATCTGCCAATCTAATTCCTCGCCTGTCTATCCTCTTTTTTGTTTACCTGTTGGCAATTGAATTCCATGATTTTATGCAAGGATTGTGCAATGATTTTTTTGGAATACCTTTTTTTCAAAATTTTCCCCCTTGTCATGCTTGACAAATTAATCATGGCTATTGAAACTCACCCTAGGTAAGTTTCTTATGCTTCCATTGACACTGTTCCGGACTGGAAACAGGACCTTTTATCTACTTGACACGTCAAATATGAAATTATTTATTTCTACATTTCTTTGCCAGGCTATGGTAAACTATGAGGGGTTGATCACTGTTTAGTTAGTCATTGAAGCTTGGTTCATGCATGAACGAACATAAGTGGTTGTGAATCACAGTATATTGTTCTTTGCATTATTTGGTTGTTTGATGTGCTTCCAGGTAGTTTCTGGCATAAACTACTAAGACTTCATTTTTGATATCCTAAGCATGCCGATAATGCTTCTTTTCCCACTCCATTTTCATTCAACATTGTTCCAGTTTCTTTTTCTGTCTTTATCTTCTCTTTTGGATGTTACCCTGTTGCATCAAGAGAACTGCAAGATTGGACTGATTGCTATTACTATTATTTTTGTCAGACAGCTATCTGTACATGTCAAAAGCTTGGTGGAACTGGTTTACATATATTTTCCTTTTCCTCAGCTGGCTTGTTGGTTTCAAGGAATCTGCTAATCACCAATTAATGCCAATACATTATTGTGCATTGCTACTGCTGTTTCTGCTATGCTTTAGGCAGTGAATTACCAAGATTTCGACATCAACTTCTACCCTTCTTCACTCTAGGCCTTTTAGAGATCCTTGAACAGAGGGTGGCTGGGCCTATTGATCCTGGTACATTTATAGTCGAGATATCTCGTAATATAGGGGGTCTCTAATAGGTCACAATGTGAATCCTTTTGGATCCAATCACCCCTTGTTAACCTTTAATCCATGTTGATGCGAGCCTTAATACCTTATACATCAGCTTATGGAGCAACTGGATTCAGGTTGTTGTTTCTTCATAATTCTGCAAAATTGGGTCTTGATCAACATTTTATAGGGCCGTGAACCAGACCCTTTTATGTGAATGTGGAAGATCTCCTAATTGATCCGTACATACTGGTCACTCCTCTCTTACAAAACTATCCTTTATGAAGTTTATCATTGAAGTAAATAAAAGAATGGATTAAATTGCCACAATTTAATTTCAAATTTGTTAACACATAATGCTAATGACATTTTAGGGCCTTGGTTTACTGGTGCTGTAGGTGTATTTGAAGCTCTCTTTTGAATCTTTTAGCTTTTTTGGACAAAACCAGTCCTACCATGTAGCTCTACCATGGTCTCTGTTTTGCATCAGATGAGGTTGGAATTTTCCCTTGAAAGGAATTTTTGCTCATCTTTTTATTTACAGTTAAGCTTTGATATCCTAATTTCTCAAAGATATTGCAAGTACTTGACTAAGAATACATGCAAAAGTTCTTTTAAAAATTTGCTTTTGCTGTAACATGCAGCCTTTTGTATGTGGAAAAAAAAATTATTCCACCATTTTCGTATCAATTTTTAGAATTGCAGAATTTGTTGAACAACAGAATACTGTCTCCTACTCTCCAATTTTGAAGTCGTGCATGCCATCAAGTTGTGATATACATACACTATCCCCTCTTTCAATTATGCTGTCTCCTACTCTCCAAATTTGAAGTCATGCATGCCATCAAGTTGTGATATTCAACACTACTCCCTCTTTGATAATATCCAAGAATTATGGAATGATATGACTAGCTGATACTAGTTTGATACCTTCCTTTAATCTTTCTTGTTATGTCTTGTAAAGATGTTACTGTGTAATATTTATTTATGTTTTGTAGATAGAGTTTTTGGTCCTTCCACAACTACTCAAGTGGTCTATGATGTTACTGCTCGGCCTGTTGTTAAAGCTGCAATGGAGGGCATAAATGGTATAGAAACTTGGTCACGTTTTTCATTGTTTAGCTGTAAGTAGTTGCCAAATATTTGGATGTTGAGATGCTTTAAAGAGAGACTTGCAATTTTGGAAGTCTCGCTATAAGTTTCAGAAGATGAACTTGGCTTAGATATTTGCTGTTTCTGTATCACTTTGTTGTGACACTAGGAAACTCTGATATATTTAAGCTTGCATGTTGCTTTACTTCACTAAGGGGTACATCTTTTAGAAAGCTTTAATCTGATTTTGGACCCCAATTTTAGGCTGCAGTTCACTAGAAACCTGTTATGTACTTACTAACAGTCTTGACAAGTTTATGTTTTGTCAAAGAACTCAACCATGCTTCTATATTTATATACAACAGTTCTCAGCTCTAAAAATATGATTTATTTTGTTCTCTTCTCTGTAAAAGAGGTTTCTAATTTTTAATTTCTATCCACTTTTGTACTCATCAACTTTCCATAGGGTTGTTGCTTTTATACAAAATTTGATCCAAATCATTCATATTTAAGCAGTTAATTATATCTTCACTAATTATGACAAGTTAAATCTTTACTAACTATGACTCCACATTGACTTGTAGGGACGGTTTTTGCCTACGGTGTCACTAGTAGTGGCAAGACCCATACAATGCATGTAAGTTCACAGTTCTCAGATAGACTATAAGATAATCAAGTGTATATTTTTGCAGCCCTGAGCATTAATTTTAGACTATTTGTTAGATAATTAAGGAATATCTTCTGGTGCTTTCTCTGCCTTCTAACTCCTACAAAGAAACTTGCTACTAATACTCCTTGTTTTGAGGGATGATCAAAATTCAATTGTTATTGATTTTCTTGCTTTAAGAAACCAACTGGTCTATATTGCTTAAAGTTTTATTTATTGGTGCACATTTTTATCATATATCAGTTCCTTTTTTTTACGATTGGTTTGATCATGTAATTTGTATTTTAAGATAATATACTTTGTATAGATTTATTGTGTTGTTACTGTTGCCTTCATTAAAATGGGAGAAGAAGCTAAGCCATTGTGTCTAAATCTCATCTTGATGCTGCCCCTGATGAATCTCGTCTTCAATGAAACTGAAATAAAAATTGTTTTCACATTGCCAATATGCTTACAAGAGATTGCTACTCGTGTGTTGCCAAAAATAGCAAAAGGGCTCATGTATGGTACCAAGATTTGGTTAATCCTAATTGGTGCCCTTGGTTTTAGTGCCCTTTAATTATGTTGCGGAATTGTTGGACTATTTCTCGCTTGATTCTGCTGTTAAAAAATTCTTATCCTTGGAAAGTTTGTGGGTCAATTTTTCATGGAGGAACGCATGGTAAAGAAAATTTTCAGTTTTTCACCTTATGCTTTAGGGAGCAGAACTTCCTATCTATTTCTCATGGATTTCATGTCTGGAAATGGCTTGCCATGTGTTAATTGTTTTTTTCTTCTGACAAACTGTTGGATTATTCAAGCTCACAAATTAGATTGAGTCACTTGTTTTGTCAGCTTGTGTTGCATCATATGCCAAAAACTTACTATTCTAATCACTTCTTCGGCAACTCAAATACACTTTCATTCTCTCCTATATAACATGTTGCTATAGTCACTTGATTGATTTTCACTTGTATGCCTTTTCGCTGATCTGATGAGAACATCAGCCTCTTTTTTCTCATGTGATTGATTTCTAGCATCATCTTCTGTCAAGTTGCATGAAAGCAAGTATGATACATACTGGGTCCAGTGTAGGTTAATGTGTAGTTGCTCAGTAAAGCATATAATAGTATCAAAAGCAAAGAAAAAAGAACAAAGAAGAAAGAAATCTTGGAGAGGTATATAGGAGGAGAGAAAAAAGGATGGGTGAAAGGTAACAAAGGAAAAGATGATGCTACATCCATATAAATTTCTGTTAATTCATACTTTGAAATGGGTTTTTGGTCTTGACCATCAATTTAGATCAGGGTGGGCTATCTGAGATAACACAGTTCTTATCAATGAACTCCATTAACTGGATATGCAGCATCAAGAAAAAAAAAAAGGATCCAATCTACACAAGTTTTTGAGGAGGCTTCCAGTGAAGAAAATCCTGTGGAAATTGTCAACAAACATTATTACTTGAGATTCCAAATCAGGTGCAACATATTAGATATCCGGCCAGTGGCATCTAGAGCTAAGCTCAAATTCTTGATGTGACATTTCAATGTATAAAGTTACTTCAATGTATAAAGTTACTTCTCTTTGCAATAAAGTCATTTACTTCTTAGTTTCTCATGCTATATTCTCTAGTTCATCCTTTAAGATAATCCAAAATTTTAATTCACATGCTATTTTTTGCATTCTCTAATATTTGTTGTTATTTATCTTCTTTATGTTTTATGAGTCTTGACTGTGAGACCACCTACAGTGGTTGGATAATAAAAGTTGTCCTTGTTTGTTACCTGTGGTAATTTTGAAATTCAGCATTTGACTTTTAATTTGGGTGTAAAACTTTGTGATATATTCATAAATTTCCAGGCAGCTGAATTAATCTCCTTATTTGAACTTATCTTTTTTGCTGATATTTCCATTTATAGGGTGATCCCAAGTCTCCTGGTATCATACCACTAGCCATAAAGGATGTCTTCAGCATAATACAAGATGTATGTTATTTAGTGTTTTTGCTATTAGATTTAGCCAAGTATATATTTTTTAAATTCAGTCTGTAACATGATATCTGCTATAGTTTTCTAGTGAAATTGAAAACGTTTATTTCACCGTGGGTCAATAAATTGTTACTAGTTCCATTGCATTTGTAAAATCTATGTTCCAGTTGATGCTTTAAAGTTTATACATTATTTTGATACCAATAATTTAGTAAATAGAATAATTAGTTTTATCTAAGTGCTTATAATATTTAAGACAGCTTAATTTTAACATATTCAAAAGATTAGAGATGCATAAAAGCTCATTTGCTTTACTTTATCTTCATCTCATGGATTGAAAAATGGAAGGTAGTTTCTTTATTATGTATTCTATTTTTCTAGTTCAATTGCTTTTTTATATGTTGAATATTTTTAGCAAAAGAAACTTAACCAGAGAGGTTGGGCAAGTAAAAATGTAAAATATATACTCTTGTGGTATCTGCACATGTAGACTTTCAAGTAAGCTAGGTATCTTATTCGAGTCATGTTTTAGATTTTGTGGAACATTATCTTTATGATGTTGCTGAATTCTGTATATAGAGACTAATTTAAACATACCTTGTGTGCTGAATATTTCTTCTTGACATACCAAGTTTTCTTTTGAATGGTTCAATTTGTGTGATCGTAAAACTTGAGTTTCTTTGGCAGACCCTGGAAGAGAATTCTTACTCCATTGTAAGAGTGATGTTATTGCACAGAATGTTCTCTTTTGTTTTGATATCACTGAATTCTTATTTATAAAGAATATAATCTTAACATATTTTGCTTATTGAATGTTTCTTCTTGCAATACCTACTTGCTATTTTTTTAAAACAATATTAAATTGTGTGATTGCGAAGTTTGAGTTTCTTTGGCAGACTCCAGGAAGAGAATTTTTACTCCGTGTATCATACCTTGAAATTTATAATGAGGTAAGGATCTGTTCGATGATTCATCAAAGTGTCTTACTCATTTGTATGTTTGCAGTTGCTAATCCAGTTAAATGTCTAATCTATATATGATTGCTAGATTATTATTGTCTTATTGTCTAACTTGCCTGCCAAATTTACTGACATTTTGATGACAAAAATACTGTGGTGAATAATTCGCCAAACTTGAGTTTCCTCAGTTAATGCAATTTCAGATATTCTTTATATATATATATATATATATATATAAATAAATTTTTTTTGCTTATTTACTATCTTATATTGTAGGTTATTAATGACTTGCTTGATCCCACTGGCCAAAACCTGCGCGTAAGAGAAGATGCTCAGGTATGGAGAGCTATGTTTTTTTAATTTAAGATGATATACATATTGCTTTCACTATACAATTTAAACATGTTACCACTCTTTCTACGAGGTTATTTGGATCACTTTCTCATATCAGACATTCGTTGTATCTTCTTTAGATTTACAAGTCTAGATAGTAATAAATTAAATATTTTCTTCTCTTACCACTTGACGTAAATATTGTTGCATTTTATATTGGTGCACTGTCAACATATTTTTCTTTCCGCAAGGCTTGGGGTTGTATGAAGTTGTTGGAAATTTGTCCAATTAATTATTAATTCTTCTTGTCCTATCAATGATCTCTATCATGTTTTTTGTTATGAGTCAAGTTACTTGCATCCCCCCTTGCATATTTTAGTATTAATTGGGAGTGAAAACTTAATATTAAACAATTAAGAGATTCTTCTTATGAGCATAGAATTTGCATCTATAAAACCTATGATGGGAGAGTCTGGTTCCTATGATTCAGGACTCTGCATATGATCATGATCATCCATTTTAAAGGTCTTCCTATAGGCCCCCAAGAAACGAAAATGTTTTGGCTTTTCTCAGAATATGGAAGCTGTTGTACATAGCACATGCAGAAATAATGACTAGACCAATTTCTTTGGTGTATAAATAATGATGTGTAACCTGTAAAGTTGTTTGTCTAGTAATTTTTCTAGTATCATATTTTAGGCATTGATTGCTAGGTGCATCTGAATATGTACAGATCTTGTGTATATGGTGCTATGCTATGCTCGTAATATGCTTGGTTTGTGAGTTAAAGGTGCTTTTTTCTGTGGATTGTACATAATTTTTGTCTAATTGTGAGGCACAAAATGCTCACGTTTTGATGGAAGATAATGTGATTGTTGATAGGCTTGCCTTTTATTTTTCTTGGAACTTCTCCTGTACTTGAGCTACAAAGCTACTGAACTTCTACTGAAGGAATTAATCTTTGTCTTAACATGCGAATTAATGATTGTTATTATTTCTGACTTTGTATGATGCAACTGATTTTGATCACTCAAATTGGTATCATCGCATTCATATACCACAGAAGTTCAAGATTGCTCACTAATTTCTGAAAAACTGAAAGATCGGTATCCTAAAAAACTCTACATTCTTGCATGAACCCATAAGTGAGCAAGTATATTTGATTGTACAGAGAGCTACTTGCATTTTGAGGAACAGCCTTTAGATGACTATTGTGATGATATATCGTATAATTGGATATGCGGAAACAAATTTATCTAATTCTTGCAATTCTTGAGTTTATATTATTAATTATCAATTTGGGAGTTAGATTTGAAATTGATAATTTTTTTTATCGGGCTGCTGGGAAATTTGTTTTTCCTTTTGAATTCCATATTTATGTTTTGCCATTTGTTAATGACCATCTGTTGAAAATTTCAATGTAACTTTAGATCTCAGTAATTTAGGTGAAGTTATATCTTTTTTATTGATGTGATTAGCTATTTTGCTGTTAGGTTAATGAATTTTAGTTTCTATTTTTTTTTTCATTGTTTCTCATTACACTGATGTGAAACATTTCCTTTTTTCTTATCTAATGTGGAACCTTTTTGCAGGGTACTTATGTTGAGGGTATAAAGGAGGAAGTTGTTTTATCTCCTGGGCACGCACTTTCTTTCATTGCTGCTGGTGAAGGTGAAACTTTATCGACACTGATTCTGTTTCTTATCTGAATCTCTAACTAATACAAACAAAGTCGGCATATTGATGAAAGTTCACCTATTGAAAACAAGGAAAAGTGCTTAACTAACATATATTCTGTGGCTATGTCCCACTCAAAGATGTGACCACTGTAACTTTCATTAAAGTGACACATTTCATTATCAATAGGGTCATTAATGTTCTATGTGGCTGCTGTTGATTATTTAATGGAATTTTTTTTTCTTTTATTAGTCTAGGCAGCCTGAAAAGCAGATTCATCATAACGTTGAAGTGTTTTGTTACCTAATGCAGATAATCTTTATTCTGTCATACTGTTAAAACTATTGTTTTCTTGATTGAATTAATTTTTAGATCTTGGTTCTTGTAGTTCTAACAATGGGTGTTTCTCTAGAACCTGTTCGATCAGAAAGTGTTTTGAGATTTCAGATTCTGTTAGCCTCATTGTTTAACATTTACAGAAAGTATCCTTTTGGTTGCATTTTTGGAGCTGTTGTCCTTTAAAATGTTGGCACAATATGCAAAGTATCATGTTACAATCTAGATACTTAACTTTTTTTGGCCCTGTTAGTTCATTTTGTGCAACATTTCCTGCTGTACATATTATTTTACGGTACAAAGTTATTTGGTGCAGCTAAGGTTGTGTAAGTGCTTTTTTTTTCCCAAGGACAAGTGTTGAGAACAAGATTTGATTTAAGACCTTGCAATCTCTAAGGATCGTATTGATGGACTAATATATCATTGTATAGGAAAACTAGTTTCAGTATGATTGACTTACATGTTGATGCAACAAAAATAGACATCTGGAATATTTTAAGCTATAATTATCATGCCCTTTAGTGAACATGTATCCTTGTTTCAAAGCAAAAATTTAGTGAGTAATGCTGGTGGAGGGTCAAAGAAATTGAGTCTGTTTACTGTTTCTCTCAAACAGTGCATTCTGAGCTTGTGGATTTCTACAAGAAATACAGCCCATATCCTGTATGGTTTGGTGCTTTTGGAGCATTGCCGTTGCAATTAGGATTTTCTAGGAATAACTTGGATCATTAAGAGTGTCAAGATAGATCTAGCCTACTTTTTATTTAGTGTTTTGGGGTTTCCTTATAGCCATTTATTTTATATGTTATTTGTTTATCTGTGAGTTTTGGAGCTGCTAGGATATTACGGTCAATAGAATCATAAAGGGTTTACTGGTGCTTGAACACATTATAAACTTGCTAAGTATGTGGTCTCCCTAGGTGTCCTTTGTTACGTTTTTTCTTTGACCTTAATCCCAATGTGTTCTATGATGTATTATATTGAGTTTGGAATAGTGTCAGTTCCCTCATATTTCTTGGTATGAGGGTGTCGTCGAGCTTATTCTACTTTTTCTTAAAGTTCTGGTTATACTTTATACTTTTAGTTTGTTTTGACTAGCTATACTTATAGGTAAATTTCTTTTTTTTTCCATCACACTTAATTTGCCTCCTAACAACTGGATACCTCTATTTTGGGTATTAATTTGGTGTTGATAAGTATATGGTCTCCTTGCCTGTGAATTGTCCAAAAGATCTGCTGTTTGAAGTTATTCTGCAGTCAAGTCAGAGCTATCTTTTGAAGAATTATGTGAACCATCACTCATGAAAGTTTTTGTCATTAAGAAGAGAAATAAAGATTACCAAAGTACCCTAAAGGCCTGATCAAGCTAGAACTACTTATCAAGCTTAATTATTTGTTCTAGGTATTTATTGCTGCATAATAAAATGATGTCTACCTTACTGTTACCTCCAGGATAATTGCTTTTGGATATTCACTGGTTGCATACTTATCAGCTAGGTTACCAAAATAGCTTATAATTTTTTTTTTCTAAATTTTTATGTAGCCATCAGTTGTTCTCATGATTTATTTGTGTGAATTTCAGAACATCGTCATGTTGGTTCTAACAATTTTAACCTGTTCAGTAGCAGAAGTCACACAATTTTTACCTTGGTATGTCAGTCTAACTGTTGGTATTTCAGTGTTATACTATATTCATTATTTAGTCCAAACATTACTTTTAGCATCCTATCTTTATGTGCTTTTGTTTGCTTATCAAGTCATGCAGCTCTTTCCAACTGTCATGCTGGATAAATAGATTTTCTTGCTGGGTGAATTTGTCCTTGCCCAAATGTTATCATGATATTTTAGTGGGTGGATGAAATGAGAATAACTCCTATCCATGAATTAAAAAATTTAAATTCATGTTCTTAAATTTAAAACTAATTACATTATAGAAATTCACACATAATTCTTGAAACATAGATATATCTAATTAAATAAATTATAATTATTATGTTAATCCAAAAATAAAAAATTAATAATTAAATCAATATTATAATTCACTTAAGCTTAAGAGATCAATATAAATCAAATAATCATTCTAACATCACAATTCAATTATCATTATTTACTAATCATGAAATTTTAAAATTAAAACATCATTATGCATAAAAAAATATAAATCACAGCTAATTAAAGAAAGGATCCAACCTCTTCTCGACTATCCTTTCCTCGAGGTCATCTTCGTGGGAAGTCCTCTTCTCAATTCTCCCTTTATCAGACTTGATGAGGAATGAAGGAGGAGGAGTTCCCTTTTCATAGGAGAAGATGAGATGTCTCCAAAAAATAAGTAATAATTTATTTTTTATTTTTTATTTTTTTATTTTATTTTCATACACAAAGAGAGAAATATAATATTCATTTCTTATGGTTTATACACGAAAATAGAATGTAAACTATTTACTTCCTAAAAATCAAATCACTCATTGGGAAATAAATCAATTAATAATTTAATTGATTAGCAGAATTCCTAACTTGTCCACATGATTAAGGAAATCAAAGTTAATCATTTCATTAACTATAGTACCCAAACATGGAAGTTAATAATAAAGCAATACATTATTTATAGTAATTAATTTATATTAAGGGAGAAATTATCGGTAATTACAACTTTTGTATATCATGATGATTTGGATGATCTGCAAATATTGCAGGTTTATAACTGATATAGAATCCCTTTTTTACCTTTACCAGTATATACTGATACATATAAGTCTCTTATTTATACATAAATGATGAAACTTGAAAGAACAATTTTGTATATAAGAAAGAAGCAATTTTCTTTAATTCTGTTCCAAATTTTTGCACAAAGAAATGTGCAAAGAAGTCATTAACTCTTTTACTTCAAAATTTGTGAAACTTCTTTTGTGTTTGATAAAAAAAAAATTGCCATTACCAGTTTGACTTTCTTATTTGCTTATCATATTTGCTGTATAATCATATTAGCTACACACAATGATGAGATGTTGCTTTTGACTCTTTATCATGTGAAGCATTGTGCTGACTCTTACGATGTCATTTTTTATCATCTCTCATTTACTTTGATTGAATGATTACTTACGCAGATGATTGAAAGCAGTGCTCATGGTGATGAATATGATGGAGTGATGTATTCTCAACTTGTAAGCTCTGGTTCTGAGCTTTAAGCATGTTGTGCATTTGGCTGACATTATTGCTGTACCTGACCTATGATGTTCTTTTTCAGAATCTTATTGATCTAGCAGGATCTGAGAGTTCAAAAACTGAGACAACTGGGCTAAGAAGAAAGGAAGGATCTTACATTAACAAAAGCCTTTTAACTCTTGGAACAGTAGGTGCCCAATATTATTGAATATTTTATGTTGAATGTTTCATTAACAACATTCACTATTCTTCCTGTCTGTTTTTATGAGTTGATTTATGATTCCTCTCTAGGATCTTTTAGAAATAGATTCCTTGGTTGACAGTCATATCTAATGATTAGACTCTCATACAATTACAATCAATATACATTATGTAGGATTTTCAAGATGCAATATAATTTAGGAATCATGATATTACAAGGTTTTTAAGATCGGGATTAGGATCAAGATCATACTTTTTTTTCCAAGATCAACCTTTTAAAAGAATGGGATTGGAGGGATTTGCTCGGATGTTATGAATTTAAATAATTTAAACTGAATTAGAAAAACTAGAATTTTGCTACAAAAAATCAATAAATGATTTAATTTTAATTCAACCTTGACTTAGTTATTTCAGAAACATAAAAAATTGAAAATTTAATTCTCAAACACTTATTACCATTTTGACAAACTTAAATATTATAAGTTCATACTTACGTTCCCAATAGAAGTTTGCAACCAACCATTCTAGTTTTTTTTTATATATAATTGCTTGTTTTGATGATATGTTTACTACTTTATATATTTTTATATCTCATAGAATAGTCTTCATGATATATTTTTCTGTATAGAATTGTCATATATTATTTTATTATTCAGATTATATAATTTATTATATATTGTTTATTACTGTTTATACATTATTGTATAATATATTAAAACAATATCAAATCAATATATATGCATATATATATATATATATCCTTTAACTGTATCTTAAGTTCTATTTATCACTAATTTAACTGTATCTTTAATTAAATCATTTCTTTAGTTCACTTCTATTGTTATTTTCTCCTTCTCTTTTGTTCTTTTTCTTTTACCTAATCAGGCATTCAATTGTTCCTAAGGAAGAGAGCCCAGGCTCAGACCCAAGCCCTTCTCCTCCTCACTTTAGTCATGGCTCGGTCAATTGTTGTATGCCCTTCACCTGTTTGGCAAAATTTTCCCTATTGGCCCCAACTTCATGACGGGTACTCTGTATCATTCTCTCCTCTCTTCCTCCTCTACCACTTTCTCTGGTGGTTTTTCATTCCACTATTGCTGGATCTTGTATATCCGATGGCTCAGCTGGTCCTGTAGCAGATTCTTATTCTTTTAAATTGGAGACAATCCAATGAGATGTATCTGGGCTTCTACTATTTTTGGGTGAGTTCTGGATTGGAGCTTGCCGATATTGAATGTTCATGACAATTTATGTCATCAAATCAAAAGGAGCTGTGTTCTAATTTCACAAACCTTGGTGCCGAAAGGAGTAAATTAGATCAAAGTTACTTATTTGTTGGTTGTAATATGGCCTTCCCTGAGTTCCCTCTTTTTCACTTTAATGTAAGTCTGAACTAAATATCAGCATACACACTTTCTTTTGTGGTCTCATAAAGGCCATTTTAGGCCTACGAAGTAGAACCAAATTTTGCTTGAAAACATTGTAAACCTATCAACATATGTAGATAACATTGATATTAACTTGTTAATTTAGATGTGTTACACAATCATTGACATATGGTGTGTTGTGTAATTTGTAGCCGTTTGTGAATATTTGGTTCTCCAGTTATAAAACTAACTTTGTTGATAACTTTTTAAAGGTGATTGGAAAGCTTAGTGAAGGGAAAGCATCTCATATTCCTTACCGTGATTCTAAATTGACTCGACTACTGCAGACCTCATTAAGTGGCCATGGGCATGTATCGGTGAGTCTTGACTGGTCATATGCCTGATGATCATTTTTCAGTGTGATCTGTAATGTCTCTAGGTGATTGTTATTTGTTTGGCTTGGCTTTCCATCATTACATCTCTCAATTTCCTTTTGCATGCAATTATCTGGTCGGACTCTTCCATATTTTAGCTTAGTTGTTTATTGAAGGTGAAAATTTCTTACAAGTATTGTGCATTGTGCAGCTCATTTGCACGGTTACACCTGCATCTGGTAGCATGGAGGAAACTCATAACACACTCAAGTTTGCGAGTAGGGCAAAACAAGTTGAAATTTATGCTTCTCGTAACAGGGTAGACATACTCTTTTCTCTTTGGTTGGAATTGTTGATACTCTTATATCATAATGCCGATGAATAGTTTTGACTTTTGAGTTTGTCATTGCAGATTATTGATGAAAAGTCATTGATCAAGAAGTATCAGAAAGAAATATCAAGCTTAAAGCAAGAACTTGAGCATTTGAAGAAAGGGATGCTAAGTGGGGCCAGTCATGATGAAATAATGAGCTTGCGCCAGAAGGTAAACATTGAATATGTCCTCCAGATGCCTTAAGTGCATATTCTCTTTCATAGGACAAAGAATGACATTGGTCTCTACAAAACCTCAGACTTAGTTATAATACTTAGAAGGGATCATGTTTTTGTATTGTGCAAACAGCTTGAGGAAGGCCAGGTGAAGATGCAATACCGTTTAGAGGAGGAAGAGGAGGCCAAAGCTGCTTTAATGAGTAGAATACAGAGGCTGACCAAGCTGATACTTGTTTCTACCAAGAACTCTATTCCTGGGTGTTTAACTGATTTACCTGGGCATCAGCGCCGTCTCTCTTTAGGGGACGATGATGTAAGTTCTTAGCTTCAATTTGAATCTATAATTGGTTTGATTCTTTAAAAGAATGTTTTTGTTTCTGAAGATTTTCCACACTGAACGGAATCAGCATTAACATAATATACAATCTTTTTCTAGTTGCTGAAAACAATCTTTTATTGATTATGATCTTTGCCATCCAGGATTTCACTTTTGACTTGTACATTAATTTTATTGCCTCATTATTCTTTTTAGTTTTGATTCTCTGTCTATTCATTGGGTTTTCTCTGTCCTTAATTACATATCTTGTGGCAACTCGATATCATTTTGTTAACTTGGATTGCACAAACTTGGTTACCATACTTCTCTAAGGCGAACCATTATTTGAATCAGAATAATTTGAAGTTGGTATAGCAGAATGATGCAGAACTAGACTTTCTATGTTACATGACTTACTGGATGAGAAATAATAAGTATATTAGTCAAGGAAAAAAGAAATAGTGAAAACTTATTCTGGTTATGTTGAAGAGGACTTGATGGTTGAAAGAAAACATGTTGGACTTGCTCTATGTCAGTGATTTAAAAAGGCGCTCGGGCGAGGCGAGGCGAGGCCTGAGCACCTCGCTTCACTTCCAGGCGGCGCGCTTCAAAGAGGCGCCGCCTGGGCGCTTGCCCGAGCCCAGGCGTTGGGCACTTCGGGTGAGCGCCTGGGTTAAATCAGGCGACCGAACCAACGTTTTAGGTCTGGTTCGATCTCCGGTGCTTTAGTTGGTTCAATCAAACCAACTAAAGCACCGATATCAGCTGTCGCTGCCCAACCCTAACCCTGCTCGTTGCCACTGCCACTCCCGCTCCCGTTGCTCGTCGCTGTCACTGCTCGCTACTGCTGCCGCTCGCCGCTCCCGCTGCCTCCTTACACTCTCGCTGCCGCTGCCTCCTTACACTCCCGCTCTCGCTGTAGTTACCGCTTCCTCTTTTCTCAGTCAGCACCCCCTTACACTCCTCTTCCTTCTCTTTCTGTATACTGTTAACAGTATACAGTATACTGTTAACAGTATACTAATAATAGTATTTGTATTTATTAGATTAATAATATATTATTTTGATTTTGTATCTTAGATTTTCTTAATTTAATAACATATTTTTATTTAAAATTTTAAATAATTATATTTATTAATTATATTATATATTTTTATATTTTAGCGCCTCGCTTCGCTCAGGCGAGCGCCTCAGGTGTTTTTGGACTTTGGCGCCTTTTGGCGCCTAGTGCTTTTTAAATCACTGCTCTATGTGAATAAGCCATTGAACCTATGACTGCTATGAAATGTTTTAGTAGTTTGTTCAAGATATGGTCATCTCAAGGATTAGTATACAACTGAATACAAAGAACTGGTTATGCCAAGAATTTTCTTCCGTTTTTACAATTTCAGAAAGGTGTGATTTCGTTTCATACCTTTCCTCCTTCCTCACTGCTATAGTAAAAAATTAATTTTACACTGGCATTGTTTCTTATTTTTGTTCAAAGATCTAGGGCGGGTCCCATTTTTTCTCCAAATTGTCTTGCTCCTTGGGCAGCAGAATTTGATTTAGGTCTTTCCTTGATAGTAATAGATAAACATGTTTAAAATTTTTATTTAATTTCTGCAAATTTCTAACTTGGTGAGAGCATTGTCAGAAAATTACCTTCACTAAAATCTTTTGTAATCATTCTTTGTAACCTAACATGCTGATCTGTGGACCGAAACTTGGTTAAAGACGTACTTAGAAATATCTTGTTACAGTCTTTCTCTTATGTAGTTATGGAGTAGCAAATTTTCTGGCCTTGTCTATCAATCCTAGCTCCAACTTAGTTTTACTATTTTCATTGACTTATTGCTCTAAAGAGAACTCATTGTGGGAAAAACATCCATTTAGCTAACCCCAACTTGTTGGGAATGCGGGAATATGACTTGTTGTTGTTAATTTCCATTAGAGTTCTTTCCCTAATTGTATTTTTGCTTCTACAGACTAGGCTTAAAATTTTATCACTTTAAGCTTTTCCAGTGTTAAACATTAACAACCTATCTATAGATTGGGTTCTATATAATCGTCTATGAAACAAGCAGAAGATCCTTGCCTGTATCATTTTTCGTATTTATAGTATTTTTGCTCTGGTGATATATGAAACGAATCCTAGGGTTAGTCTTTCACAAACAATACTGATGGTTGGCACTAACATCCAGGTTCCATAAGTTACCATGGAAACAAGGTTGCTCATTGGACTTAGACTAAGTGTCCATTCATTTGCAATATTCCTCTGTGGCAGAATTAAATGCATTTTTATCAAAACAAAGAAAGTTGCCTAAGATAAACAAGAAAATCTTGGGACATGATGACTTCAACATCCTTGGTGTCTGATTTACTATATTTGTGAGTGAGGGTGATTTGATCTTAATCAGATTCATTGAAAAACTTTAGTTGGTTTGCCTTTTTTCCAGATGCAATATTGGAGTTACTTTCATCAACCAATGCACTAGTTAATCCTCATATTTGAAACTTTGATGCACATTTCATATCACATGCTTTGCCTAAAAAAATGTAAATTGTCATTGTAGCAGAAAATCATGCATGAAAAATAAAGCAGCTTAAGTTGCATATCATAATGCACTGTTAGTATGGAATGCCCTGCAAAATGAAGGTCAAAGATAATTCTTTTGTGACCGACTTCGATGTACTTTAGCTCAAAGTTCACTTGTGGATCCTCAACTAAGTCTGTTCATAGAATAGTAAGTTGATGCTCCAGTATGGAGTCTCATAAAATGTTTTCTCTCAACAGCCACTTACTATATTATGACATTTCTCTACCCCATCAGTGATATTTTCCTATCAGCCACAAATATATCTGTGAAATATCATGCATGTCAATAATGGCTTTTGCTACACGAACACATCTGTTTAGTCTTGAATGTTTGTAGGAGCAGTTATATTATCAGATTATTTTTTATTATACCATATACATTGTAAAAATGCTTGCTATGCTAGATGCCCTCTCCAATGTGGATCTTTTATCATTTGACATTATTCTCCAACCTCTAGCTCATGATCAGTGTGTGTTTTGGATGTCATTATTAATGCAGTTCAATCATTATGACTTGGAGTGCCATTTTGTTTGTGGCTAAATTTTTGCATAAGTGTGATAGTGTTTGTCACAAATTTACTTTGCAGAAAATGGATATACCACGTGAGCATTCTCCAGTTCTTGAAAGTGAGAGCACCCTGAATGGTTTTGTGGCTTCTGCTCTGTCAGATTCATTAGACACATTATCTGATGTTAAAAATCAAAGATATTCAAGTAATTTGAGTGAAGAACATTCCGCAGTCAGTGGCTCAATCACAGATGCAGAGCAGGTAATTGAACTTATTGTTGCAGTTATCGGTTGTTGCTGGTCCTCACTGACCTGTTCATTGGTTTCTATTGGAAATTAGCCTGGAAATGTGACTCTATCATTGTATAATCTCTTTCCTTTTTCTCTGAGCAAAATTCATTTAAATTTTTACACCATACGACGAATAAAATTTGCTGAGATGGTGTATATGTTTCCTTTTTTAATTATAAGATCTTGTTTCTGCTAAGTGTTTTCAATTTTCAAGTGAATTGTGCATCTGTTCATTGACTTCTGCTATTATATTGGTGTTAAAGACAATTGTTCTTGTGAATAGGAACAAATTTCCTTGTTCATTAAGCAGGAAGAAATCACAAATGTTTTTGGTTTTAATATCTCATACATGATGCTATTGCAATAGTTTCATTTAGGTGCTCTTCTTTGGATTTCAGTTAAATCTGATAGCATACATTGGAAACTAAACCTGGCTATTGAGTGTGGATGAGGTTTGCTAAGACAAAATAAATTCCTTTTTGAAGACCATGATGCTTATGGTAGATATTCTTAGATGTTTATTATGTATTTTTTTATGAGATATCGATCGTATATCTTATATATCTTTAGTACCCAGGGTTTTATCTGTATTGATGTTGGTAGCACTTACTTTATTAGCCTACTTTGGGAGACGAATTTTCATGTCATAAAGTACATTACTCCTGACCGCTGCTAAATTTGGTATACCTTAATTATGGTTGACTTGTTTCTTTAACATACACAGACTAGGATAACAATGTCAGATGAAATGGATCTCCTAGTCGAACAAATAAAGATGCTTGCTGGTGAGATTGCATTTGGTACCAGTACACTAAAGAGACTGATGGAGCAGTCCGTAAATGATCCAGATGGCACAAGGATTCAGGTACAGTTCCTATTCTTAAAGCTCATGTCCTTTCAGCTGGAAAATACTAAGTTGCCCTTGCTACATTCTAATACTATGTGTATTTTTTATTATGCTCTTGCGTCTTCTGAGTTGGCTATAATTTGCTTAGATTTGGTTATTTTTCCTTGGTTATTGCTGTTGCAGTCCATTGTGATATTCAATCTATACCTGCTTCTAGCTAGATGATAAAGAAACTATCGAGCTGTCTCGTATCTTGAGTTGGTATTTCAGCAATCATGTCATAGGTCTTATAGAACTACCTGACATTGCAAATTGGTAATTGAATCTCACGAATTTTGAGTTGGGTCATAGGTTTATTTGAATTTCTTGGCATTTTACTAAGTCTCTCATTCGGTTAGATTTTCTATTTTTCTTCTCCTTCCATTTATTTTCCTTTGTTAAAGAGTATTAAAATTTATGATATTGCATCATTCAGCTAATGTTTCCAACTCGAGTCTCTTTGGTTTATTAGGCCAGTAAATTGCCTTGTTTTTTCTTTGTGATCACATCCATTGGAAGTTGTATTATGAATGTTCTGCTTAAGATCTGGTCTGGTTTTTATACTCTTTTCTTTTCTTTTGCCTCCTACAACCTCGTTTTCCCTCTAAGACTTTTTTTGTTGCCATTTTTGCCAATATTTCAGCTTGACCTAATTATTTACAGATTTGTCTTCGCTTAACTTAGATAATTTAAAATTGACCTTTACTTTGGAAAATCTGCAAGGAGATGTAACTTTTGTTTTACTAAAAGTTTGTCTCGGCATAACTCTATTTACCACAGATCGAGAATTTGGAGCATGAAATCCAGGAGAAACAGAGACAGATGAGAGTGTTGGAACAGCGCATTATTGAAAGTGGCGAAGCTTCAATGGCCAATGCCTCAATGGTTGAAATGCAGCAGGTATGCCATCTTCTCTATGCAGCTGTTTCTTTTTTTTTTATAGTTGAACTCCAAGTCACTCTTCAATTTATTTTCCACTCACAGACTGTAACGAGATTAATGACTCAGTGCAATGAGAAGGGCTTTGAGCTAGAGGTGATTTAACTTGAGTTATATTTTTAATGTTTTTAATCTATTGAACTATGTCATATATTTAAAATTTTCCTTTTTTATTCAAAAGCTGTACTATACTGTTACTATATTTGTTGCAGTTAAGATCAGCTGATAACCGTATCCTTCAAGAGCAGCTGCAACTGAAGGTTGGTAATCAGGTTCAATGTCCTGAATTATTGTGTATTTGTATAATTGACATACATTTTATTAGATAGCATGCAAACACCAGTTCTCATGACTCAGTTCGTTGCCCCAGCCAATGTAGTTCTCTCTTTCTTTTCCCTTGGTATGGCAAACAAAATATAACTATCAAAATTCAAATTTCAACAGAAAAATTCACATACAAGGCATGTATTGAATCTAATCTGCTGGAATGGTATTCATTCATGTCAGTGTGGGAGATTTGAGCATCAACAATCTACTATTTAAATGTCACTGGGATGATACACTTAGCTTCGTCTGACTTAATCAACCATTATATTTATTTTATATGTTTATTCTAAATTCCTTGCTAAATTTTAATCTGGATATTATACTCAGTGCTCTGAGATTAAGGAGCTGGAAGATAAAGTGCTTGTTCTTCAACAGCAACTAACTTCAATCAAAAATGAAAAACTGCATGAAGAACTTGGCACAGAAGAAATTAATGATTTGAAGAGTAAACTTCAATATCAGGTAATATTTTATTTGTTAGTGTTTACACTCTTTCATGCTAAGTTGGACTTCAATGCTTAAAGTATTGTGGTTTCTTGTCTTGTGTCAAGGTCTTTTGTTTAGTTTAAAAGTGCAATAGCTTTCTTTTATTACTAATGATAATCACATGCTTTACAGTATATGTGCATGTGGTTATTGTTAATGGCGCACTCATGCTTTATAGGCTTCTTGGTTATGTATGATTTGATCTGCTGTTGCTTGTCCCAACCACTTACCTGCTTCATGGGCATAAAATGAAGTGGCCAGAGGATTTTCATGCATGTGATAGGCATTACAGATACCCTTTGCTGTACACAGGTTGGTTATTTGTCTTGCAGACCTCATGTATCAGAAGGATGGATTAGTTTATTTTATATTTGGTTGTAGTGTGGAATTATATGCAGGTAATTGGGTCGTATAATGCAAATAAGCACTCATTTTTATTAAGTTTTTAAACTGCAACGCATAGGTTGTCCTTTTTCTAACGGTTCTTCTACTGTAACTTTACTGTTTTTTAATTTCTCTTTGATGTCTAGATGCAGCTTATTGTGATTCACAATAAACTAAATGTCTTTGATTGCTTTACTTAACAATAAATGGCTGGCTTTGTGCTTAGTGGTCTCTAATCTGACAACAATAGCTGACCTTAACAATTGCTACATCTTTTTCTATGTGCTCATGTACATGCCTTTGATAATTTTGCTGCTATTGTCCGCAAAGTTGCCAGTCCGTATGTGTTTTCATATACCAGTTGATCAGATCTTTTCAATTCTAAGCATGCCATATGAGATCAAAGCAGGGAACACTCATCTCTTTGGTTGTCTCATAATGCCAATCATTTTTATTCTTTTCACATTCTTTCCATCATACTAGGTCTGCATACATTTTTTGGCTTTAATAAATTAACTGGGTCAAAATGCTTTGACAGGAGGCTGAGAATGAGAAACTAAATCTTGAACGTCATCAATTGATCAAAGAGAATCATGGTTTGCTTTCACAGAATCAGAAATTAGCTGAAGAAGCTTCTTATGCAAAAGAATTGGCATCTGCTGCTGCGGTTGAGCTCAAGAATTTGGCTGAGGAAGTAACAAAGCTCTCACTACAAAATGAAAGACAGGCTAAAGAGTTATTGGCTATTCAAGATTTAGCTGCTTATTCCAAAACTGCTAATGGTACCATCCGTAGGTTTTCTGAAAGCAAGAATGATGGGATCAAACTAGGAAGAAAAGGCCGGCCTCCTAGTAGAAGTGGCGATGCTGGAAACACAGGATCTGATGATATGGTTAACCGGAATCTTGATCTAGATGACATAAGGATGGAATTGCAGGTCAGAAAACAAAAGGAAGATACTTTAGAAGCTGCTTTGGCTGAAAAAGTGCATCTGGAAAAAGAATATAAGAAAAAACTTGAAGAAGCAAAGAAACGAGAAATATCATTAGAGAATGATTTGGCTAGCATGTGGGTGCTTGTTGCTAAGCTGAAAAAAGGTCCCTTATGTGCATCTGAATTGACTGCAGATAAAAGTTCTACCATTTTGGTTGATGTTTCAGATGATCTTAAAATGAACAATGATGAACACAATGGTTCTCTTCATCAGGAAAGACAAGAAGTAGATAGTTTGGAAAAGCCAAATAATGAACAATTGAACCAAAATCAGGAGTTGGAACCTTTGCTTGTTCGCTTAAAGGTAAGTTTCAGCTTTTGTCGTATTTATTCCTAGATGTGAAGTTTTTCTTCTACTTGTTAGTAATTGATAAGTGGCATATTCAAATTCACCATTCTATCATTAGACGTTGGATAGCATTAAAATCTACACCTCCCCAGCACAATCTGTTAGATCTTGATTGTCAGTTTGGATGCATTTGACTTGATAATGGTATGCATCTAATTGTTGCTAATATCGCCTTGCCTGACGTTATTATCTGATAATGGTAGTGATCACCTGTCTGCCATGTAATAAATTGCTCCTTTTTTTATTTGCTTTGATACTCTAGTAATTGAATTGTTCAAATTATAAGGTGAGATGAGATCTAATCATATTTTGTTTACATTTGAGGCAAGTACTTTGAATTATCATCTCCAAAGTTTGTCCAATAATATGGTGTCAGCTATAGAGCATAGCTTGATATTTGAGGTTTGATAAATCATTGCTTCAAAATCCTGATTAGTGCTAGTCAACCTGGCGTCAACTATTTCAAGTTGGTGCCACTTTGCATCAAGGCATTTTTTGAATTTGTGCGCTTGTCTGCATGCCTAGTTTGCTGATAAACTGTATATTTTATTACAATTTTGAGCGCATTAATCATGATTGAGGTGCTAGTGGTTACTGTTGATAGTTGCAAAAGCAGAGGAAGAATAAAAGAATATTGTAATATGATTATGCTGGTTTTGTTAGTAGATCATGGGCTCCTAAACATTGAAAGAGAGGTCAATGTGACAGTGGTAGAGGGTTGAATGATACAGAAGGACAAGATGGTTGGTGGTTGAGCTAGCAAAAGAGGTTAAATTATATTGGATTTTTTTTTTGAAAAATTTTAGGAAGTTTTGGATTGTTGAGTGTTTGTAATCTCTTAAAAATAAAATAAGACATATTTCTCTTAATCTCATATGTAAATTTTTTGGGTCTAGTCATAATTACTAACCAAGGCTGTTTTCATAATACATGGATGACAACACACAGGGTACACAGAAAAGAACCAATCTAACTTATTCCCATGGGGGATTGGGAGGTGGTGGTGCTTTCTACATCACTTCATCAAAAGTGCAGGCCATTACCCATCTTTTTGGCAAAGAGTATTGTGATAATGTGTAAATTCTGTTAGCCATAATAAATAGTATGGTGTGAAAATGCATTTTGACCATATCAACGGTATTGGACTGTGTTAGGAGGACATTTGACCATGTCGAAGGGTGACAAAGTGGGCATTGACATTGTTTTTCAAGTACCTAGGTGTTACTGTTTTTCTGTCACATGCATAAACATAAATTACTAGAAAAGAACAATTACTTGTAAAGTTAATGGATTTCAGAGAAATACAGCTTACCCCAAACTACTGTATCATTATCATGTTATGCCCATCATTTGTCACAATATGGTATTGCAGCTATACTAGGAATGGAAATTTTAGGGTCTCAACTTCGACAAATCATGGATAATAGATATGGATAACCAGTTTACAATCTGTTCCAGGAATCATGGATAACAGATATGGATAACCAGTTTGCAATCTGTTCAGGCCAAAATTCAGGAGATGAAGGAAAGAGAAATTGATTCTTCAGGGACTGGGGAGACAAACTCTCATGTTTGTAAAGTATGCTTTGAATCACCAACTGCTGCAGTACTTATTCCTTGCCGGCATTTTTGCTGTAAGCACTTTCATTTACACCAGGCAGTTATTTCAGCAGTTGTCTTGTTTTGTTTGGCGATTAATGGTCTTTTTGTCATTGAACCAGTGTGTAAATCTTGCTCACTCGCCTGCTCAGAGTGCCCTCTTTGCCGCACTAGGATTGCTGATCGTATCATTACCTTCACTTCATAAGTAGTGACCCTCCTATTTACAGGTATATCTTACATTTCCTTGGCATTTGTTGTGATAAGATAATGAGCTGTTGGCTCTTCTTGTTATTTTATGCAACTTATATTGAAACTGTCTTTCCTTGTGTGTCAGGTCAACTACCTTGTTGCTTTTGCTGTACAATAAATTTTCTTCATCAGTTTGTAGAAGGTGCATGCTCTGTTGTTTTTAGAAGGTTCTACCTTGTGGGAACTGCAAATTCTTTTCGTTTCTAAAGGCAAAATGTCTGTCTCCATATTTGTCCATCTTGTTCATATTATAAAGATCTTATTGTTCTGCAAGCAAGCACATTGATGAACCAACCCACTGGAAGCTGTGGAGATCATCTATAAGAATTTACAAAAGAGAACATGCTATGGGAACCTGCTTGTTCCCATATATGATCACAGCACCTGTATGCTCCTTGTCAAATCATCATATTGTAGTTTGTTGGTGGTCGAATGAACACTGTAAATGGTCTGTAAACACTGTAAATGGTCTTAAAAGGAAATGCCATTAGTGGTTGTAGCTACAATGCTAAAACAATGTTTCTGTCTGGGCTTACCATATTAGTGCAACTTATATTCAGAGTAATGCTACCAAATTCTCACAGACAGTATATAGTAGTTTCAACTTTATAAAGCTGATATGCAGAAAAGAAAAAGATGTTAGTTAAAGGTCTCAAGATGAATACAATAATATCCAAACTTGAGGATATTATGATATTCATTGTGCAGAAAAAGGAGAGGAGAGAAAAAAAAAGACGGCAACACTACAATCTGTGCTGAGGTTGACGAAAGCCGCAGCAGCATCACAAAAAGCTCTTCTTCTTCGGAGATGAGGTGCAAAGCTGATGCCTGAGGCACTCCAAAAGCTAAAAAATAATGCCCCTCCGATCTGGAATGGTTCATGTCATCGTCCGTTATTTGGAAGAAATCTGGTGAGTGGAGTCTTTGCGATTGCTCTGTCGCTCTTACAACGCTCGGGCACCTCACGGAGATCCTCGGCCTCCTGTTACGGCTGCTCGCGGGCAATCTCCTGACCGCCTGAGATCCAATACGAGGCCGGAGGAAGCCTAATCGGAAGCGCGTCGGGCAGAATGCCACCCCGGCAGCATCTTGATCAGCTACTACGAGATGCTGTTCGTCGCCGCCCCCATGGTGGCCATACATACTGCTGCTGTCTTTGATGATACTTCCATGCAAACTGTCCACCGCCTCGGCTTCCACCGCCGGCGACGACGGGATCGGGACGGCGGAGACGCGGACGACGGTCAGCAGGAACCTAAAGTGCTTCTTGGTGACAGCAGTCGCGCTGTGGATCGCGACATCGCCGTCCCTGCACGAGATCGCGCGGTCCTCCTGGCACAAGAGAAACCCCCTCTTCTCCTGCAAAATTTCCTCACGAGCAGCTGCTTTAGCACCGCGTAGGCGATGGAGCAGAGGGAATCAGCCGCGGGAGGTGACAGGCCTTGCAAACATCACAAAGCGGTGGGGGTTGTGCGGAGGAAGAGGGCGTAGCGGTGGTGCTTGCCAGCGAGCCCGTTGGTGCCCTGGACGCGGCAGTACACCGACTCGGCATCAGCGCCGCAGGCTACACACTGTTTGTTCATCGCGATGTTGCTTTTGCGGCGAGGAGGGAGTGGTCAACGGAGAAGAAAAACTACCGATTAAGAAACCTAATATGATTCTATCTTATTTCTAAGGTATTTTATAGATATAATTAAATTCTAATTATAACATATATTATATATATAATTAAATTTTTAGAAAATGATCCAGAGACATTTTACTCTTGCGTATAAAGCTATGAGTTTTCAGGGACAAAATGTTATATATTAAGATTATAGATTTATTCTCAATCTTTCTTAGTCCCTATTTTATCGCTGATACGGATAGTTCTACGATAGTAAGTGAAAAAAAAATAAATCTAGTTCTGCATATAAACATCGTTATAACTTTTGGATTCAACGAGTATATTTATAGATTAGATAAAGGTTCTCCGAATAGCATCGAAAGGAACATATCATAAATTTAATTTATCATTATTTATTTTTAGTTTTTGACATTATAATTTTTCATATAATAGTAGTATAATTATAATTTTTATGCTTATGGATAGCATCATAGCCATCTTTTGAAATCATGTCTTATATTGTGTCTTATATTGTAAAAGTACATTAGATCTATTTTATATTTAGATCTGTTTATTAGTATCATTAATTTGTAAAAAGATATTATTCGATTTTGATTATACAATGCTTAAACCATCTATTTGTGTTGTCAATATGTTTTCCTACGTAGTTCGTCCTATTGCTTTCCTATGTCGTCCGTCCTATTGCTTCCTCGTGGGTGATACAAGATTTCTTATGGTTGATAGATCATTGTCGATAGCTTCTTGAGAGCAATGACCTTCAATGGTTGTCGGCCTAATCACGGGCAACAATTGTGTGCAAGTCTTGTTGTACGTAGCGAAAGTATGATTGAGTGCAATAGCTGATGACGGTTACATGCACGATTGCCTATATGTAGAAGCCTTATGGTAACCGACTTGCCTTAGACGTAGGTGGCTACAACAATGCCGCTACTTGTCATGGTTACGGTGGCGGCAACGTTGTCTTTAACCAACGAATATAGTAATGCTACTGTAATAGTGTTTGTTGGTCATGGCCAACGTCAATTGGTCGTTGAAGGTCGTGGTTCCTAACTACTAGGTGGCGAACAAGAATAACCATGGAGATCGATGGGGTCATTGATAAGCGTTTGAGGCTGTAGCCTGACGTTGTTGATCCAACGAATGACAGTTGACGATGCAAGGTCGTTGAGGTGTTCCGCCCATGAAGAACTCATGCACAACGACACGACATGGGGACCGATGGGGTCATCGATCAACCATGTGAAAACAACCGTGCCAAGGATATCGACCATAAGCCGATGGACGACCAGACACCATGACGATTGCATACCTTGTTGTCACGGACAAACTTCTAAACAAGGTGTTTGATGTAATGCTTATGTATGTCCGTGTCTTTTGGCATATTCATGCCTTGTACAGCATGTAAAGGGGCGGCCGAAGGCTTAATAGTCCCATTTTAGTTGGGTTGGTGGCCTCTTTAGGCATGTAAATAAAGGTTGTGTCATGTGGACACGTGCGAGAGATTTTCGGTCTATAATGGATCATTTTACCCTTTGTTGTGCCACTGTTCAGAGCTTGTAAAGTCTGTTTGGAATTTGCATTGTCTATAAAGTGTTTTTCAGAGATGTTTGCTTGTGGATCCCGATTGAGGCGTTCTCTCTAACCCGTTCTCTCTTTTGGTGGTCCTAAGGGACAATGGGAGGCTTCGGGGAGGCTGACCTTTGCGGACGGACACGTAAGGGTGCCGTACGGCTTAGGCAAAACCAGCTAAGTCCATGACAGATGGTATCAGAGCGGGACAAGCACTCATAGAAACACTTAGCATACAAACGTGGGGGACCTAGCGGGGCTGCGTTGAGGGCAGTCAGCACACGCGCGACCGTTTGGGGGAAAACGAGCATGGAGATGTAGGGAAAAGGAGTCGCTCAGAGGAGTGAGCATCTGAGATTGGCATTCAGAGGAATGGCCAACCCTTCGCGCAAGAGGCACCACGAGAACAGGCAAGCTTGAAAGAATGTGGAGCACACAAAGGTTGGGATGGCTGAGTTTGAGCTACGACTCAACGTTGACAACTATACTTGATGGTGCTCAAGGCAAGCGAGGCGCTTGGTAAAGGATGAGACCATCCAAGGTGGAATGAGTTGCTCAACGACCAAAAGAGTTATGCAAAGCTCACAGAGGTGAGGGGAATTGCTAACTCGAAAAATTTGGTACTCATGCATGGGCTTGTATGCGGACGATGGAATGTTCGTGGCCATCCCAAGGCGACCGAAACTCGGCGCCATGGAGCATTAAAACTTTCTCTTCGGCATGTGAAGGATACATCCATAGGAGGCTGAAGTATGCAATGAGTTCAGCATGTTGCTAGGCCTTGAGGGGTGCAGCGGGGGCTGTATTGACGGGGAGTCGCAATCTAGCAAGTGCGTTTGCAGGAGGCAGAATAATGCACAGTTTGTTCAGCAGATCGGAGTAGTCCAAGGGGATGGTGGTCTCCGAAACGAAGAGAGATGTTGCTCCAATGGGACAATTATCCAGGAGGGATAAGTTCCGGCTCTCCAGAGGGAGAATCATGTGAGACGGACCTCACATGTTGAGGAGGAGTACCTCAACAAACAATAACTCCACGAAGCTCGATTGACTGAGCAAGCGGCGAGGAGTCGTCTCATGATCTCGCTTGAGAGAATGCATTGGTGGATGCATTACGAGATCAAGTGGGGGAGCGACCCAAAGCAACTTAAATGAAGGCACAATTGGAGTCGATGTGGAGATCGGACTCAAGGGAGGGCTGACCCGTGGAATGGTGGGCGCGAGGGCCACCATCGACTCAATGCTAAAATGAGGAGCGGAGCAATTTGGGTGTAACTTGGCGAAGTACCCAAGCCGCATGAAGGGAGCCAGCATAGAAGTTGGAACATGGAGCATAGGCACAGTGCTTTTCTTAGACAGAGGTCAAGGACATGAACTCTTGTAGAGGCAAGAGTAGGATCATGTTGTTCCATGGGTCCTTCTTTCTAACGGAGCGGACTCATCTTGCATGGTGCCAAAGACGAAGGGAGCTTCTGGGCACATGCACCTTATCTCGGAGGAGCATTTGATGGAGGAACTAAGGCGACTCAATTTGCGGAGGCGAAGTTGGGTTCAAAAGGCCTTAGCACAGGGCAAGAGGACGCAGAGGCGGGTACTGTTGAAGAATATGCCACAGTGTTGCCATTCAAGTTGCCATGAAGGAAGTAGTGCGCAGCGAAGATTGTGCTGATAGGGGCAGAGGCCTAGGATCCAGACAATGGTGCACAAATTACAGTGAAGTCGGTGGACTTCGGGAGCTACTAGGCGACGGACTGTCCTAGAGCGGTGCTTCATCTAGGTGTGATCCAAGAGTGGGTAGATGAAGGTCGATTGCCAAAGGAGCGAACAAAATCGAAGGTGGAGGAGACCCTGCGATGTATTGGCAGAGGCCACACATGGAGGGTTCACAATTCGAGTTTATTCCACAAGGATCAGAATGCAATGGAGATGTCACCAGGAGGCGACATGGTGCAGCGGATCGTGGTGGAACAGTTCGTTGCAATGCAATACACACGACTGAGTCCCGGGAGGGACTAGATCATATGAAGGTATGATCGGGAGCTACTGGGAGCTCCACTTCGGTGAATAACACAAGGCAAGAAGGGCTATGGATTCAAGGAGTGAAGGCCATGGTACCGCAGAGGCGGGTTTTTCGTGCGTGCATCGAATTTTGCATCGGATGAAAACCTTGGTCATCAGCATATGGGGGCTGGGTTCCACCAAGGGAAAAGTTCGAATGCAAGTACCAGTGAGTTCCATGGGAGGAACTTGATCATGTAGAGGTATGATCGAAGCAGCTGGAGAGTTGGACTGCTCCAGAGCTCATATTCGCTTAAGGGAGCCCGACAAGTTCGAAGACAAGGCCGAGTAAGCGAACGTTGCTACCAAGGAAGCTAAGGAGAACAGAATCGGTGCAAACCCTACAACGTGATGGCAGAGGCCATGCATGGGAGTTGCAGTCTGTCTTTCCATCGACCAAACGGACTGCTTGGAGAACACAGAGGTGTTGAAGCAGGGGGTCGAAAGGGGCGAGGAAGCGACGACGAGTCTAGAGGGACTTAGCTACCCAAAATCAAGCATCAGTTAGAATGGAGGTGGACTCAGAGGATTGCCACAGAGACATATCTACTGATCATGAAGAAAAGGGATGCAGATGCGAGGCGACGGATAGTATGGCCATGGGCATGGCAGCGCCATGATACCGCAGAGGCGGGACTTCCGTAAAAGTCATTGATCCCTTGCTCTCATGGAGGGAGAGCGCTTGGTCGTGAAAGGGGTCGAGGAGGTGGAGAATGTAGAGGCAATCTCCAAGTACCGAGACAAGGCTGAAGGGCAGAGGCCGAAGAACTTCGTAAGACCGGTGTCAATGTGCTTCTCATCAAAGATAGCCGAAAGTGAAGGACTTCGGGTCATGCAAAAGTGCATAACCAAGGAACGAAGCAGGCAGTACGCGGTGCTGTACCTTTGCTACTCAAAGGAGTAGGCGACAGGGTTGATGGAGAAGATGGTACAATCCCAGAGGCGACCAAACCTATGAGAGAATTACTTCAAGTTGGGGTGAAAACTTCCTGCATTCCAGATGTTCAATGGCATTGAGAAGGTGAATCACAGTAACTAACTCAACGCAAGGAGTGCAAACACTTCAAGTGCTTCAGAAGTGTGAGCAAAGAGCAGGCGAAGGCCAGTAACCAGCTCAATGCATGAAGTACAACCTCGAGGAGGCGGGCGAAGTCAAGTAACTTTTGCCTTCTCAACCCTTAAGAGAATGGGCGAAACCGAGTACCCCAATTCTCTTATCTATCCAGCAGAGGAGCTCTGCATAAGTTCAAAGACCCTTCGAAGATAATGGAAGACAATAGTTGTCAAATCCTCACCAATGGTGATCAGTGCTACTGAGAGTAGATTGTTCGCTTCATTTCCCAACGAAATGCCAATCGAAAGCGGAAGTGATGCGAACCTACTTGGATATGACAACTAAGTGAAAGAAGAGTCAATGAGCAAATTTTGTGGAGGAAGGACCCAAAACTTCAGAAGTTTGCGAGATGATGCTCGTTAAAGCTCCAACAAGCATCCACCCAGTTCAAGCAGCATGAGGCATTTGAGAGACTGGCGCAGTAAGGATGGTCTTTTCCTTCATCTGGGGGATCCGCAGGAATCAACAAGGATCAACACAACTCAACCAACCCCACACCAGAGTCAGAGTCATTGGTGAGTTGAAGCAGCATGGCGGATCAAAGGTTCGACTACTCAAAAACACCAGTGGAGAGCAGCTAGGAGCCAAGAGGCGCATTGTAGCTGGAGCAGAAGATTGAAGACTCAGCAAAGGCGAGGAGTTGCAGTGTCGACAAAGGCTTCAACGAGGACGTCGAAGGAATAAGTGGGGGAGAATGTCACGGACAAACTTCTAAACAAGGTGTTTGATGTAATGCTTATGTATGTCCATGTCTTTTGGCATATTCATGCCTTGTACAGCATGTAAAGGGGCGGCCGAAGGCTTAATAGTCCCATTTTAGTTGGGTTTGTGGCCTCTTTAGGCTTGTAAATAAAGGTTGTGTCATGTGGACACGTGCGAGAGATTTTCGGTCTGTAATGGACCATTTTACCCTTTGTTGTGCCACTGTTCAGAGCTTGTAAAGTCTGTTTGTAATTTGCATTGTCTATGAAGTGTTTTTCAGAGATGTTTGCTTGTGGATCCCGATTGAGGCGTTCTCTCTAACCCGTTCTCTCTTTTGGTGGTCCTAAGGGACAATGGGAGGCTTCGGGGAGGCTGACCTTTGCGGACGGACACACAAGGGTGCCGCACGGTTTAGGCAAAACCAGCTAAGCCCGTGACATTGCTTAGGACTTCTCTTCACTATTAAAATTACTATTTTGCCCTTACAAATCATTTTAATTCCGGTTTATGTTCCCTTGACAATCCTACCCTTTGAAAATTATTTATTTTCATTATATCCTAAAAATTATAATTTTATTCTTCATAAATTAAATATTTATAACTAACTCATATCCTTAATTATAAAATTAATTAATTTGATTTATGTTAATGATCAAAATTGATTCTGATTGTATTTTGATTGCTCGATTAGATTTATATTTCATTCAGGAAAAAATTAATCATATTATAATATTAAAAAAAATTATATAATAATAATATAATTATACTTTTCATGCTTTCCAACTTAACAAACCAACGAATCGACAGAAATGTAATCTGTGCCATACGCTATGCCCATTTCTCCGTTGAATCTGCCATTGCGGTCCCAAGTCGCTTTTTTTCTTCTCGCTTCTTCGCGTCAATCTGTTCTCAGTGATCAGCTAAGCCGCAATTCTTAGATAAGAAAACTATTAATATACTATCTCTTATGGCCCAATAATTGCAATGGATGGAACAGTGAAAATGTGTTTGGTAGAAAGGAAAAACATATTTCCTTTCTAACAACTCCCGTCGCTCGTCTTCTTTGTCCGCTTTCGTCTCGAAGATTTCGGTCGGATCGCCGGATTCCGAGTCATTGCCAGAGCGCTCGCCGCCCCGCTGGCGGATGGAGGCTCTCAGGAAGCAGGCCTCCAAACTCAGGGAGCAGGTCGCCAGGCAGCAGCAGGTAATCTTCGATCACCGGACCCTTCTTCGTCTGTACCTTCTGCCATGGTCGTTGGCCGTTCTTGCTTCGATTTGTGTCGATCGCATCCCAGTTTCGAAGGATTCGCTGTATGTAGGGCGATGATGAACTTATGGAATGGCGTAAAATTCCGGTGATCGTTGGGATGGTATGGTTAGGGTTCTTGAAACCCTGGGTGGGTATGTGACCAAATCGTAACTTGGTTCTCGACATCGTAAAACATGTCGGCCTGATGGTAGCGAGGGGCGTGCTGTCTGTTTGGTGAACGATCTTTTGGTTGATACTGTGGCAGGTTGCATGTGTCCGTTCTGGATGAAAACGTCAGCCAGCGAACAAGTGGCTCGTTCCATGATAGTTTTCCTTTTATGTCAGTTTGAGTAAATTATTTATCATGTTGAAAGATCTTTGATCTTTTGACACTCTTGCTTCCATGAAGCTATTCTTGCGATTGGCATATAGCTTCATCCTTGAAAGACTTCCAAAGGCTATTCTTTGGAATTCCTCTGCAATCGATGTGTCACGTATGCTACCCCTCACAGGGTGATCAAAATTTAGTGTTCTACAACCCGAGTATTAGTGATTATTTTCTTTGAAACAGATTGTCATTTGATCCTCTAACCTGCTTTTTTTTATCTCTCATTGCTGAAAATTTTTCAAATGTGGAAACTATTTTGATATTCACCTATTTTGAAGGAAACTAAGCTAAGCACGCACATCACCTTTTTCCATGTTAACTGAACTAAGCCATTTATTTGATTGCAAAGATTAGGGATGTTTGCTGAAACTATTTTATGACTGCTGTGAATACAAGTGACGTCAAAATTCCTGTGGTTGTGTCTGCAGGCGGTTTTCAAGCAATTTGGAGGCGGTGGATATGGAAGTCCTGATAGCCTATTTGCAGATGCAGCAGAATATAAGCAGCATCAAAAAATAGAAAATCTTTATATGTCAACTCGGGCTGCTAAGGTTGTGAATCCTTTATTACTCTTAGTTATTTTGCCCCTTCTCTTCCTTCATTCCTTAACATGCAAAAGGTTCTTGATCATTTTTCATCCAGCATTTTCAAAGGGATATAGTGCGTGGTGTGGAAGGATATATTGTTACAGGATCTAAACAAGTTGAAATTGGTACCCTTCTTATTGCTGTGTTTTTTTTTCTCCATTTCCTCGTCCATTGTTGTATTTTATGCAAAAGCCAAAGTTCACATATAATAGTGGCATGCTACGTCTTTGGTCTAAACAAACCTATTTTGTTTTTAATATAGCCCATTCTGTATAGGCAATAAATTGTCTGAAGATAGTAGAAAATATGGTGTTGGGAACACCTGCACCAGTGGGAATACTCTGTCGAATGCTGCTTTAAGTTATGCGAGGGCTCGTTCTCAGATGGAGAATGAGCATGGAAATCTGTTGAAAGCTCTTGGTACCCAGGTTTTTTAAATTACTTGTTCCCCGACCAACTGATATTTTCATGTTCTTCTTGTACTAGATATTGTCTTACAGAATTGATACAGTTATCTATATACAATTTAAATACTTCCTGCCTTTTCTCTCTGTTATGTGATTGATGTAAAGGTTATGATCAATTTGCTCCTGTATCATGTATGTTGTCTGCAGTTATTCTGATTCATCTTATCTGCTGTCACTAATCGCCATAGTAACTACTTGTGCGACTCTTCCCTCTTTTTGTTGTCTGGGGCTAGTCTCTGTCGGAAAGGATTTTCTCATATACTGCACACATATTTGAGTTGTTGCTAATTATTATCTTAATATGATATTAGTAGGATAAGCTTTCACATATCACGGTAGACTCTCAATGTACTTTAGATCCTTAATAATTTAACCATTTTTATTTCCATGATTATTTTATTTATATAAGAATTTGCTTATCATCTATGATGCCCTCTTTAGTATGTGAATACTGTACTTCATGCATTCCTCTCTCTCTCTCTCCTCTTCTCTTCACTCTATCTGTCGTACATGCCTCCCCCACCCTGCTTTCGGAAAACTGTAGATGACGAATAGGCAGATATTTTACTTAGTAAGCCACCCAGCTATGACCGAAAGAAAGTAAAAAAAGTTTCAATGATTCAAATATAATAATGAAATTCATGGTAGTGAATACTTTGTATATGCATCATTGTGAATTCATAAATTGAATATTATTTCTCAAATATGTCAGGTTAAGAATAGAAAATAGAAAGTCTGGAAAATGAACTATCTTAGCAGCCTGGATAAGATAACTATCTCAGATATGATGCATATGCATAGATCAGTTGAATAGGCTTTCTGCTTTCAGTAACTAATTCAGCTTGTAGCAGAAAGCAGCACGTAGATACAACCTTCCCATTAAGATGCTTTGGTGAATGATACAAATAGGTACCTTAATGAATGACTGAAGTATCTGGTTGATGTTATATCAAGATAAAATTTGTCAAATTGTCTAAAGCTAATGCTTACACCTTTCAAATTATTTACAGTAAATTTCGCCTTAGGTCAATGCAGAAGTCAATATCTGATTTCCTTGCATATTGATGGGCTGTTCCTTGTGATGCAACCTAGTGATAAATAAAAAGAACCTGAATTTTGGTAGTTAAAAGCTGATTGAAAAATCTTATTTTGGTTATTTACATTGAAATAGGGATTTGGTGGTTCTATTTAAAGCCATTGCTGGGTTGGATTCGTTAAGATCCTTCTTTAGTCATCCTTTTTCTTTTACTTGCATTTGCTAATTGGTTATCATTTACTATAGTTTTTCACATACATCAGTCCCGTGGATCTTGTTATGTTGACATTTCTGAGTATGAATGATGAGAATATGAGTTTAATGCATTCTGATACCATCAGTGTGTTTCTAGATGCTTACAATGTCTATTGATTATGTATCAACAAATGACCTTTCCATGTCAGGTTGCAGAGCCATTAAGAGCCATGGTAGTGGGTGCTCCATTGGAGGATGCTCGCCACCTTGCCCAGAGATATGATAGGATGCGCCAAGAAGCTGAAGCTCAGGTATGCAGCATGTTAGGGGGCTGTTTCCACATGTCAGCTGTGGGTATCATTTTGTACTTTTTTTTAGTTTTCAGTTTCTTAACCACTGTGGCCATCTAGGCAGGGTAATTCCACATGGATGGTTGGGAGCTAAGCATGTTCACATGAAAGGCATTGAATAGTCAAATGTTGGTATTTTTAGGCTCTAGGAATCTGCATATGAAGGTCTTTTTCGGTGTTAAAATTTTTATAGAACATGCGATTACGTCTCTAAACTTTTCAGCATTTTTTTGTGTGATTTATTATTCTGAGATAGACAAACTTCCAGCTACTAAGTTATTTGAACTTGACAGTTCTTTTTATTACACAAGAAAGTTCTATTTATAAATAATCCTTTTTTTGAAGATGTATTTGAAATTTTAACAGGCTACTGAAGTTTCAAAGCGCCATATTAAAGTAAGAGAAACTGCTGGCATTGGTGATAACATTTCAAAGTTAGAAGCTGCTGAAGCTAAGTTGCAGGAGTTAAAATCTAATATGGCAGCAACAGGTAAGGAAGCTGTTGCAGCAATGGCTGCTGTGGAAGCTCAGCAACAAAGATTAACCTTACAGCGGCTTATTGCTATGGTATCACCATTCTTTTGTGCCTTTAGTTTACAAATTTTCCACATTGTTAGCTTTTGGTTCATGTCTACCATTTTTGGCTCTGAAGGTTGAATCAGAGCGCACTTACCATCAGAAGATCCTACAAATCCTCGAACAACTTGAGGCAGAGGTGCATGAGAAAGCTACCATTGTTTCCAGTATATATTTACAATTTACAGATGGTTACTTCTGTGTTGAAAGAAATCTTAATGCGAAGAGAAGTATTTAATTTCCTTAATTTTGTTGGTGGATGTGGTTTACAGATGCTATTAGAACGTCAAAGAATCGAAGCCTCTCCTAATCCAGTTTCAGAAAACTTTATGCCTCCACCACCATCATACGAAGAAGCCAGTGGATTTTTTGTTAACTCAGCTGTTGATGGTGCTATTGAAACTGTGGAGTACTTTTTAGCTGAGGTAATTAAAATGGTTTGTGTCCATCTTATATGAAGCTGGTTTATTTTAGTGAGTTAAGTTGGCTGTCTATGCTCTTCTTACATATATGCTCATAAATATTTTCTTTCTGCAAGGTTATTAATTCATATCAGGCTGAGACAGATGTGGAACTTAACTTGTCCGTTGGTGACTATGTCGTTGTACGTAAGGTACATATATTCTTCTGCAAATGTTTGACACATTTGTGTTTTGCCTCAATTTCAAATCAGGGTCAGGGTCTCTCTCTCTCTCTCTCTATCCCTCTGTCTTTCTGTAGTTATGAAACCATTCAGATCATGTTAGAGCATATGCTATTACATCTGATATCAGCAAATTAATTGGCACTAAAAACTTTAATGATGAATGGAAAATTTTCAAATTAAGTTTTACTGGTGGTGTAAAATGTCATAACGTAGTTAAATATGAAATGAGAATCTATATTTTTGAGCTTAGATTATTTGTAGTTTTTTCTGTTCTATGGCTTATTTGTGCCTTTGACATGAACATTTTTTCGGGTAATAGGACTTATCAGTCACCCTTTTGTCACGGACAAACTTCTAAATAGGATGTTTGATATAATGCTTATGTATGTCCGTGTCTTTTGGTATGTTCATGCTCTGCACAGCATGTAGAGGGACGACCGAAGGCTTAATAGTCCTCTTTTAGTTAGGTTGGTGGCCGCTTTAGGCTTGTAAATAAAGGTTGTGTCATGTGGACACGTGTGAGAGATTTTCGGTCTATAATGGACCATTTTACCCTTTGTTGTGCAACTGTTCAGAGCTTGTAAAGTCTGTTTGTAATTTGCATTATCTATGAAGTGTTTTCGGAGATGTTTGCTTGTGGATCCCAAGTGAGGCATTTTCTTTATCCCGTTCTCTCTTTTGTGGGTCCTAAGGGACCATGAGAGGATTCGGGGAGGCTGACCTTTGCGGATGGACACGCAAGGGTGTCGCACGACTTAGGCAAAACCAGCTAAGTCCGTGACAGATGGTATCAGAGCGGGACAAGCACTCATAGAAACACTTAGCATGCAAACATGGGGGACCTAGCGGGGCTGCGTTGAGGGCAGTCAGTACTCGCGCGACCGTTTGGGGGAAAACGAGCATGGAGATGTAGGGAAAAGGAGTCGCTCGAAGGAGCGGGCATCTGAGATTGGCATTCAGAGGAATGGCCAACCCTTCGCGCAAGAGGCACCACGAGAACATACAAGCTTGGAAGAATGCGGAGCGCACAAAGGTTGGGATGACTGAGTTTGAGCTACGGCTCAACGTTGACAATTATACTTGATGGTGCTCAAGACAAGCGAGACGCTTGGTAAAAGATTAGACCATGCAAGGTGGAATGAGTTGCTCAACGACCGAAAGAGTTATGCAAAGCTCACAGAGGTGAGGGGAATTGCTAGCTCGAAGAATTTGGTACTCATGCATGGGCTTGTATGTGGACGATGGAATGTTCGTGGCCATCCCAAGGCGATCGAAACTCGGCGCCATGGAGCATTGAAACTTTCTCTTCGGTATGTGAAGGATACGTCCGTAGGAGGCTGAAGTGTGCAACGAGTTCAGCATGTTGCTAGGCCTTGAGTGGTGCAGCGGGGGCTGTATTGACGTGGAGTCGCAATCTAGCAAGTGTGTTTGCAGGAGGCAGAACAATGCACAGTTTGTTCAGCAGATCGGAGTAGTCCAAGGGGATGGTGGTCTCCGAAACGAAGAGAGATGTTGCTCCAACGGGACAGTTATCCAGGAGGGATAAGTCCCGGCTCTCCAGAGGGAGAATCATGTGGGACGGACCTCACAAGTTGAAAAGGAGTATCTCAACAAACAATAACTCCACGAAGCTCAATGGACTGAGCAAGCGGCGAGGAGTCGTCGCATGATCTCGCTCGAGAGAATGCATTGGTAGATGCATTGCGAGATCAAGTGGGGGAGTGACCCAAAGCAACACAAATGAAGGTACACTTGGAGTCGATATGGAGATCGGACTTAAGGGAGGGCTGACCCGTGGAATGGTGGGCGCGAGGGCCACCATCAACTCAATACAAAAATGAGGAGTGGAGCAACTTGGGTGTAACTTGGCGAAATACCCAAGCCGCATGAAGGGAGCCAGCATAGAAGATGGAACATGGAGCGGAGGCATAGTGCTTTCCTTAGACAGAGGTCAAGGACATGAACTCTTGCAGAGGCAAGAGCAGGATCATGTTGTTCTATGGGTCATTCATTCTGACGGAGCGGACTCATCTTGCATGGTGCCAAAGACGAAGGGAGCTTCTAGGCACATGCACCTTATCTCGGAGGAGCATTTGATGGAGGAACTAAGGCGACTCAATTTGCGGAGGCGAAGTTGGGTTCAGAAGGCCTTAGCACGGGGCAAGAGGACACAGAGGCGGGTACTCTTGAAGAATATGTCACAGTGTTGCCATTCCAAGTTGCTACGAAGGAAGCGGTGCGCAGCGAAGATTGTGCTGGTAGGGGCAGAGGCCTATGATCCAGATAATGGTGCACTAATTACAGCGAAGTCGGGGGACTTTGGGAGCTACTAGGCGACGGATTGTCCTAGAGCGGTGCTTCATCTAGGTGTGACCCAAGAGTGGGTGGATGAAGGTCGATTGCCAAAGGAGCGAACAAAATCGAAGGTGGAAGAGACCCTGCGTTGTATTGGCATAGGCCACACATAGAGGGTTCACAATTTGAGTTCATCCCACAAGGATCAGAATGCAATAGAGATGTCACCAGGAGGCGACATGGTGTAGCGGATCGTGGTGGAACAATTCGTGGCAATGCGATACACACGACATAGTCCCGCGAGGGACTAGATCATATGGAGGTATGATCAGGAGCTACTGGAAGCTCCACTTCGGTGATCAACACGACGGCAAGAAGGACTATGGATTCCAGGAGTGAAGGTCATGGTACCGCAGAGGCGGGACTTCTGTGCGTGCATCGAATTTTGCATCGGATGAAAACCTTGGTCATCAGCATATGGGGGTTGTGTTCAACCAAGGGAAAAGTTCGAATGCAAGTATCAGTGAGTCCCATGGGAGGGACTTGATCATACAGAGGTATGATCGAAGCAGCTGGAGAGTTGGACTGCTCCAGAGCTCATATTCGCTTAAGGGAGCCCGGCAAGTCAGAGGACAAGGTCGAGTAAGCAAACGTTGCTACCAAGGAAGCTACGGAGAACAGAATCGGTGCAAACCCTATAATGCGATGGCAGAGGCCATGCATGAGAGTTGCAGTCTGTCTTTCCATCGACCAAAGGGAGCTACTTGGAGAACACAGAGGTGTTGAAGCAGGGGGTCGAAAGGGGTGAGAAAGCGACGACGAGTCCAGAGGGACTTAGCTACCCAAAATTAAGCATCAGTTAGAATGGAGGTGGACTCGGAGGAGTGCCACAGAGGCATATCTACTGATTGTGAAGAAAAGGGATGCAGATGCAAGGCGACGGATAGTAGTGTCATGGGCACGGCAGCGCCATGGTACCGCAGAGGCGGGACTTCCGTGAAAGTCATTGATCCCTTGCTCTCATGGAGGGAGAGCGCTTGGTCGTGAAAGGGGCCGAGGAGGTGGAGCATGCAGAGGCAAACTCCAAGTACCGAGACAAGGCTGAAAGGCAGAGGCCAAGGAACTTCGTAAGACCGGTGTCAACGAGCTTCTCATCAAGATAGCCGAAAGAGGACTTCGGGTCAAGCAAGAGTGCATGACCAGGGAATGAAGCAGACAATACGCGGTGTTGTACCTTTGCCACTCAGTGGAGTAGGTGGCAGGGTTGATGGAGAAGACGGTATAATCCCAGAGGCGACCAAACCTATGAGAGAATTGCTCTAAGTTGGGGTGAAAACTTCCTGCATTCCAGAAGTTCGATGGCATTGACAAGGTGAATCACAGTAACTTACTCAACGTAAGGAGTGCAAATACTTCAAGTGTTTCAGAAGTGTGAGCAAAGAGCAGGCGAAGGTTAGTAACCAGCTCGATGCATGGAGTACAACCTCGAGGAGGCAGGTGAAGTCAAGTAACCTTTGCCTTCTCAACTCTTAAGAGAATGGGCGAAACCGAGTACCCCAATTCTTTTATCTATCCAGCAGAGGAGCTCTGCATATGTTCAAAGACCCTTCGAAGATAATGGAAGACAATAGTTGTCAAATCCTCACTAACGGTGATCAGTATTATTGAGAGTAGATTGTCCGCTTCATTTCCCAACGAAATGCCAATCGAAAGCGGAAGTGATGCGAACCTACTTGGATGTGACAACTAAGTGAAAGAAGAGTCAATGAGCAAATTTTGTGGAGGAAGGACCCAAAACTTCAGAAGTTTGCGTGACGATGCTCGTTAAAGCTTCAACAAGCATCCACCCAGTTCAAGCAGCATGAGGCAATTGAGAGACTGACGCAGTAAGGATGGTCTTTTCCTTCATCTGGAGGATCCGCAGGAACCAATAGGGATCAACACAACTCAGCCAACCCCACACTAGAGTCAGAGTCATTGGCGAGTTAAAGCAGCATGGCGGATCAAAGGTTCGACTACTCAAAAACAGCAGCGGAGATCAGTTGGGAGCCAAGAGGCGTATTGCAGCTGGAGTAGAAGATTGAAGACTTAGTAAAGGCGAAGAGTTGCAGTGTCGACAAAGGCTTCGACGAGGACGTCGAAGGAATAAGTGGGGGAGAATGTCACGGACAAACTTCTAAACAGGATGTTTGATGTAATGCTTATATATGTCCGTGTCTTTTGGTATGTTCATACTCTGCACAACATGTAGAGGGACGGCCGAAGGCTTAATAGTCCCCTTTTAGTTAGGTTGGTGGCCACTTTAGGCTTGTAAATAAAGGTTGTGTCATGTGGACACGTGTGAGAGATTTTTGGTCTATAATGGACCATTTTACCCTTTGTTGTGCAACTGTTCAGAGCTTGTAAAGTCTGTTTGTAATTTGCATTGTCTATGAAGTGTTTTCGGAGATGTTTGCTTGTGGATCCCGAGTGAGGCGTTTTCTCTATCTCGTTCTCTCTTTTGTGGGTCCTAAGGGACCATGGGAGTCTGACCTTTGCGGACGGACACGCAAGGGTATCGCATGACTTAGGCAAAACCAGTTAAGTCCGTGACACTTTGGTATGAAATCTTTGCTAGGGCAGCTAGAATTTGGAGAGTTGTTTTCTGACTGCAGGAGCTTATACTCTAACCCATTGGGTAGATCTTTCAATTAACAGGACTTGCAGATATTTTTTAGGCAGGAATTTGAATTATAACCAATATGGTAGCTCATCCATCCGATTAGAGTCTTTACATCTGGTCTTGACCCAGATAAGGGGTTTGGATTTAGGCCTATATTAACATCATGTTGACAGTTGATTGTGGAATCTTGTGAAATTTTCCCATGGATCCCTCTTGCTTAGCTTTGTTCTATAGCTGAACCCATATTGTTGGGAAAATAGATGATTGATGTATGTTATAATTCATAAGCACATGGATTTGTATGCCTAAAACTTCAATGCCAAAATGTGTCCACCACAGTAACACTGTTTGTTCACCATGGAGTGATGCCATGTCAGAATTTATTGAAAAAAAAATTCTAGATCAAATATGGAAAAACTTAAAACCAAACTACATACACATTGTTGACACTTTTTTTTATCATTGATAGATCACTCATCAGGTGCAGTATGCCTTGTAGATATAATATTTCTACTTTGTCAGCATTGTTTATTCTGATATAGCTAGTGATATGGTCATATTCACTTCCATATTGATTGGAAAGTTGGAAAACCAAGTCCTAGTAAGAGTGAGCCCAAAATATGATTCCTCTCTTAGAGATGCCCGTGCAGGACACTGTCGATGCATGCTAGCTTTCTGTCCATATAAAATTGAAGTCCTGTGGATGAATCATAAAGGTCACCTGTCATATGGCCATGGGTTTTCAGTTTCTGTTTCTAGAATTTGTAGTACAAAACAAAAACCTGTAACTTTCGAGCATGTTTCCTATCATCATTCTTTTAGTTTTTTTTTCCTTTTCAACAACAAAAGGTAAGAGTCTGGTGCTTGTTAGAAAGTACGGCATGTGCATCTGCCCTCTTTCATATTTTTGAAGTTTAAATTTAAATGCTGTCGAGCGATGTCCCTTCATTTATTACCATTTGATCTGATTTTTGACTTACAGGTGTCAGATAATGGCTGGGCTGAAGGTGAATGCAAAGGAAAAGCAGGTTGGTTCCCTTGCGCATACATTGAGAAGAGGGAGCGTGTGCTTGCAAGTAAAATTGCTTCAATGCTATAGAAGTGTTGCTTTGCACGAAGTGTGCATGTTGCTGTGTTGGGCTTCCATAAGCCGAAATATCGTGTTTGTGTCTATGGTGTTTGTATCTTCAACTTATTTCTTGCATTTTCCCCCATCTTACGGTTTGTTTAAATGGCCAATGCTGTCTGATATCTTTGCCAAAGGTTAAAGTAGATTATGCAGGAAAACAAAGTTATTTAGTAATCCACCACTTAAATTACTGGCTTTGATTAATATAACTACTGTGGAATATGCTGCAGGCTGCAGCCAAATAAGATATGCCACGTTGAGTTAATTGCATTGTGCTATTCTTGCAAGCTATTGGAGCTCTAAATTGAGTGCTACCGGTGCCAATGGTCCTCTTGGTCGGATGCAGTGGACATATAACCAGAGATAATTTGTAGGTTTCTGAGCCAGGTTTTTCCTTTGTGTGTTCTTCACATTTTTTGCATGCTTTTTCGTCTGTCTCTCTCTCTCTCTCTCTCTCTCTCTCTCTCTCTCTCTCATGATATATGTGTGACTCGTTTCCAAATGTATTTTGAGTTACAGTCACAGTCCTGTATTATTCTAGTTACATTGCATACAAGATGATGGTTTAACCTTGAAAGTCTAACTCATTAATCTTCATTTGAATCCATTGACACGTAGGTTTTGCCAGGATCTCAGTCTCTTCCCCTTGGAGGAAGTCTCGCAGCAAGAGGCAGAACGAAGGAATAGTTCCAAGAGGTAATGTTGTCGAAGATTCTTTCCTTTTTGATTTGCGATGGCAAATATATCATTTCATTTCACTACCACTGAGCTGTTGCTGCCTGCAACAATTACTAGGCTCCGTTATTTATTGAGGTGCGTGCGTCAGCGGGCTCATTAATAGTATAAGGGTATACTAATAAATCCCCGGTGATTTTATAGTATAATGCTCCGTTATTTATCCATGCTTTCAGAATTGCTTCGTGTCGTGGCTTAGTTATCATTATCTTTCTTCATTTTTTATTGTCTTTGTCCATGCTTTCAGAGTTGCTTCATGTGGTGGTGGCTCAGATATCATTTTTCTTTTCATTTTTTATTGTCTTTGTCCATGCTTTCGGAATTGCTTCATGTGGTGATGTCTCAGATATCATTTTCTTTCTTTCTCTTTTTTTTTCTTTTCATTTTTTATTGTCTTTGTCCCTGCTTTCTGAATTGCTTCATGTGGTGATGGCTCAGATATCATTTTCTTTCTTTCTTTCTCTCTCTTTTTTTTCTTTCTATTTTTTATTGTCTTTGTCCATGCTTTAAGAATTGCCATATCATTTTCTTCCTTTTTTTTCTTTTCATTTTTTAAATTGTTTTTGTCCATTCTTTGAGAATTGGATTCATTGCGTCATTGCTCCGATATCATTATCTCAATACATTTATCGAAGTAAAAAAAAAACTATGAGCTGGTTGAATCACCTCGGCGTTTTCCTAAGGGTTGAGGTGGGCGTGTCACTAACCTGATTTGAGGAACCCGTTCGTTGGGTTCCATCAGGTGCCTCCAATGTCATGTCGGTGAAAGCCCACATCGACCATCATTCTATAAATCTGCACTCACTCCCTCAAACGGTGACACAACTTTCAGCACAGTATGGTATGGGTCGAAGAAGTCACCTCCATGCACTTGATACTATTTTTGATGTTACCTTTGACACTCCTACTAATTGTCAACATTACCGCAAGGAGGCGGCGGAGGCTTCCCTTACCGCCGGGGCCAACTCCACTACCCATCATAGGTAACATGTTACTGATGGACCAACTCACCCACCGCGGCCTCGCCAGGCTCGCCAAACTCTATGGCGGCCTCCTCCACCTTCGCCTTGGCTTTGTCCACCACTTCGTGGTGTCCACGCCGGACGTCGCCCGACAAGTCCTCCAAGTGCAAGACAGCGTCTTCTCCGACCGCCCGGCCACCACCGCCATCGTCTACCTCACCTACAACCGCTCCGACCTGGCCTTCGCCCAGTGCGGCCCCTACTGGCGCCAGATGCGCAAGCTCTGCGTCATGAAGCTCTTCAGCCGGAAGCACGCGGAGTCGTGGCTCTCCATCCCTGAGGAGGTCGATGCGGCCGTCTGCACCGTCGCCAAGCACGCCGGCTCTGCTTTCAACGTCCGCGACCTCGCGTTCACTCTCACCAAGAACATCGTCTTCCGGTCGGCGTTTGGGAAGCGGAGCGACGAGAACCAGGAGGAGTACATCGCCGTCGTCCGGGAGATCTCCGCACTCTTGGGAGCCTTCAGCGTGGGCGACTTCATCCCATGGCTTAGCTGGATGGATCCGCAGGGCATCAACAAGAGGCTGAGGGTGGCACGAGCGACACTCGACCTCTTCATCGACAGGATCATCGATGAGCACATGGCGACCGACGCCGCCAACGCAGACATGGTGGGCGTCATGCTCGCATTCCTCGAGGAGTCTTCTCACCACCACCGACAAGGAGAGGGAGATGATCTCAAGGGAACGCTCAGGCTGTCGAGGGCCAACATTAGTGCTGTAATGATGGTATGTATACATACGTTCTAAAAAGTAATACTATTTCCTCATGCTCTGTTACTGTAACCTGCTAAGCTATATATTTATCTCCACGTTGATATGGTTTCCATGTGCTTCGTTAATATCTCGTTGCGTAATTAAGACGATTAAGTTCTCATTTTTCTAACTTGTAAACCGTATCATCTCTAATTACGCAGGACGTGATGTTTGGCGGCACGGAGACGGTGGCCATCGCCATCGAGTGGGCCTTGGCCGATCTACTTACCAGCCCTGATGACCTGAAACGAGTGCAAGAAGAACTAGCCATGGTTGTAGGACTCCACCGGAAGGTCCACGAGAGCCATCTCGACAAGCTCTCCTTCCTCAAATGCGCCATAAAGGAGACGCTACGTCTCCATCCCCCGTTCCCTCTCCTCCTCCACCAGACTGCCGACCACTGCGAGGTCGCCGGCTACTCCATTCCTGCTCGGTCGCCAGTCATGATCAACGTATGGGCCATCGGCCGCGACGAGTCGGCATGGAAGGACGCCGACGCATATCGACCGTCACGATTCGCTCCCGGCGGCGACGCGGCCGCTCTGGACTTCAAAGGCAACTGCTTCGAGTTCTTGCCCTTCGGGTCCGGCCGGCGGTCCTGCCCGGGCATGCAGCTGGGCATGCACGAGCTGGAACTCGCGGTGGCGCAGCTGCTGCACTGCTTCACCTGGGCGCTGCCCGACGGCATGAAGCCAACCGAGCTCGACATGGGGGACGTATTCGGGCTGTCGGCACCGAAGGCGGTGCCGCTCGTGGCCGTCCCCACACCCCGACTCAGTTGCCCACTGAATTGATCGTCTCTTTCTTGGATTTGGTTTCCACGAAATAATGAAATAAAGAAGCGGCATTTCGGTAGCTTTCCACTGTACACACCATTAAGCTTTGCTCTGTTCGCAGTGTTTCATATATGCAATAAATGAAGAGCTTCAGCTCTTTCCTGTAATACCACCATCTTCAGACGCTGCCAAGAGTTACATAATGGTGATCGCCATTAGAGATATAACTTGTTGCGGGAAACAACTTTGAGAGCCGTGGCCTCGGGGCCGACGCGGCTCGATTCGGGTTCGAACGTCGGGGATCTCTCCGGGGCGTGCCTTGAGCCCGCAGGGTCGGTCCGGTGCGATGGTCCGATCGGGACGGGGTCACCGTGTCCTCCGGGCGGGAACTCCTCGTCCGCGCGTCCGACGGGGACCCTCGGCTTCGCACCTGCACAAAAGGTCGGGCCGGGGCGCTCGGCCCAACCCCTCCGACGATCATGTTAGCAGAAGATGTAGAGGGGGTTTCAGAAAAATAGGTGTTTGTGTGTGTGACTCCCCCCCCCCCCCCCCCTTTCTTTGATGAACGAGAGGGTATTTATAGGGAAGCTTACTGCTGTTTGATGTGCCCACCTGCAAGAGGCAGGCTGATAACGTCTGGCATGGACGCTGGCGTGGCGTGAAGAACCGTGCTTGAGTAAGCGTTAATGCGCCTCGACCGGTGTTCCGATTCGGTTGACTAAGCGCAGTCGCGTCGATTGAGGCGTGAGGCGTCGGCTGACGTCAGCCGAGTCTTATCATAATTACTATCCTTATCATATTCCCTCCCGGAAAGAAGCTATGCGTCAGACGTTGTAACGAGAGTCCAAGGCATGGCTTAAGCTTTCAGACGGGCTGGCCGCGAAGGCGCGGTCTCGGGAAACATGGAGCCGAGGAACACGACGCAGGCAGGCTGGCCGCGCAGGTGTGTCTCGGGGAAAATGACACCGAGGAGCACGACGCAGGCGGGCTGGCCGCGCAGGCATGATCTCGGGAAGCATGGAGTCGAGGAACACAACGCAGGCGAGCTGACTGCGCAAGTGTGTCTCGGGAACATGACGCCGAGGAGCACGACGCAAGTGGACTGGCCGCGCAGGTGTGTCTCGGGAACATGGAGTCGAGGAGCACGACGCAGGCGGGCTGGTCGCGCAAGTGTGTCTCGGGGAGCATGGGGCTGAGGAGCACGACGCAGGCGGGCAGGCCGCGCAGGTGTGTCTTGGGCATCATACGGCCGAGGAGCACGACGCAGGCGGGCAGACCGCGCAGGGGTGGACTCGGGCAATCTATGTCCGAGGGATCTGATAAAGGCCAAAGGATGTGACTCAGGCGGGCAGGCCGAGTGAGGTGGAGTCGGTCAGTGAATGGCCAAGGGAAGTGGCTCGGGCCAAGAGACACAACTCAGGCGGGCAGGCCGCACTGAGGTGGACTCGGGTAGTCTATGTCCGAGGGATCTGATAAAGGCCAAAGGATGTGACTCAGGCGGGCAGGCCGAGTGAGGTGGAGTCGGTCGGTGCATGGCCGAGGGAAGTGGCTCGGGCCGAGAGACACAACTCGGGCGGGCAGGCCACGCTGAGGTGGACTCGGGTAGTCCATGACCGAGGGAAGTGGCTCGGACCGAGGGACAACTCAGGTGGGCAGGCTACGCTGAGGTAGACTCAAGTAGTCTACGGCCGAGCCATGTAGAGTCAGAGGGGTTCAAGCTGGGGCCAATCGCGAGCCGAGAGAGGGTCAGGTAGATACTGAACCTTCGCTCGGAAGAGACTGAGGCAGGGCTTAGATTTCTTTTTATGAGGACTACATCGGGTAGCCATGGCGGGTGCTTGGCCTCTCTTATGGAGCCCGCGGTCGGAGGTCGTCCCTGTTAGGATCGAGAGCACTAAGAGGGGGGGGGTGAATTAGTGCAGCGGAAATCTTACAGCAATTTAAAAGCTAAAGCTGTGTTCGTCCGATAAAAAATGATTTCGATATAAAAGCAGAATCACAGTGCAGTTTGCGTCTAAGCGCAGTTTTGCGTCTAAGCGCAGTTTGCGTCTAAACACAGTTTGCGTCTAAGCGCAGTTTGCGTCTAAGCACAGTTTGCGTCTAAGCGCAGTTTGCGTCTAAACTCAGTTTTACGTCCAAACGCAGTTTTACGTCAAAACGCAGTTTTACGTCTAAACGCAGTTTTGCGTCTAAACGCAGTTTTACGTCTAAACGCAGTTTTACGTCTAAACGCAGTTTTGCGTCTAAACGCAGTTTTACGTCTAAACGTAATTTTACGTCTAAATGTAGTTTTGCGTCTAAAAGCAGTTTTGAACCTTGAAAAGCGTTTTACGTAGAAAGCAATTTGCAGTTATAAATGGAATCCGAATGTAAGCGTAAACTGCAGTGTGAAGATCGTACGAAAACACGATTTACGTTTGAATGCAGATTCTGAAAGATCAGAGCTTAAAAACTCGTTCGTAAAGGCGCTGAGGGCAGTAGCAATGTAGGAGGTTTGCAGTAATGATAAAGTGCTCAAGGTAAAAGCAAACCAGAGATTTAGAGTGGTTCGGTCAGTCTTGACCTACTCCACTTTTGGCTTCCTCCTCCGACGAGGTCACCGACGTCAACTAGCTGCCTTCCTTCAATGGGCGAAGGCTAACTGCCCTTTTACAGTTTCTCTCCTTTTGACAGGCTCAGGAGACAACCTTTACAGATCCTTTCTCTCCTCTCTTTACAACTCAAGACTTGAAGAACAGAAGGAGGAGAACTTTAGGACTTTACACAAATTTGAGCTCTTAGAATCACTGAAAAGATCAAGAATTCGGTGTGGATCTGTATCTTTTCAGTGCTGAATGGGTGGGGTATTTATAGGCCCCAACCCAGTTCAAATTTGGAGCTCAAAACGATCAAATCGATCAAATCCCAGAATTCTGGGATCAGGCGGTTGCACCTCTTGACTGGAGAGGTGGCACCGCCTGGCAGAGCTCGAAGACTGAGCTCAGGTGATTGCTTCTCTCTGCCAGAGCTCGAAGACTGAGCTCGATGGTTGCATCACCTGGCAGAGCTCGAAGACTGAGCTTGGTGATTGCATCACCTGGCAGAGCTCGAAACTGAGCTCGGTGGTTGCATCACCTGGCAGAGCTCCAAACTGAGCTCAGGCTGATGCACCTCTCTGCCAGAGCTCGAAGACTGAGCTCGGTGATTGTATCACCTGGCAGAGCTCGAGACTGAGCTCAGGCTGATGCACCTCTCTGCCAGAGCTCGAAGACTGAGCTTGGTGGTTGCATCGCCTGGCAGAGCTCGAAACTTGAGCTCTGGCGGTGCTACCTCTTGGCAGAGGAGGTTGCACCGCCCAGTCTAGCTCGTAGACTGAGCTCTGGGCGGTTGCACCTCTCGGCTGGGGCGGTTGCACCTCCCAGCCTCGCAGCCCTGGCGGTTGCACCTCCTGGCTGGGGCGGTTGCACCTCCCAACCCCACAGCCCAGGCGGTTGCACCTCCTGGCTGGGGCGGTTGCACCTCCTGGTGCAATCAGGGTCCGAATGGTTCACTCCATTCGGCCCACTTTGAATCTTTTCAGGGGCCCAATTGCCCCAAGATTAAGCTAATGGGATCACCTCCCATTTTCATGCTTAATCATCATGCTAACTACGATTAACTCTAAGACAACTTCTGCAGCTTTGCTCCGATGCGTTAATCGCTTCTTCCGGCGAGTTTCCGGCCAACTTCCGTCGATCAACCGATAACCCTCGGTGATCCTTCTGCGGACATCCGGCATACTCCTGGACTTTGCGACGATCTGTTCTTAGCGAGTTCCAACGAGCTTCTTCGGCAAGCTCCGATCTTTCTCGGCGAGCTCCGCGAACTCCCAACGAATCTTCGAACTTCCGTCGAACTCTCGAACTCGCAACAAATCCTTCGCGCTTGACTCCGACACTTTGTTTCGCTTTATGTCTTCATCGTTATCATAGTTAATCCTGCACAATTAAAACAAAACTTCGATCGAGACAATTAATCCTTAGCAATTAACCAAGTTGTCCGGCATGTCATTGGTCCCTCGACGCTTCGTCTGATTCTTCGGCGCATCGTCCTCTCCTGCGGCCTATTGCCCAATCGGCCAGTTGACTCCGCAACTCCGATATCCTTGGCACAATACCCGCTCTTCTTGGCCCGATGCCCGAGTCCACGGCCCGAAGCCTTCTGTCGATACGTCGACCGATCCACCGGCCCGACGTCCAATCTTCTGACATGTTCCTCCGGCACAACATGATTTTCCTGCTTTAATTGTCTCATCCTGATCAAAGCATCCTGCGTCACTCAAAACGCAGATTAAATCATAAACATATATCAAGTAGTTTCATCATCAAAATACGAGATTCAACAATCTCCCCCTTTTTGATGATGACAACCACTTGATGACGGAGTTAAACTTAACTCCCGGAGTTTAAACAAACTCCCCCTATCAATATGCCATATTGATAGAACCTTGAATTCAACCTGAATTCAAGTCATTGCAATATTCATCATGAATACTTGCAACACATCAACATGAACATATGCATAAACTTATGCATCACATGTCATGTCATCAACATACTTCTCCCCCTTTGTCATCAACAAAAAGGAGAAGTACCACAATCAAGTGTTTGTGATATTGGTTCAATTCATTGCATGAAAAACATAGTATCAAGTTTTATCATAATGCAATCTTTGGAGCTAGAAGATTTAGCAAGTATTTCATCATGCTTAGAACATTCATGCTATCAAGTTTTAGATATGCAAGTTTTATAGCATATGAGATAGCAAGTTCTACATCATGTAGGCTAGCAAATTAGAGATGTTCAAGAAGGCAACTCTTGCTTCTTGAAAATTTTGCTCACTTTGCTAGATGCGCAAGTTAGCATTTTTGCCTCTTTTGAGATAGCAACTTTTTGCTTCTCTTTAGACCAACAAGCTAGCAATTTTTACGATATACAAGTTTCACAATATATAAGCTAGCAAAAATTTCGAAAGCAAATACAAGATAGCTTTCTTGTGTAAGCTCATGATTCTTGCTTCCTATTGCAATGTGCAAATTGCAAGTTTTGCTTCAACTAAGATATTCAAGATAGTGATGTTCAAGAAGACAATTTTTCTTCTTGAAATGAGCAAGTTAGCAATCTTTGCTGCTTAAGATAGGCAAGCAAGCAGTCAAGTTTTTGCATCTTCTTGACTTGTACAAGCTAGCTATCTCCCCCTTTGTCATTGTAAAAAAGGAAGAGAGAATACAGTTTTGTACTTCTTTTTTCCTTTTACAATGATTTCAAAATCATGACAAAGGATGAATAATTAAGTTATGAATGTCAAGACAATTTTTCATCATGAATATTTTATCATTGCATGCATCATTATCATAAGTTAAAGTATTACATGCATGATATCATATCACCATTCATAATTACATTAATGTTTCAATATAGCAATTTCTTCTCAAAATGTGTAACTTGGCACTCATAGCATTTTAGATCATGATTTACATCATATGCAATACATCACATCATAATTAGAAAGCAAGTATTGCATGCATAATTGCACATCATAAATGTTTCATATCATGATGGTATCAATTTTGTCAAATTATATCCTACCATGCATGATCAAAACTTCTCCCCATTTTATCATTGAAAACAAGAAGAAGGTAGGGGTAAGAGCATAAAAGTGTTAAATATTTCAATTATTTCAAGGCATTTACATCATAGATCAAGTCATGATTCATGATTCATCATAAATCAAGTTAGTTTTCAATCATCACATAAGGCATTTAAGGAATTTTTGAAACATAGGAGAATGATTAATTTAAGCACACAATGTTTCAATCCAATCCAAGTCATGAATATCAATGCTTTCATATTGTGAGTATCAATTCATGAATACCACAAGATATTATTTGTGACTTCAATTTTGCAAGATCAATATTATGATTTAAATAAAACTTATTCAAATCAATTCATAATCAAGTCATTAAAATTAATTTCGAGATTCACAAAATATCATGAAATCAAAAGACAAGTTGCATTTCATTTGAAGAACTCCTTTTTGATAAATCTAGGGAGCATAATGAACGATCTTGATTTATAAAGAGCTTCATGTTATAATTATCAAGATCATGATTTTAATAATTATTCTCTTTAGCAAAGAATCACAAAAGCACTTTATTTTTGCATTAGAATTCTCATTGTATTATGATTTATAAATTCTTTTTCTGCACATGAATCATAGGAGATATGTATGTGAAACAAATCTTTGCAAGCAAAGACACTATCATTCATATTTCAAGATGGAATTTATAAGCAGGAATCATTTCATCAAATCCATTTTAGAAAAATATTTTTCATAAGTGTATGAGAAAACCCGATTGTTAGGATACCAATTGTTAAGTGAATCCGAAAATGAAATTAGTACTTTCATGCATTCGGATAAGATTTTGCTATAGATTTTCAAGTTCAATTATGAAGATAAAACATGCTCATGATCATAAAAATTTATGTATCCAAAACATATAATTTCCAACATGTTATAGTGTAAAATCATCATGGCAATTAAGTGATTTGAACATTGAATCAAGAATGTCCGAAAAATAATCTTAACACGTTCATGCATTCGAGCACATTTTTGCCATAGTTTTTCAAATATACTCATGAGAATAACACATGCTTATCATTGGCTTAAAACCTCATGCATAAAATTGTTAATCAAAATATTTAATTTCATCATTATGCATTTCTTCAAATCAAACATGATCTTTAATTAAAGTCGAGAAATATCAATGGAAATCAACGTAATACACATTTTTACTTCTTAACCATGATTTCATATTTTCAATCAAGATCATTTTATTTATTTATTATAGCATATGCAATATTATCATTTTCGAAATTACTAGCATGATCATGTAATTTTCAAGAAAATTAATTCTAAACTAAAAAGAAAATACATCATGAAAGCGTCAAGTAATTTCAAAATAAATCAAAGGCATTCTAATTACCTCAACGTCGTAGGCTGTTAAGGCGTAGTTTGCCACCTCGCTTTTGTTGATTTTTTCTTCGTCTTCGGAGGAGCTCGATTCATCCCAACTTTTGTTCTTCTTCTTGCGTTTAAAGCAAGTAGTTCCATTCTTTTTGCTTTTTAATTTTCGTTTCATTTGTAGTTTAAGTTCACCATCACTTGAGCTTATGCTCGAGTGGTCTTCAAATGTTCTATGTCCCAAATCCTTCCTGTTCTTTGGAAGGTTGTTTTGTTCATCATTGTCCTCATCACTTGAGTCATCGCTCAAGTGGCATTCATTTGTCCGGAGTTCCAAATCCTTCCTGTTCTTTGGAAGGTGATTGTGTTCAACATGTTCATCATGTTCATTGTGCACCATTTCGTATGTTATCAACGAACCAATTAGTTCTTCAAGTGGTAAGTTGTTTAGGTTTTTAGCTTCTTGTATTGCAGTTACTTTTGAATTCCACTTCTTAGAAAGAGAACGCAAAATCTTGTTTACGAGTTCAAAATCCGAAAAACATTTTCCAAGAGCTCTTAAACTATTGACGACATCCGTGAAACGGGTGTACATGTCGCCTATAGTCTCGCTTGGTTGCATTCGAAAAAGCTCAAAATCATGCAATAAAAAGTGAACTTTCGAGTCTTTGACTCTACTAGTTCCCTCGTGCGTGATTTCAAGTGTTCGCCAAATGTCAAAAGCCGTTTCGCATGTAGAAATCCGATTGAACTCATTTTTGTCCAAAGCGCAAAATAAGGCATTCATAGCCTTTGCGTTTAAAGAAAAATACTTCTTCTCCAAATCCGACCATTCGTTTGTTGGTTTAGAGGGAAGTTGAAAACCGTTTTCAATGATATTCCATAAATCCAGATTTAGAGAAATCAAGAAAACTCTCATTCGAGTTTTCCAGTAAGTGTAGTCCAATCCGTTAAAGAACGGTGGACGAAAGACCGAATAGCCCTCTTGAAGAGCCATTTCTCTCGGGTGTAAATCCGAAATGAGAAATACCCCGCTCTGATACCAATTGTTAGGATCGAGAGCACTAAGAGGGGGGGGGTGAATTAGTGCAGCGGAAATCTTACAGCAATTTAAAAGCTAAAGCTGTGTTCGTCCGATAAAAAATGATTTCGATATAAAAGCAGAATCACAGTGCAGTTTGCGTCTAAGCGCAGTTTTGCGTCTAAGCGCAGTTTGCGTCTAAACACAGTTTGCGTCTAAGCGCAGTTTGCGTCTAAGCACAGTTTGCGTCTAAGCGCAGTTTGCGTCTAAACTCAGTTTTACGTCCAAACGCAGTTTTACGTCAAAACGCAGTTTTACGTCTAAACGCAGTTTTGCGTCTAAACGCAGTTTTACGTCTAAACGCAGTTTTACGTCTAAACGCAGTTTTGCGTCTAAACGCAGTTTTACGTCTAAACGTAATTTTACGTCTAAATGTAGTTTTGCGTCTAAAAGCAGTTTTGAACCTTGAAAAGCGTTTTACGTAGAAAGCAATTTGCAGTTATAAATGGAATCCGAATGTAAGCGTAAACTGCAGTGTGAAGATCGTACGAAAACACGATTTACGTTTGAATGCAGATTCTGAAAGATCAGAGCTTAAAAACTCGTTCGTAAAGGCGCTGAGGGCAGTAGCAATGTAGGAGGTTTGCAGTAATGATAAAGTGCTCAAGGTAAAAGCAAACCAGAGATTTAGAGTGGTTCGGTCAGTCTTGACCTACTCCACTTTTGGCTTCCTCCTCCGACGAGGTCACCGACGTCAACTAGCTGCCTTCCTTCAATGGGCGAAGGCTAACTGCCCTTTTACAGTTTCTCTCCTTTTGACAGGCTCAGGAGACAACCTTTACAGATCCTTTCTCTCCTCTCTTTACAACTCAAGACTTGAAGAACAGAAGGAGGAGAACTTTAGGACTTTACACAAATTTGAGCTCTTAGAATCACTGAAAAGATCAAGAATTCGGTGTGGATCTGTATCTTTTCAGTGCTGAATGGGTGGGGTATTTATAGGCCCCAACCCAGTTCAAATTTGGAGCTCAAAACGATCAAATCGATCAAATCCCAGAATTCTGGGATCAGGAGGTTGCACCTCTTGACTGGAGAGGTGGCACCGCCTGGCAGAGCTCGAAGACTGAGCTCAGGTGATTGCTTCTCTCTGCCAGAGCTCGAAGACTGAGCTCGATGGTTGCATCACCTGGCAGAGCTCGAAGACTGAGCTTGGTGATTGCATCACCTGGCAGAGCTCGAAACTGAGCTCGGTGGTTGCATCACCTGGCAGAGCTCCAAACTGAGCTCAGGCTGATGCACCTCTCTGCCAGAGCTCGAAGACTGAGCTCGGTGATTGTATCACCTGGCAGAGCTCGAGACTGAGCTCAGGCTGATGCACCTCTCTGCCAGAGCTCGAAGACTGAGCTTGGTGGTTGCATCGCCTGGCAGAGCTCGAAACTTGAGCTCTGGCGGTGCTACCTCTTGGCAGAGGAGGTTGCACCGCCCAGTCTAGCTCGTAGACTGAGCTCTGGGCGGTTGCACCTCCCAGCCTCGCAGCCCTGGCGGTTGCACCTCCTGGCTGGGGCGGTTGCACCTCCCAACCCCACAGCCCAGGCGGTTGCACCTCCTGGCTGGGGCGGTTGCACCTCCTGGTGCAATCAGGGTCCGAATGGTTCACTCCATTCGGCCCACTTTGAATCTTTTCAGGGGCCCAATTGCCCCAAGATTAAGCTAATGGGATCACCTCCCATTTTCATGCTTAATCATCATGCTAACTACGATTAACTCTAAGACAACTTCTGCAGCTTTGCTCCGATGCGTTAATCGCTTCTTCCGGCGAGTTTCCGGCCAACTTCCGTCGATCAACCGATAACCCTCGGTGATCCTTCTGCGGACATCCGGCATACTCCTGGACTTTGCGACGATCTGTTCTTAGCGAGTTCCAACGAGCTTCTTCGGCAAGCTCCGATCTTTCTCGGCGAGCTCCGCGAACTCCCAACGAATCTTCGAACTTCCGTCGAACTCTCGAACTCGCAACAAATCCTTCGCGCTTGACTCCGACACTTTGTTTCGCTTTATGTCTTCATCGTTATCATAGTTAATCCTGCACAATTAAAACAAAACTTCGATCGAGACAATTAATCCTTAGCAATTAACCAAGTTGTCCGGCATGTCATTGGTCCCTCGACGCTTCGTCTGATTCTTCGGCGCATCGTCCTCTCCTGCGGCCTATTGCCCAATCGGCCAGTTGACTCCGCAACTCCGATATCCTTGGCACAATACCCGCTCTTCTTGGCCCGATGCCCGAGTCCACGGCCCGAAGCCTTCTGTCGATACGTCGACCGATCCACCGGCCCGACGTCCAATCTTCTGACATGTTCCTCCGGCACAACATGATTTTCCTGCTTTAATTGTCTCATCCTGATCAAAGCATCCTGCGTCACTCAAAACGCAGATTAAATCATAAACATATATCAAGTAGTTTCATCATCAAAATACGAGATTCAACAGTCCCTTCTCCTCACGGCCGCCCAGGCCTCGGCTGCGATGTACCGATTAGCCCGCTGGAGCATCTCTGGCACTATAGTGGGAGGTTGCTCTGCCAGGGACCAGAGGAATCTGGAAGGTCGCAGGCCTATCACAAACGCCTGCACTAACAGAAAGGGGTGAGTGTCCGACAAGCTCCGGATTTACGTGGCAAAGCGATCCACAAAATGTGAGAGGGGCTCATCCTCCCTTTGTTTGAGTCCGAGGAGCAGTGCCGCAGAGGGCTTTGGCCGTGCACAGGCTACGAAGTGGAGCTCGAAGTCATTGGCAAGCTGGCCGAAGGAAGCGATTATTCCGGTCTCCAAGCCGTCATACCACGCGTGGGCCGACCCTCTTAGAGTGGTAGGAAACGCTCTGCACATCAGGGCATCAGAGGTTCCGTATAGCGCCATTTGGACGTGAAAAGCAGCTACTGTTAGGATCAATAGCACTAAGAGGGGGGGGGGGGGTGGTGAATTAGTGCAGCGGAAATCTTTTAACGATAAAAAAACGTTTGAACGATAAAAACGATTTCGGTGTGAAAGCCGATTCTAATATTACTTTAACTTAAGATCAAGCGAGATGACATTGAAGTCAATCTATGAAAGCAGTTTGTAGTTATGATGAAAACCAGAATATAAGCGCAAACTGAAATACGACGTTCGTACGAAGAAACTGATTTACATCTAAATGCTGATTCGTAAATCACTTGATTAGGCGAGATGCAGTTTAAGCAAGGATATAAAGGCAGTTTGCAGTTATGATAGAAATCAAAATGTAAACGCAAACTGAAATATGATGATCGTACGAAAAAACAGATTTACGTCTAAACGCTGATTCGGAAAGTGCAAAGCTTGAAACCTGATCGTATATGCGCAGAAAGCAGTAAGCTTTAGAGGAGGTTTGCAGTAAAGATAATATGCTCAAAGTAAATGCAAACCGAGATTTAGAGTGGTTCGGTCAATCTTGACCTACTCCACTTTTGGCTTCCTCCACCGACGAGGTCACCGACGTCAACTAGAGGCCTTCCTTCAATAGGCGAAGGTCAACCACCCTTTTACAGTTTCACTCCTTTTGACGGGCTTAGGAGACAACCCTTACAGAATTTTCTCTCCTCTCTTTACAGCTTAGAACTTGGAAGAAAAGAGGAAGAAGAACTTTTGGCCTTTACAACAATTTTGAGCTCTAAAAATCATAGAACAAGATCAAGATTTCGGTGTATGTTCAGTGCTCTTTCAGTGCTGAATGGGTGGGGTATTTATAGGCCCCAACCCAGTTCAAATTTGGAGCTCAAAATTGTCAATTCTCGGAATTCCGGGATCAGGCGGTTGCACCTCCTGACTGGAGCGGTTGCACCGCCTGGCAGAGCTCGAAGACTGAGCCTCTGGGCGGTGCCACCTCCTGTCAGGGGCGGTTGCACCTCCTGCCAGAGCTCGAAGACCGAGCTCAGGCGGTGCAACCTCCTGACTGAGGCGGTTGCACCGCTCAGCCAGTGCTCGGAGACCGAGCCCAAGCGGTGCCACCTCTTGTCAGGGGAGGTTGCACTGCCTAGTCTCGCTCGGAGACTGAGCCCAAGCGATGCCACCGCCTGGCTGGAGCGGTTGCACCGCCCAGTCTCGCTCGGAGACTGAGCCCAGGCGGTGCAACCTCTTGCCTTGGGCGATTCAACCGCCTGGCAGAAATCAGGGTCCGAATGGGTTGATCCATTCGGCCCAATTTAGGTTTTTCAAGGGCCCAATTGTCCCAAGATTAAGTTAATGGGATCACTTCCCATTTCCAACTTAATCATTGTGCTAACTACGATATTCCCTAAGACATTTACTGCAATTTGCTCCGGTGCGTCAATCGTTTCTTCCGGCGAGCTTCTGGCGAACTTCCGTCGATCATCCGATGAACCCTCGGTGATGCTCCTGCGGACTTCCGGCAAACTCCTGGACTTGCGACGATCCACTTGGCGAGTTCCGATGAGCTTCTTTGGCAAGCTCATGGACTTCTCAGATTTGTTCCTGCAGAACCTCCGACGACTGTCCGAACTTCCGTCGAACTCTCGAACTCCCAACGTGATCATTGTCTTGACTCCAATGCAACTCCTGCTGCATGTCTTACTTTCATCGTAGTTAATCCTGCACACTTATCTCAACATATAGATTAGATAACAAATGACAATTGACTTCATCATTAAAATCCGAGATTCAACAGCTACATGGTCCGCTAGGTCAATGGAGCCATGGTAAGCGTCCAGAGGGGGGGATCTGGAAGTCCGAGGGGACTGTCAAGTCCCGTATCTCAGGTGAGAAGGGAGACCCTTGGTGTGCGTTCTCCCCGGGCTCTCCCTCGGACCTACGAACCTCGTTCTGCACCTCGTCGAGTCGCTGGCTGACGAAGCACAACTGGGCCCGTAGAGAGTCCGAGGAGAGTGCCTCAGGTTCCGGGCGACCGTTCGGGTTTGCCATCACTGGATCCCCGAGTGGGGCCGGTCGGACTCGAGGCGAAGTGGGGGGCTCTGGTAGTGTCACGTGGGCCCGAACGTGCGCCTCGCGTTGTCGCAGTGGTTCGATCACGGGCGGGTGCACCGGATGAGAAACGAGCAGGATAATGGTTTGCACCATTTCCATCAGAGCTCGGACTTGACGGGCGAGGTCTTGAAAGGCCTCGGGTGACACAGGCGACGACAAGCCCGGGTCGTTGAATATTTACCAATATCGTTCGGAGGTCATGGTGGGGTGTTCGTCACGATGACCTCCGTGCGGGGGATGTTCCCTCGAGGCTTCGGTCGGGTGTGACCTCTCAGCCGTGGGCTCATCTGAGCCGCTTGGGTGATCACCCGACATTCCGGGCCCTTCCTCTAGCGCTAAGCTGTTGTGGGAAACAACTTTGAGAGCCGTGGCCTCGGGGCCGATGCGGCTCGATTCGGGTCCGGACATCGGGGATCTCTCCGAGGCGTGCCTCGAGCCCGCGGGGTCGGTCCGGTGCGATGGTCCGGTCGAGACGGGGTCGCCGTGTCCTCCGGGCGAGAACTCCTCGTTCGCGCGTCCGACGGGGACCCTCGGCTTCGCACCTGCACAAAGGTCGGGCTGGGGCGCTCGGCCTGACCCCTCCGACGATCATGTTAGTAGAAGATATGGAGAGGGTTTCAGAAGAAGAGGTGTTTGTGTGTGTGACTCCCCCCCCCCCTTTCTTTGATGAACGAGAGGGTATTTATAGGGAAGCTTACTGTTGTTTGATGTGCCCGCCTACAGGAGGCAGGATGATAACGTCTGACATGGACACTAGCGTGGCGTGAAGAACTGCGCCTGAGTAGGCGTTAATGCGCCTCGACCAGTGTTCCGGTTCGATTGACTAAGCATAGTCACGCTGATCGAGGCGTGAGGCGTCGACTGACGTCAGCCGAGTCTTATCATAATTACTATCCTTATCATAACTCAAACATACATTTAACGTTATTATATAATGGTGAGATCAGAAATGTTGTCTTCGCTCCTATCCAACAAAATAATTGAAATTATATATTCAGTCGGGATCTTTGGTTATTATAAATTAAGCTTGAAATTCATGAAAAGACGGATGTAATTTTGGTCAACCACAAATGTGATCATATAATCTTGTTTTGTCTATATCTCTCCACTATTAACCGTCATGATCTTATTATTTCGTATTTGCATATTAATTAATTAATTTATTTTCTTGACACCCAAAAATAAACGCTAAGAGGCGACAAAGCTGACGTGTGATGCGATCGGAGAACGGTATAAGCAAGGGGGACAAGAAGAGGTGCGTTATGGTCCGGCATCTATTGCCACCCAGTCTCCTTCCGAGACCGCGCCGCCCCGGTTGATCGCCATCGCCACCAGCGAGATCAAGAACTTGCACGGCGGGGCCCCGGCCGCGATGGCCCCGTCGTTGCTGAACCCGACGCATCGGTACGCGGCGGGCGCTTTGCTGGCCCTCGCCCTCCGCCAGGCCCAGATCCACCAGACCCGCCCCCTCGGCTACGACGACCCCGACCCCGACGCACAGGGCCGCTGCAGCACCGGAAGCGCCACCAGCAGCGAGGGCAATGGCGACGACCCCGAGCTCTGGACCCACGAGTCGTGCGGCCTTCTCCGCCCCGTCTTCAGGTCCCCCTCCCGTTCTCTCCTCTCCTTCCTTTCGAAAAACCGTTTCCGAGTCTTTCTTTATTCTTTCTTCTTTGGGGAAATAGGTTCTTGGATATCGACCACAAGGCCTGGTCGGGCTTGGAGGAGACTGCAGCGTCCTCCATGGCCAAGCATCACATAGGAGCGGTACGCTCGATTTCCTTTTGACTCCGTTGATTGTTTTCTTGGTCGAATTGCTTTCTTTATGGGCGATCGTCGTGATAATCGTAGAAACTGCTTATTAGCTTGCACTACTTGTGAGTTGTGATGGTAAGTCTAGCAAGAATGGTCGGACATGCTTTCTCTGTGGGCGATCTAGTGATTATGGGAGAATCTGCTTAATCTTGCCCTAGTTTCTGGTTCTTGTGACTCGTGAAGGTAATGATCGTCCGGGAGGGTCCAACTTGTTTGCTCTGTAGGTGGTCATGGTGATAATGGAAGAATATGTGTTAGCTTGCCTGCCCCAATCTTTGGTACTTGTAAGTTGTGATGGTAATGATAGCCAAAAATTGTCCGACTTCGTTTCTCTCTGGGCTGTCATGGTGATAATGTAAGAATCTGTGTCAAGACCTGTAATGGTAGCCAAGAAGGGTCTGACTTGCTTTCTTTATAGGCTATCTTAACCATATTGTAAGAATACGGGTGTGACCGTTCACTAGTTTTTAGTCCTCACAAGTTGTGTTGGCAATGGGATAGCCTAGGAGGGTCCAACTTGCTTTCTCTGTAGGTACCCATGGCGATAATGCAAAGTTCCTCTTGTTAGATTGCCATAGTTTTTGGTTTTCGTGAGCTCTGATTGTATTGGGGTGAGAAAGAAAGGTAACTTGGTTTCTTTGTAGGAAGTTGTGGTGATAATGCAAGAATCTGCTTGTTGGCTTGCCTTAGTTTTTTAATTATTGTGTGTCGTGGTTGTAATGGTAACTGAGAATGGCCCAAAGAAGCTTTTCAAGGGTTGTTGTTGTGTGTTGTTTTGTGCTTAGTGACTATAGTGGTATGGTTGGTTCAATTTATGAACCGTTACAAAGATTTGGTACTTTTTATCATAAGTTTCTTTCTTTTTCTGCATATACCAATTGTTTCTTTATGGGTGATGTCTTCAAGGAGTTTGATTGTTTGTTTATTCGAGAAGAAAATTTCAGATCTTTATGAACTGCATGAGATGAGTCATCAAGAACATGGTTATCAGAACTGGAACGAACCGGTTGGATTGGAAAAACCAGGAACCGGACCATTCATTAGTCCGATTCAATTGTTGGATCGGATGTGTTCAAAGACCGGAATGAACCGACTGACCCAATCGGTTTTTGATTAATCGCATGAACCGGCCGAGGTAGAAAAAACCAAACAAGTCTTGTAATATAACAAAAAATTACTTAAATATCCTTGACTTAAATCTTTTTTATTATTTGTTTAAGAGGCCATTTATGCCAATCATGAAATTAGGGTTTATGTGAGAAATAATTTAAAGCCGATCCGACCTCCAATATTTATGTTTTCTACAATGTTGGTTTATATCATGATTCGTCTTATTAGTCTGTACTGGTGTACCGACCAGCTATCAGTACGATACGTACCGAGTTGTATCGAGTCATATCGAATGTAACCGACACAAGATACATGAGTGCATACCGATGTATTGCCTGTACCGGTCCTCTGTCAGACCGGCACGTACTACCCGTACTGAGTGGTACACTACGGTACGGCAAACCTTGGTTGATATTATCATTTTCATTATTTTCTATACAAATTTCTTTTTTAATTAATTTTAATGTTATATATTTTTACTGTATATAATTTTAAATTATTAATATTAAAAAAAAATTAATTAAGCATGTGGTCCAAGTAATGGAACCACCGGATCGGCTAGTGACCCCAGGCTTGACCGAATGGCTTCTCGATGCGGTTATGATAACTATGATCAGGAGCCTCCTTAGCTAACAAACATGCTGCCGTATTATTACCCGTCTTCACATGACGAGACTAAGCTAACTGAACATGTTAATAAAAAGTATGAAGATAACCGAACCTTATGTTTGACAAAGCATGCACAGATGCTTTGCCAACCTTTCAGATAAGGTTGTCAAAGCATCATGACAAATCTGTCGCACAAATTTTTTACTTGGGGGAACTTGTATTTTATTAATTATACTTCAGAGATCGTTTCCTGAAGCCCTTGATGAACAACCTGCTCCTCAATTAGCCTATCTTCTTGGAAAGTGATGTGATGGCTGAAGTTAATTTAATAGATCATCACTCAAAAAGTGCCCGTCAATATCATCATCCAGCTTTCTGCTTGAATTTTAAGAATTTTCTGCCCTTGTACTTAGTGAAGAATCTCCTGTCAGTATATTTAAGTGCATTTAACACAAATGACAGAGTAGAAACTGGAGATTGGACTCTAAACCCTTTCAAATTGTGTAACCATGGATCAAGCCGATTTTAGTACTAGTTCTGTTAATACTCTCTGCATTTGTAACCCTTCTCAAGAAGCCCTTTAACGTAAATAATGCATATTGAAGAGTAACTTTAGCAACTGCATCAGTATTCCAAAAATAGTCTTAGGATAGTACTCACCGTCAAAGAGTGAGAGAATTTGATCTGCTTAGTAAAAATTGCAGAATTAAAGGCACACAAATTTTTTGTGGCTTAACTCTCCCATATTCTTAGGAGAACACAATGTATTCTATTTCACCATGCAGGTCCCTCAGGATTCTTGCTTTTTGCTTACTGTACCTGCCTATGCAGCATTCACTTTCTTCTTGCAGATTGGTAGGTAACGGGAATCAGATCATTAATTGGTAGGAAGTGCCTGTATGACTGCATTCAACACTTTTTAACAAAAAATAGTCTCTTTGCTTGTAGGTGTAAGATTATGTATGTTCACTCTCCCTAGACCTCAACTTGGCTAGAGTCTTGTGTACTGTTGTTGCACAGGCTACCTAATTTGTCTTTCCATAATTCAGAAGATTAATATGATGAATTTTGTCTGATCATTTTGTGTTCTACTGTTATAATTATATTTACAGTTAATTACATCCTTAAATCCTTGAACAACAGATGTTGAAAAGATACCTGCACTCGGTGCTCTTTATTTTGGGACCTTGGAAAGGTTGGGGTTTGCTTCAATTTTGCATGAGGCACAGCAGATATTACATAAAGCATGCACTTTTTCCAAAGATCAATTTCTGCTGATCTCATTACTTCTCATTACAATTTCTAACAGGAGTATGTGCTTGATTCTATTCAATTATTCTTTGGGCAGCCTTAACTTGGAGATTTTTGTAACAAAACAGACCTTTAGATCAATGATAAGAACAGTTAATTGTGAACTTTAATATAAAGTACACTGGGATTTTTTAAACACTCAGTTTTATACTTTATCTCTTTGGTAACTGGTGATGGTGGAGAATTGAATCGAACTGCTTTATAGTCAAAAGAAAGACTGTTACTGCCTATTTTTCTTACTGAATCTGCATGAAAGAGTTATTTTCATCTTGCTGTTCAATAATTAGATCTTAAATCATAGCTCCCATAGGTACATGATATATCAGGTTAGATTCTTTGAAATTCTATGCATACCAACAGAATATCAATGCTTGTTGAGTTGTTATTACTAAATTGTCTTTTTCTTCTTCAGATCTCCCATGACTTGTGGTTTTGCTCATTACATTGCAGTACCTGAGAATAATATTTGAAGAAGACAGTGAAAGTTCTTCAGAGAAGTATGAGCAAGAACTAACTTTGGCCGAAGCGGTTGATGCTATGGCAGTGAGCTTAGAAGCTGCCTGTTCTTCAGGTGGGACATCCGAGGAGCATCACAATTATGATAAGGAATATCATGATAGAGCTATGACACCCAAGGAGACACATCACAATCGTGATCAGGAATATCATGATAGAGCTACATTGGGTTCGTCCAGTGGGAGCTTTGATGGGATATCAGAAACTTCTCAGACTTTGGAAGGGAGAAATTCCAAGGTGTCATTCAAAGTGGAGAATGGTGAAACAACAATCATACAAGACACTCCTTATTATCGTCAGCGGAGAATGGTATTGCTATATGAGCTTCTTTCAGCATGTGTGGCTGATACACCTCAAGACAACAAAAAAGTTTCTCAGTTTCGAAAGGGCTATGATGCTCGACATCGTGTTGCCCTACGGTTGCTAGCAACATGGCTTGATGTCAAGTGGATCAAAGTGGTTTGTCTATAAACATTCTCTTGATTTGATCATTCTTTTTAAAGTTCAATAATGAATCACATAAAATAATAACCTCGTATTAGGTAATATGTTGTTTCATGTGTTACTGTTACATAAGAATGATATCTATTAGTTCATGGCAGCATAAGAATGTTGAATCTTGCATACAATCAAAATTTTCCATATCTAGATATAGACAACGCATGCTGAAATCACACTATAACATCTAACATGACATGCTTCTAAATGTGTTTCATTGTTTTTGGTACTAAACGAGGATCCGGCTTTAGCTAAATGTCAGATGACATTGACTAATGCTTTGTAAGGTTATGAATTACTTGCTGGGCCTTAAAAGTACTTTGATTGCTTTCTTGCCAAATTCTTACAGCTAGGTTCATCTTGTGACATGGAGAGAGCAAACTGACACTTGACACTAAGTTACCATGAAAACCCCTGAACATTTTATGCAATGCTAGAATCTTCTGTTTCAAAAAGGATAAAACGCATATCCATGATCAAGCACACTTCTCAGAGAAATGGGTATATTTTATCAGCCTAATAGATATATGAGATCTCTTAGAGAAGTGGATTTGATTGATCATGATGCACTTTAGGCTATTATATGTCCAGCTTCAATGGGGTGACAGAACATTTAGAAATATCGATCTACTGCTTGCATATTTATTCAAGAGCAACAATTAAATAGTTGTGTTTTCTAGTTTGAGTACGACATCCGAGCAATAGTGTTCAGGCAATGAGACTGAACAAGATGGCAGCAAGATGAGCAACTGACCTCTATAAGTATCATAGAAGTTGCTGAATTTTAAGATGGACATCCGAGGAACTTGCTATAACTATTCCAGGTCAACAAGTCTTGCCAGTAAATTTTTTGATGAGGTGCATTGAATTAGTCAGGGTTTTTAGGTTAATGAATAGATTGAATTAGTTTGCGGCAAGGGCTTTCTTGCACTTATCTCTGTTTTCATTTTTATTTCTTTTGCTGTGATAATGAAAGAGGCAGTTCCTTTTTATTTTATATGCAATCTTTCATTTTTTAATCAACTGTCCAACTGATTGTTATTAGTAACTAATGGCCTTTATAAATGTTTAGTTGTGGACATTCATATTGTAATTAATTATTGCTTGCAGAATGCAGTTCATTTTCTAGCAAGAGCAGTTAACTTCTCTAGATTCCCTCCATGATTTTAGAAAGACCAGTTGAGAATATAAATGTACTTAAGGAAGATCAGGCTTTTGCCAAACCATTGCACAATTAATTCAGAGCTCTAAATTTTTATGATTTAAAATTTATATTTATAGGAAGCTATGGAGATCATGGTCGCTTGCTCTGCAATGGCTGCAGCTAAAGAGGAAGTCCAATCCCAAGAAAGTGAATCTACAAAGAGTAAATGGTCTAAATGGAAGCGTGGTGGCATCATAGGTGCAGCTGCATTGACTGGAGGAGCCTTGTTGGCTATAACTGGAGGTATGTTTTGACCAAATATTTGGAAATAAATGGCATACTTATGATGATAAAACTTACACATAAATTTCATGAACCGTTTTCTTCACCAATCAACAGGTTTAGCTGCTCCAGCAATAGCTGCAGGGTTTAGTGCTTTAGCTCCCACATTAGGGACACTTGTCCCTATTGTTGGAGCAAGTGGATTTGCAGCCATAGCTAGTGCTGCTGGATCGGTGGCTGGTTCTGTAGCTGTTGCTGCATCCTTTGGAGGTGAACATTTAACTTTATTTCTTCTTGTCTCTTACATGTTTAATTTTTAACAAGCACCATATATAACATTAACACAAATTGTAACATTGAAGTGCCAAACTTCATGGTGCCACTTTAACCTTCTTTTCCTCGAAACTTGACTTCCTTCGTAATTTCTTCTTGAATGTATCTTTTGGGATAATCACACCTTAGATGAGTGAAATCTCATTTCACTGTAATTTGAGTGAAAATCTTCTAGAGGTGAGGAAGAGTTACTAAAATCATCCTTGGCGAACACATATTCCAGTAGTGCTTCTTGGTTATTCCACTCAACAGTAAGAAAAGGATTAGGTGGATTCCTTATTATGATAGCTTTAGATGGACAGAAGGTTAGCTTGGTTGAAGTGGGGAAACATGTAGAAGAGTGTGTGGATCTTAAGCAAGGTTTTAAAGAACTGGTTGTACTGATTGGTGTCGATTGATATTTGTCGGTTTGATGGCCAATTGACACGTGGACCGGATCCATCGGTAAAGTAACTGGTACCAAGATGAACCTGGCAGTCAGCCTAATGCTTGATACCAATACCAGTGCCCCTTCTTTCTCTCTTTTTTAAACCCTTCAGTAGCTATTGACTGCTCCTTTAATTCTTTTCCCCACCTCTATCTATTCTTCTGCACCTTCATCTCTCTTTTCTTCTCTCTCTCCTGCACCTCCTTCACTGTCTTCACCTTTGCCTTTGCATCCACCTTGGTTGCGTCACCAAGGGTGTCATCTTCCTCGGTCAGTGATGCCTAGCTTTGGTTTTGGATCAAATGCACTGTCCTCTTTCACATACGCCACCCCTTGCTCCTTAGCATCATCTCCATCGATAAGATTGTGGGCTTTGCCATCATCTCCACTGTCCCTCTGTAGTCACCAGAGTAAAAATGTTCGCCATTGATATCATCTGATGTGAATCTCCGTCCTCTTCTGCTTCCTCCTCCTCCTCTTCTCTCTCTCTCTCTCTCTCTCTTGCTGTGACCCAAATTGCACCATCCCATTTCTATTATTGTTTGTTTATCCCTACCCCTGTGTATTTTAATTTCTTTGAAGGTTTCCTCTGGAAGTTATCAGAGACTAAATTGATGTCCTCATTTTGCAAAGCATAGCTGCTGGAGCTGGACTAACAGGAAGCAAAATGGCTAGAAGAATTGGAGGTATTGAAGAATTTGATTTTAAGCAAATTGGAGAAAACCATAATCAGGGTGTGAGTGTTCTCCCTTTCACAGTTTAATGTCAAATTATGAAAAGAAGTCATCTTATTTGCATGATTTAAATTGTATGCTGTTAAGTGCAAAAGGTAGCTATAATAGATCATGCTGGACGCATTGAAAGTCTTATACTACTGTATAACTGAATGTCAACGTTTATTATTTATCAGCGCCTAGGAGTTGGTATCTTTGTATCTGGATTTGTTTTCCAAGAGGAAGATTTTGTAAGGCCTTGGGAAGGACCAAAAGATAACTTGGAGAGGTACGTGCATTCTCTTTGATACCTGTGCCACCACAATGTTCTTCTCAGGACTGCTCCATTTAGTGCATTTTTTGGTTTGTCAACTTACATGGACCGGAGATTTTTGTATTTCACAGGACATTGCTATGATAGATCATTGCTAGTGTAATTTCGCATAGATTCATGTGCCACATGCACATACATTGCTGCTTGGTGGTAACTTTATACCCGGATTCTAGCTGGTTAGGATCTTGGTGTTTGGATTTAAGTGAGTCCAATCACCTCTTAGATCCACACCTAAGAATTTGATACTGTAGACATTATCCATTGATCCTGGTTTACACCCTTTAGGGTTGTCCTGCAAAAAAAAAAAAAAAACATGATGTAAATAACATCAATAATATTCATTTTTGGAAGAATTAGTGGATTGGCAAGTGGGCTTCAGATTTCATAATTATGTGTCTGTACTAGTATTTATTTATGATGTCCTTTTGGCTGGAAGCATGCTGTGAAATTTTCTATTTCAGAAAAAAATCACTAATATGTGTAATAGGCAATGCATTTCTGTATTTTATTTGTAATAGGATATCATTAAAATTACAGATATGTCCTCCAATGGGAATCTAAGAACTTGATCTCTCTGAGCACTGCAATCCAGGACTGGCTTACATCAAGTACTTGTTTGAACTTGATATAGTTATATTGGTTGTTATTGCATCCCGTGTGTTTCTCGATCATTTCTCTTTACTTTATATATAGGGCTGGCAATGGGGTTGATGAAACAAGGTGCGATGATGACTGTGCTAAGCACTCTTATAACTGCACTAGCATGGCCTGCTACCTTAATTGCCGCTACAGATTTTATTGATAGCAAGTGGTCAATTGCTATTGACAGGTACAGCTCAAGATTTTGGATGATGCTCCATGCAGTAATAACTTGCCTGAACTTGAATACAATACAAAATATCGAAGAGACAGAATTTGACTTTATAATATTTTTTTGTTGTGTGTTGTTTACATTATATGGGCAGATTGTGTGCAACCCACCATCGCAATTAACTCATTTGGGCTTGTTTTAGGTCAGATAAGGCGGGAAAGCTCCTGGCGGAAGTGTTATTAAAAGGATTGCAGGGAAATAGGCAAGCTTGGAACTTGTTTCTCAACCCAGTTTCCGCCTAAGTTGAATCAACTGATGAATATCTTTGCTACCCGATTTTCCAGGCCAGTCACACTAATTGGCTTTTCGCTAGGAGCCCGTGTTATATACAAGTGCTTGCAGGCATTGGCAGTTTCAGGGGATAATGGTATGTTGAGGCTTTTTTGCGCCTTTTTCTTATTTCCACTGTCTGCTGTGTAATGTTTCAATAGTATGTCTGATCCACTCCTGACTTGTCAGAGGGACTTGTAGAAAGAGTTGTACTCCTCGGTGCACCTCTGTCGGTCAAAGGTGAGCAGTGGGATATCGCGAGAAAGGTGAGCAGTGTGACCATCATCACTACATGTTTTGTTTCTTTCTTGTATGTTGATTAGGAAGAATCTTTTTTGTTTCTGTTGGTTACTACCGAGTTTTTTATAAAATTGTTGGTCTGCAAGCTTAGAAATGATATTTTAGCATTTGTATATAACAAAAATTTTGGTTTCTGCATATATGAAGAATAGTTGCGAGTCCAAAAAAAAAGGGTCTATAAATGTGTATATTTAACAGGTTGTGATAGCGCACTTCTTTGTGCTTTTGGTTGCAGATAGTTGCGGGGAGATTTATAAATGTATATTCGACGAATGACTGGATACTCGGAGTGGCTTTTCGTGCAAGGTAATTTATATATATTTAAAATGTGCATTGATGCTGTGCAAATCTTTGATACTCTCTGCTGCCTGCAGTTTGTTCTCGCAGGGCTTGGCCGGAATACAACCCATTGATATTCCCGGAGTTGAAAATGTAAATATTGTTCTTCATCATCATCATCATCATCATCATCATCATCATCATCATGCTTCTTTCTTTTCCGCCCTAATTTTCATTTTCAGATCGACGCGACCGACTACATTGACGGGCACTCATCTTATCTTTGGACTTCGCGGCGCATTTTGGAGCAACTGGAACTTGATGCTTACTTTCCCGTTTTCTCCCACCTTCCCGTCAACAACCCCGATGGGCAGGGAATCCAGACCAAGGGTGATTAGGCTTCGTGAATTACGCTGACGGCTTGTGAATAAGAAGATTCCACAAAGGACTTTACATAAACTGCTTTTATAGGATTTAATATTTATAAAGATTATAGAATCAAATATCAAAAAATTACATTCATTTAAATGTTGAATATTTTACTTGAGCACAAGATGAGTTATTTTTCTGTTTGGAGTATGCCCTTTTTCTTTTTCTGCTTAAGTAGACGGCCAACTGCACTCGGAACTTTTTTGCTGTGCACCATTCAACAAGTAAAAAAACACTGGGAGGCACGGTACCTTTTTTTTTTTTCGAATCAGCACCAGGCTTCCTCAAAGTAGTACCACAACTTTCCCCAACTCAAACGCTGGCGTTGCTCAGCTGTGCTCAAAATCTGCAACTTCTGTATTGCACTCTATGATAGTGCAAAGATAGTTACGAATGGACACAACCTCACGTACTAATCAGATTAGCCAACTGTTTCCTAGGCCATCATAATGTAGTACAAACGAGGTCGAACAACTCTTAATGGTGGTGGCCACAACAACGCAGCCTCGAGGCTGATTGCAGATCCTGAACCATACGTTAGATTTCAATTTAAACATGTCGTCTCCAGTTTTGATTAAACAAATACCATATACCGTATTTTGTACTACATTATACTTTATAAATGCAAGTAAACATTGCTAATGATAATTAGGAGAGAGGCAAGCACTTTACACAACTCACTGACACCAAAAAAGAAATAATACTAAACTTCACTGTGAAGGTAGTGGGATCAGTTGGCCAACCCCAGAATAAAGTTATACTAGTTTTGGTCAAAAACAAATTGATCAACATAAGTACTATCACATTGGTTTTGGAGGATTGGATCTATTGGAAGAAGGCCCATTCCCATTACCAGCCCTAGCCCTAGCTTCTGGTTTAGCATCCTTTTATATGATTGGCTTGAACCAACCAACCAACCAACCAACAAAATCAGGCTAAATGTTGCATTACATGGATCACATTCAATATTGAATTAATTATGCCGAGTTCAAAGCATTTACACAGGTCAGAACATGTCTCGATGGGTTAATCATGTTAATAGCTCGTCATATATCCTAGCAGATTATATTAGGTTACACATGGGTTGGATTTAAAATGTTATCACGATCAACAAATGGGTTGGATACATGCTAAGGGTTGAATTCCCATATAAGAACCTCAACCTCATGCGATCATATTCCCACTGAGAAATTTACCAAAAGTCTCATACATAGAAATCTTGAACCTATACCAAACAAAATCTAATTTAAACCTAATATATACTCGAGCAAGACCTAACTTCGTCTAAGCCATTTGACAACTTCATGCTAATAATTGTGTTATATATTTTATCAGTGAATCACCACATACCTGATTATCTTTGCCAATAATATTATATCAATGTCAAATGCTATTTTGTACTCCTTCGATTACCCTCAAATGATATTTGTTAAACTGGAAGTAAAGGTTCCATAGCAGCGACTAAGCAAATACTAGTGGGTTACATCATGGAGTTCAACAAAAATAGCTTGAGATTAGATTATTTGAGTTCTTGAAAGGCCTTCAGTTCCTGGAACTGTAGTCGCCGACTAAGCAATACTAGCGGGTTACATCATGGAGTTCAACAAAAATAGCCTGAGATTAGATATTTGAGTTCTTGAAAGGCCTTCAGTTCCTGGAACTGTAGTCTCATTGGTTATTGTTCAAAAACATATCCTAGGCACCCAATCAAATCATCAAATAGCATCACTCTGCTCGGTTTTTTTAGACTAATCCAAAACTTAGTTTCAGTTGGTTTAATGCAATGTAAGAAAATTAGATCTTACCTCACACAACCAACCTTATCTAATGACTTCAGATCCACCTGATATTAAGCGGTGGCAACTCAAGCCCAAAAAAAATTAAACTCTTCCACCTATGACAACAAAACTCAACTATATAAAACTGGTCCTAACCTCATTTCTTGTGTCCATCTTATATTGTGATCAACGATCAGACAAACTGGCAGACAAAGAAACATCTAACTATAAACTCAAATTCATTGGATTATACAAACAAAAGTTCCTGGCCAATTTTCATGTTTGATAAAATAATAAAAATTTCAAATCTTAAATCTAAATTATTACTTGTAGAAAAACAGACATCACTTACCAATTGAGCATAAGTTATGCTTGTACCAGGCCAAGGCAACCACAGAATAAATACTAAATTAAGCTACAATATTCGAAATCCTAGTGGTTTTGTAAAGACAATCTATCTTCCTACTCCATTCTTTACCGTCTACGTCAGCAATTTGTGTCATTCTTGTGTATATACCATGGAAGAAGCTTACAGAGGTCAGGGAAAAACACAATAATAAAGAAGCTCAACATTTGGAGGGCAGCTTTTGACATGAATAAAGCAACAAGAAAAAGAAATATATAACTAAATGAGCATGATGCAGAAATGCTGCTTGTGACTTGTGCTTCTCTTCTATTCTATGTAGCATAGCAACATCTTGATGAATAATGGGATGGATTACCACTTTCCAGCGAAAGACAACTGGACAGTGAAATGATCCATACGCGAAGTTCCCGACTCAAGAATCTAAATAACAAATTGAAACAATATTGTGTAATTGTAACAAATCAAGAGTTGACAACATGCAGGTAAGCTTACCACGGTTCCAGCGACCCCATCAAGAAATAAGGCCTCATCCCGGTTGATGCAAGCAAGGTGATATAGCTGATGAGCACAAACCCTAGAACAACGACCAACATTTAGAACAAAGAACAATCGAAACCTCAAGAATCTAAAGAAAACATCAAGAAAGAGGGTAACAAAGACACCTACCTACGATCACATACCAAGAAATTACCACCATAAGAAAAATACAACACCCTTCCTTCTCCTCTTTCTTTGGCACCACTGCTCTCCCCGGCAACCGTCCGGGGCTACTGCCTTCACGCCCAGGCCACGGTGTCGTCATAGACAGGCTCGTCCGGGCCGGAGGCGGTGGCATTGGTGAAGGGAGAACCGAAGTGGTGGGAGTCGCCCGTATCGTGGGTTCCCACCGCCGAGGTACTCCGGTTGTTCATATCGTGGGCTCCCACCACCGTGGCACTCCGCTGCGGGCTGCGGGATGAGGCGGCGGCGGTTGCGACACCTCCTCGGCGGATTGGTCGATGGAGTCGGAGGAGTCGACGGGCGGGAACGAGACATTCCTTATTCGATTAAGGCGGCAGACATTTCTTGGATCGGGGAAGAAAAGAAAGAGAGGAAGACGTCGTCGGTTCAGCGGAGCGGTAGATGGGGCAGGGGGAGTAGCCGGCGGTCGGATCCCCTTCCCTGGGTTCCGTGGATGAGAAGACTTAGGGCTTCGTCGAACTCGAAGGAGGAGGGTCGGGGGGTTCTTGGATCGGTACAAAAGAAAGACGCAGAGAGACGCGGGTTAGGACTGGAGCGGAGGAGGCGACGTCGCCTTGGCGGGTCGATCCCCTTCCTCGGATCCAATGGATTGGGCGAAACCGAAGGAAGAGAATCAGGGTTTCCTTGAATCGGGACAAAGAAAGACGGAGATCCGAATCGGGACCGCGGCAGGCGGCGATGTCTTATCGACAGGGCGGTCGATGGACGTCGGTCGTCGGAAGCATCTCCTTCCTCCGACACGCACGGAGAGTCGAGGTGCGGAAACCCTCCCTCTTATATGGAGAGGGAAAAGAAACAGCAGAGACTGACAGCCGGAGCTTCGGCACGTGACGAGCACATGCAAAGCGGTGAACGTACACGGCGACTCGTCGTGAGCTTTGCTCTATATATGTATGTATTTGTTCTGATGCAAAGATGTAATGCTTGTAAAGCATGAAATAAGGTACGCTTGTTTCCTCGTATTGTCTCCGTTGACTATAAATCACAGACTGACATGCTTTATCTGAAAATTTTCATGGCACTATTCACGATCAAATTGTAGGTCATACATTCTGGATTTGGCTGCTGTTGAACTTAACGCGGGGCTTCCCCATGCTGAAGTTGAGCACCCTGGAATTCATGTTGTACTTGATCTCACCATCGTACAGCAGCTTGCGGATGTAGTGCTCGACGTCCGAACCAATCAACCGAAGCGTGTACTCCGAGAGAGGTGCCCCCTTTCAAGAACAAAGAGTCGACTTCGTCATCTTCTTTTGTGCGAGTCGTGCGTGTTTAGCTGCCTAGAATTGAAGTCACAGGCGGGCGATGATACCTCGTAGTGATCGACGAGTTCTTGGAAGCAGGCATACACCATTTGACAGGCATCGGGCGTCCACACGAACTCGTCGGTGGGGTCGAGAATGAGGGTGAGCTTGTCCATCTGGGTCTGGTCGAAGGCGTGGGTTACGGGATCGATGTAGGCGGCATAGATCCTCACATGGCGGGTGCAGCAGCTCAGCCACTGCCCTCCGTATTCTCTGCTCATGTTCTTGCTCTTCGCCATCGGCTGTGGCGACGGCTGCTGCTGCACCCTCGCCTTCTCCTGCTGCTGCGGTGGAATGCTTGTTTGGCTTTGTGTTGGTTGCTGATCCTGCTCCTTTTCCAGCTGCTGCTGCTGCTGCTGGGACTTGATGGAGCATGGCTTCCTCCCTCTTCCCACCTTCCTCTTTGCCGACCAGCCATGGATGGAGAAACCAGTTGGAGCAAGAAAGGTTGCGGTGGTAGCCATGGCCAGCCAGTCTCTCCTGTGACTCGCTCTCTTAGGACTTCATGCTCTTTCCTTCTCCTATGTGTACCCGTTTGTGGCCGCAAAGCCCCGAGCCTCAAACCACACAAACCACATACCTATCTTCTGTGGATAAGGTTTTATTGACGCTAGAAAAATGGCACACAAAAATATACATAATCTTCTTGCTAACATGCATAAATATAATCTCAAAATATTACTACTATATCTTTGAATGTATGAAATGAGATCTTAAACCCTAAACCCTTAATAAATCGGTCTCCTTTAGAACTTTGACTTTGTGTTGAAGATCTTAAACGCATATGCGGTAGGATTCTCTTCACGAAGATGGCTTCGGAAACAGCAATAATAAGAGCACGCCACCAGTCACTGCAGAAGAAGGCCGACGAGCTTGCAGTCTACTGCGGCGTCGACCTGTGCATCATATCTTACGGTCCCGAGGACGATCGGCCCAACGCATGGCCGGAGAATCCATCGACGGTGAGGAGCGTCATAAGGCGCTTCGACGAGGCCCGGAAAGCCAAGAAGATCAAGGAAATGGTCGGCGTCGGGCTTCGAGATTGCCGGAAGCAAGAGAACCCACTTGCTCCTACTTACAGTTCATGGTGTGCCGTACTGGATGAGTGCCAAGAAGAGGAGTCGAGCGAGCTGGTAAATAAGCTGGACGAGCTGCTTTTGATGCTAAGAGGGAGGATTGAGCGGCTTGCGGTAGCTGCACCAAGCGACAGCAAACGTCGGAAAGGTCACAGAAACACTCTCTGAGTAAACACAGAGCCCAAGCGCCGACAATGGCGACGGCTGCTGCATAAAGACAGGCGATCACCGTAGCAATTCTGATTCCTAATCCTATGATTCTGAAGTTTCAGTTCCGATTTCTCGGTTGTCTTAGGCATGCATGCGTGCAGTTAGTGGAGTATATGAACGTTGAAATATTTTAGCAGATTGCAATCTTCTTAATCTTTGTCGTGATGCTCTGTTACAGCTGAATTGATATGAACGAGTCTAAAAGGACGACTACTACATCGTTTACAAGATTTATGTGATAGGAGTCACTAGATCTGTAACATAATAGATGTTTCCATGTTGCTACATGAGTGTCATCTACGTGCTGCAGCTTACTATCTATATCGTAATAGCAAGTTCAAGCTTCAGAAGACCATCTCTGATGCCCTTCAACTGGGAAAGAGCCTCACGAATGGTGAGACGTGCATCGGGCGATTCTTTAGCACAGGATAATCCAACACTGGTCACTGAAACCAAGCACTCATCCTGCTTCTCCGGGCTTATCCGCCGGCCTCCATGGCAGATGGAAGCTTTCGTGAGCTCGGCATCTAAGACTCGAGTCAGATCATCAGGGAATGCGGCTCTGACCCATCTCTCCAGGTTCAGATCACCTGCAAAACATTCGTCCGTGGGGCTCTTCCCCGTGATCAGTTCCAGGAGCATCACCCCGTAGCTATAGACGTCGCCTTTCGCTGAAGGTTTTCCACCAAATCCATACTCTGTTCATAGTTTTAGGTAAAGGAAGCTCGCAAATGATGCATCTTACAGAAGAGAGAGAGAGAGAGAGAGAGAGAGAGAGAGAGAGAGAGAGAGAGCACCTGGTGGAATGTATCCGATTGATCCCCTGAGCCCATGAGTGGTAGTCGATTCCATGTCTACTAGCACTTTGGCCAGTCCGAAGTCTCCCACCTTTGCGGTCATGTCCGCATCCAGCACCACATTGCTTGGCTTAAGGTCGCAGTGCACCACCGGGACTTCGCAGTCGTTGTGCAAGTAATCCAGAGCGCTCGCCACATCGATGGCAGCGTCCAATCTTTCCACGAGACTAAGCCCACTGCCGTCCTCATGCCTCCTCTTACCTCTGATCCATTCCTCCAAACTTCCATTTCCCATGAACTCGTACACCAGCGCTCGGAACTCGTCGTTTCTGGGATCCAAGCTCAGGCAGACAGTTATGAGCTTCACCAGGTTCCTGTGCCTGGCATTCCTCAGAGCGTCGCATTCGGCTACGAAGCTCTTCAGAACGCCGCCTGCCGCCAGATTCAGTACCTTCACTGCCACCTGCATTCCATCTCTCAGTACTCCTTTATACACGGAGCCAAAGCTACCGGTGCCGACGAGATTTCTTGGATGAAAACTCTCAGTAGCTCGGTGGAGCTCCTCATAAGAAATTAGCGGGTGCTGCCCTCTCGTTGAGTCCGTCATGGTGGAGATCTTCGCGGCCCTCGTTCTTGTTTTGACAAAGAAGACGCATATGGTGCTCGCCATGAGAAACACTATAAATGCAGTCACGATGACAATGGAGAAAAGAGGCAGTTTGGAACGGTTTCTGGTGTTCGTGCATGCCGATGACCTGCAAAGCTTACTGTTTCCTTCGAGATGGACAGCGGAAAGGTTTCTGAAGACACCGTCGGAGGGAACAACTCCTTCGAGATGGTTGTAAGAAAGATTCAAGAATTCGAGTCCTTCGAGTTCTCCTAGACTCTCTGGTATCGGCCCAGAAAGCTGGTTGAGGGAGAGGTCGATGCTCCGTAAGCCTTTCAGGTCTCCTATAGCATCAGGAATTGGTCCAGAGAAAGAGTTGTTTGACATGGACAAAATCTGCAAGCTCCTGCAGTTTCCGATCGAGGGCGTGATGTTTCCGGACAACATATTGCCGGAGAGGTCGATGGCAACGACGTTTACAAGCTCAGAGATCTCCTCGGGCAGTGGCCCTGAGAGAGAGTTCTTGGATAGATTCAGGAGAGAGGTGAGGGTTGAGAGGGTGAAGAGCTCCCTGGGTATGCTACCTTCAAGCTTGTTGCTGGAGGCATCTACGGACTGCAACTGCTGCAGCTGGCCGAGGGTGGACGGAATGCTTCCCTCCAACTGATTCCCACACAGTTGGAGCACGGTAAGCATGGTGAGGTTTCCGATAGCTGCCGGAATTTCTCCCGACAGCCTGTTGTCGGCCAAACCCAGCATCTTGAGCTGCCTGAGCTGGCCAACCTCAGGCGGGATTCCTCCGGAGATGGAGTTGTGGCTCATGTTCAGCAAAGCGAGGCTAGAAAGCTGGCCTATGGAAGCTGGAATGCTACCAAATATCTTGTTCGCACCCAAGTAGAACTTATAGAGACGACCTGACAGATTGCCGACCGATTCCGGGATCACGCCCTCCAAGAGGTTTTCATCGATGGCAAGATGCTCAAGTCGGGTACTATTTGTGAGGGAGGTGATGAACTCGAGCCCATCGGCGCCGGAGGAAACGATCTGGTTGAAGCCGATGTTGTACATGACCAGATTACGGAGATTGCCCAGCCCGGGAGGAATCGGACCGTGAAGGAAGTTGTGAGAGAAGCGAAGGCTTTGGATGCTGGTGACGTTGTGTAGCGATGGTGGAATTAGGCCGGTGAACCGGTTGAAGCAGAAGTGGAAGTCGACGAGGTTGGGGAGTCGATATCCGACATCACCGGGTATTTCACCGAACAGGTCGTTGGAAGCAAAGTCTAAGAAAACGAGCGAGGATAGGTTGTACAGCGTCGGAGGAACCTGACCGGCGAGATCGTTGATGGCGATCTGCAGAACTTTCAGAGCATGGAGGCGGCCTAAGTCACCTGGAATTGGTCCGCCAAGAGAATTGGTTCCTAGATTCAATGTGGTGAGAGAAGACAAGTTCCCGATGGCTGACGGAATGGTTCCGGTGAGCTGGTTCTTGCCTAGTTTCAGGATTTGGAGCTTGGAGAGCAGTCCGAGATCGGACGGAATGCTTCTCGAGATTGCATTCTGGGACAGATCAAGGGTGGTGAGATTGGAACACCTACTAAGATTTGCCGGAATCGCGCCGCCGATGAGGTTGGAGCTCGCGTTCAGGACCTCCAGGTGAAGAAGGCCACCGAGCTGGTGAGGGAGCTCGCCGGATAACTGGTTGTCTTGCAGGTAGAGAAACCGGAGGTAGGAGAGATTGCCGAGGTAAGGACCGACGGAACCTGTCAGTCCGAGACCCTGTAGATCCAGAGTCGAGACTCTGCTTCGGTTGTTGCAGACGACTCTGCGCCACTGGCACAGGTCGGAGCTTTCGTTCCATGAAACAAGAGTCCCGGAGGGATCGCTTTTCATGGAAGCTTTTAGCGATAGCAAAGCCTCTCGGTCCACAACATCGCCCGAGGAGGAAGAGGAGTCTGCACTCAGAGAAGGGAACGGAGGCAGCAGCAGCAGCAGCGAAGCTAAGACAGCAAAAAGGAGCACAGGAGAGGGATCCATATGGACCCAACAGAGGAGGAGGAGTAAGGGGCGACCGGGGAAGAAGGGAGGTTTGTGGGGGGCATGGCTTGGGAGATGGAGCTGTCTTTATAGCACTCATGGCCATTTCGTGCAAGCCGGGGAGAGTGTGGTGTTTGAATTAAGTGGCTGTTGATGGAGTATGTATGATACGGTGCATGCTGAAGAAGTCAAGATTGATGCAAGTGGGGAGAAATAAACGAAGGAAAAGTCCTTTCCCTCGAACCTTTGCAATGGGTTCTCACGTATGACATCAGATGCATCGCTTCCTTGGGTTGGGGAGGGAGCCACGTAGATGAGAAATTTTTGGGTAGAATATTTTCCTATACGTGATGGAAAACCAATGTCTCAATCTGTACATATAAGTCGTAGCCAAACAAAAAAAACAGTGTAGTAAACACCGTGATGGAAAAGTAACGTAACAATGTGGACTCTCATAGCCCAAAAACAGTACAGTCGTTCCAAGTAAACACCGTGATGGAAAAGCAATACAACACTTTTGGTCGTTTCCCATTTAAAAATAAATAAATAAATAAATAAAGCCCAACCTCACCTTAAACGCACTTCACACGTTGTATCTTAATTGCTTAGATTTATAATAATAATAATAATAATATCATAAATTTTAACTATTTAATATCGACTATATATGTCTCTTACCATGAGATCCAAATTAAGAGGCCACTCATAATTTTATATGGTCGTCAGTGACATAATAAAATCCTTTATTTTTTTTCCTTAAGATCGATATTAACGATGTCATTTTACGAACACATATCAAGACCATAAATGAACTTAGCAGATGTAGTATTTTCAGTCATTATTGTTGGACAACATAGAGCGAAAGATCTCCCGAGTGCATGGTTGATCTTTCTGCCAACTTTTGTTTTCTCATGTTTATATAGTATTAAGCTAATTACATGTTAATAGTTAGAATTCTTTAATATTTTAATTTTTAAATTTAAAAAATTTATATTTAAATTTTTATAGTTATGAAAGAAAAACAATCAACTTCATTTCCTCTAATATTATTGGTTTTATCAATAAAAATATAAAAATAATAGATAAAAATATAATTTTAATATTTTAATTATGTTTTTTATTATGATAGATGACAACGTCATTTAGGTCGTGACAATCATTCATAGTGACAGAGTCAATCATTTCTTGATAAATATAATAATCAACTTCATTTCCTCTAATATTATTGATTTTATCAATAAAAATATAAAAATAATAGATAAAAATATAATTTTAATATTTTAATTATGTTTTTTTATTATGATAGATGACAACGTCGTTTAGGTCGTGACAATCACTAGAGTCAATCGTTTTTTGATAAATATAATATTAATATTTTAATTATGTTTTCAATTATGACAGATGATAACATCGTTGAGACCGTGACGACCACTCATAATGGCAGAGTCAATCATTTCTTGATAAATATAATTTTAATATTTTAATTATATTTTCGATTATGACAGATGACAATATCGTTGAGACCGTGATAGCCACTCATAATGACAGAATCAATCATTTCTTGATAATATAATTTTAATATTTTAATTATGTTTTCGATTACGATAGATAACAATGTCGTTGAGACCGTGACGACCACTCATAGTTACATAGTCAAGCATTTCTTGATAAATATAATTTTAATATTTTAATTATGTTTTCGATTACGATAGATAACAACGTCGTTGAGACCATGACTACCACTCATAATGATAGAATCGATCATTTCTTGATAAATATAATTTTAATATTTTAATTATATTTTCGATTATGATATATGATAATATCGTCGAGACCGTGACGACCACTCGTAGTGACAGAGTCAATCGTTTCTCGACACTGGCCAACCATGTAGACCATTACTTTCACGTACCATCATCCGTTCTGCAACCTCATCCTCCGATTTCAATCTAACAGGACAACCTTCACCCTCTCCTCTCCTGAACGACCCTGCGCTGTTGCTCCGGAGTCGTTAGTGATGGAAAAGTAACGGGTCAATCTGGACTCTCATAGCCAAAAACAGTACAATTCAAGTAAACACCGTGATGGAAAAGCAATACAACACTTTTGGTCGTTTCCCATTTAAAAATAAATAAATAAATAAATAAAGCCCAACCTCACCTTAAACGCACTTCACACGTTGTATCTTAATTGCATAAATATATAATAATAATAAAATCATAAATTTTAACTATTTAAAATCGACTATATATGATCTCTTATCATCATTAAGATTCATAAAATGATTAAAATCCGTATTAGGAGGTCTAACAGGACATGTATTTTAAACTATAGATCAGCCATTGTTGTTGCAATTACGACACAGGATCTCCCAACTGCAAGGCTGATCTTTCTGCTAACTTTTATTTTTCACATATTTACAACTGCAGGGTTGATATTTCTGCTAACTTTTATTTTTCACATATTTATATATTAGGCTAATTACTAGTTAGACCTCTTCAATACTTAAAAAATTTATATTGAAGTTAGGAAGGTAAAACATCCAACTCTATTTTCTCTAAACGGAAGCGCAAAAAACAATAGACAAAAATATAATTTTAACATTCCAATTATATTTTTGATAATGACGGACGACAATGTCGTTAGAGGTCATGAGTGTTGTAGACGAGGGAGAGTGACGACGAGAGTTAAGGTAAAAGAAGAGGAGGAAAAGAACGACGCAGATACTAACACTCTGCATTAGCGTTGATACCACTCAACAACTATGTTAACAACTCGGGCTTCATGCTTAACAACCCGAGCGACTCATGATGCGACGATAGTGATTAGCCTCGCAAGCACTTTGAAGGACACCTTCAGTCGTCACAACGTCGCCCAACTGCCCCTTATTTTTATCGCATCCTACTCCTGAAGCTTGATGACGAACCACAATGCAACCGCGAGGGCCACCCGTAGTGGCAGGGCTACAGTCATTTCTTAATGCGAGCCGACCATGCGGACCACTACTTCCATGCACCACCATCAGCTCTGCAACCCCATCCTCCGACTCCAACCTAGCAAGACTGCCTCCACCCTCTTCTCAACCACCCGACATCATTGCTTCACGATCGTTCGTCGAAGATCTCCACGCACTACCATCCGATTTGTAACCCAATCCTTAGACTCTAACCTAGCAGGACAATCTCCACCCTCTCCTCAACCACCCTACGTCATCGCTTCACGGTCGCTCATCGAAGATCTACCGGCTTCTTCGCTCGAGGTGTTATCATGGACTCGAAGGTGGAGAAGTAAGAGCTAGAGGATGAGGATGCCGCAAAGTACGAAAGAGAGGTAATAAAATCAGGATCACAAGAAGTGTTGGGTCCAGCTCATATGGTGGGCTGTACTAAGCCCTCTTTTCGCCTACATGCTTCAAGCTTCTCCTTAGGCAAAGACTTTGTCAACATATCTAATCCATTCTCATTGGTATATACCTTTTCCAATTGTAATTCTTTCATCTCAAGTACATCACGAATCCAGTGATATCTCACATCAATATGCTTGGATCTAGAATGGTATGTTGAATTCTTGGAGAGGTGAATGGCGCTCTGACTATCATAGTAAATAGTATATCTTTCCTGTTTAAGCTCAATTCATGTAGAACTTTTTCATCCATAAAGTTTCCTTGCAAGCTTCAGTAATTGCTATGTATTCTGCTTCTGTGGTTGATAGAGCAACACAATTCTGTAACTTTGATTGTCAAGAGACTGCTCCCCCTGCAAATGTCATCAAGAACCCCGAAATGGACTTCCTGAAATCAGTATCACCTCCCATGTCTGCATCTGTGTACCCTTTTAACACAGGTTCATCACTGCCAAAACATAAAAACAACTTAGAAGTACCTCTTAGATATCTTAATATCTATTTCACTTCTACCCAATGTTCCTTACTAGGATTAGAGAAAAATTGGCTAACAACTCCAATTGCATGAGCTATATCTAGCCTAGTATAAATCATAACATACATCAAACTGCCTACTGTAGATGAGTAATGCACTTTGGATATTTTTTTTTTCTTTCTCACTTGTAGGACATTATTTCGAACTAAGCTTGAAATGACCTGCAAGTGGAAAACCAACTGCTTTGGCTTTACTCATGTTGAATCTTTCAAGAACCTTTTCAATGTAAGTCTCCGGAGATAGTCAAATCTTCCTTTTCTTCCTATCACAAAGATTCTTCATGCCAAGTATTTATTTCACCGATCCCAAGTCTTTCATGGCAAAAGACTTACTTAGTTCTCTTTTAAGTTTTTCAATTTTACCAGCATCATGGCCAACAAGCAGCATATCATCAACATATAGCAAGAGAATAATGAAATCATCATCTGAAAATTTCTTTATAACTACACAATAATCAGATGTGGTTCTATTATACCCTTGACTCATCATAAAGACATCAAACTTCTTGTACCACTCTCTAGGTGCCTGTTTGAGTCCATATAAGCTTTTTCTAAGCTTACACATCAGATTTTCTTTTCCCTTGACTTTGAAACCTTTTGGTTGCTCCATGTAAATTTCTTCCTCTAAGTCCCCATGAAGAAATACTATTTTCACATCAAGTTGCTTAACTTCTAAATTCAAGCGGGTAGTCAAACCTAGAACAACTCGAATAGAGGATATTTTCACAACTAGATAAAATATTTATTCAAAGTCAATATATTTCTTCTAACTGAATCCTTTCACAACTAGTCATGCCTTGTATCGTTGTGAGCTATTATTTTCAGTCTTCAATTTGTAAGCTCATTTATTCTTAAGAGATTTCTTCTCTTTAGGTAACTTTACCAAGTCATAGGTGTGGTTCTCAAGCAAGGATTTTATCTTTTCTTACATGGCTTTAACCCACTCATTCTTATGCTCATGTAGAATAACTTCTTGGTAAGTTTCTGGCTCTCCCCCGTCAGTAAGCATAACATACTCATATGGAGGATATCTGGTAGATAGTTGTCGCTCTCCTATAGATCTTCTCAATTGAATCTCAACTAGTGGTGGAGGTGTTTGTTCAGTTGGTTCAACATCATCAACTGTAGGAGTTTCATCATTGACATTCTCATCATAATCTTCTTGTTCATCTCCCACATGATCATCATGAACTACAGGTGAAGGAACATAAATAGAAGTTTTTGGCTTCTCAATATTATCACCATCATCAAACAACTCATTTTCAAGAAGCACAACATCTCTTTTTCTAATAATCTTCTTGTTCACTGGATCCCATAATCTGTACCTAAACTCTTTATGATCATATCCCAAGAAGATACATACTTTTGGCTTATTATCAAGCTTTGACCTCTCATCTTTAGGAATATGAACAAATATTTTACACTCAAAGACTCTCAAGTGATTATAAGATATATCTTTTCCTTTCCATACTCTCTCTGGAATATTACCTTTCAGAAGAACTAATGGAGAAAGATTTATCAGGTCAACTGTAGTTCTCACAGCCTCCCCCCAAAATGACTTAGGTAACTTGGCATGGGAAACCATACACCTAATCATTTCTTCAATGATTTTGTTCATCCTTTTTGTCATACCGTTCTGCTAAGGAGTTTTAAGAACCGTTTTCTCCAGCCTGATACCATGGAACCTATAATAATTCTCAAAATGACCCCTGTACTCGTCACCATTATCTGATCGAATACACTTTAGCTTTTTGCCAATTTCTCTTTCAACACTAATATGAAACTCTTTGAAAATATCGAGTACCTGATCTTTAGATTTCAAAGCAAAAGCCCAGACTTTTCTATAATGATCATCAATAAAATTAATAAATTAAAGAACACCTCCAACAGTTTTAGTTTGCATAGTACAAACATCAGTATGAATCAAACCAATAACATCTGATTTTCTAGATGATGAATATGTATAAAAGGCAACTTTATGTGTTTTTCCAACTAAGCAATGATCACAAGATTTAAGAGATGTACATTGCAACTCTTGTAAGAACTTCTTTCTAACAAGAATTTGAAGTTCCTTCTCGTTGATATGACCAAGCCTCTTGTGCTAAAGATCTATACTTTCACCCTTCTGAATTGTATTAGTCTCTCCTTTGTGTAGCTTAACTTCCATGACATAAAAAAAGTTAAGCTTCTTTCCTCTTGCCACAATTAGAAAACCTTTAGTGAGTTTCCATTTGCTTTCACCAAAATAATGTGCAAAGCCCTCATCATCAAGTCTGCCAGTAGATATTAAGTTAAGACGAATATTTGGAACATGTCTTACATCTTTGAGTATTAATTTGCTTTCAATACTGGTCTCTAAGCAAATATCTTCAATACCCATAATCTTAGATGTACCATTATTTTTCATTCTAACATTACCAAAATCACCAGTCGTGTAAGATGCGAAGAAATCACCATGAGAAATAACATGAAATGAAGCACTAGAGTCAATTACCTAGTTATTGTCCTAAGCTGCAAGACTGACACAACCGTCATCACAAACAATAATGATATCACATTCAGCAGCAATTGTATTGGTCTCTTTCTCATTTTTCTTCTTTTCATTCTATTCTCGCTTCCAAAACCTACACTTTTTCTTCATGTGATCTAGCATATTACAGTGAAAACATTTGATATCTCTTCTAAACTTGGATCTTCCTCTATAACCATATGAATTTTTGCTATAACTTCTTCCACATTTTTCTTATTTTTCAGTAACAAATACATCATAAGAAGATTCATCCTATTCTTTCCTTCTAGCATCTTCATTTAGCAATCTATCTTTAACTATATTTATAGTTAAAGTCCCCTTTGGCGTGGAGTTATAAATTGTCACAACATATGTTTCTCAACTTTCTGGTAAAGAGTTGAGAAGTAATAATTCTTGCATCTTATCATTTATATTCATTTTCATAGCAACAAACTTATTTGCAAGACTCTGAAATAGACTTATGCTCAACAATATTATCATCATCTTTATACTTCAAATTTACAAGCCTTAGAAATTTTATTTCCCACTGTCTTTTTCGTAAAGAGATTTTCTAACCTTTGCCAAAAAACATCAGCTCTGGTTTCATCAGAAATATACTCATTCAAGTTTATATATATCCATCTTCTAATATAGGCAATAGCTCTTCTATGTTGAACTTCTCATTCCTCATCGTCCATAGTAGAAGGTTTATCTTTAACCTTAATTGGCTTATACAAATCTTTGCAATAAAACAAATCTTCTATCATGCGCATCCAAGTGGAATAATTTGATGAGTTCAATTTAATCATACAATCTGACTCTTCCATTTCAATCACACAAGAAAAAAAACTAGCACCAAACAACCTATTGCTCTGATACCACTTGTTGGGAAAAATCTATTAAAACGAAATAATTCTTTTCCCTCTTTGTGTATCAAAATGGGTTCCTCATCAAAATACCAACTTGATATCAAAATGCTAATATCAACCAGAACAACATAAACAGTAGAGCAATAAATCAATCACATAGTGAGACCAAATTTTAACGTAAAAAACCTAATGCGGGAAAAACCACGGGACCGTAGTCTACCTCAAACTTCTACTATCAATAATAATGATAACATGTTTATAATAAATCTTCTCTAGAATAACCAGAGAATTACAATAACATTAAGAACATAGATCTTTGGTCAAGAATAACATATCATCATCACATATGATGGATCTTATCAAAAGAAGAATTCCAAGTCTCAAGTGGATAGAGCATGAAAGTACCTCAGAGATGGTAAACTGCAGATAAACACCGTTATGATTGTAGAGCTTGCTATAAGAATTCATAACTTAAAATCCTTTTTCTTTCTCTCTTCTCTTCTTTTCTTCTCTCACACGTTGCTGCACCTTCTTCTTTTGATGAGATCCATCCTATGTGATGATGATATACTATTTTTGAGTCAAGATCTATGTTCTTAATGTTATTGTGATCTTCTGGTTATTAGATTTATTGTAAACATGTTATCATTACTATTGATAGTGGAAGACTACAATCCCGTGATTTTTCCCGCATTGGGTTTTCCACGTTAAAATTTGGTCTCACTACTGATTTATTATTGTACTATTTATGTTGTTCTAGTTAATATTAACATTTTGATATCAAGTTGATATTTTGATAGGAAAAAGAATTATTCCGCTTTAACAGGTTTTTCCCAATAAGAAGTATAAAGGGGGCAAACTCGTTACGAACTACGCCAGATACATGGTTACCAACGTCGACAGAGTGACACACAACATAAGTGACCTGGCAAACATGACGAGCCATAAGAAAGCTCATGTCATAAATAAACGTGTTGCAAGCCCAATAAAGGAAGACTACATTCGACTCATAATAAATTATCACTATTTCATCGCTCTACATTTACGGCGACAACAATGTAAATATTATGACCCCCAACAACGCTGTCATCTATCACTATCAAAAACATAACTAAAATATTAAAATTACTTTTTTTCTTATCATTTTCGTAATCAAACGGACGATATTCAAATAAATAAAACTAAATATTTTACTTTCGTAACTATAAAAATTTTAATAAATTTTTTTTAAGTTTAAGGATCGAGAGGTTAAAGAAACCTAACTACATAGAATAATTTATAATTAATCCTCATATATTTAAAACTAAATAATTAATTTTTATTTTAAAAATATAAAACCAATTTATCTTTTTAGAATATAATTAATTTTTTCTTTCAATTACATAATTGTTTGGATAGAATCAAGAATTTTATTCTTATATATGCGAATGAATTATACTAATATTATTATTTTTTTAAGATAACAAATATCTTAACTAATAAAACTTTTGATAGTTTATCAAATCTCACCTTCACCATATTAAGTTCGAAAAAAAAAATAAATAAACATTAACTAATGTCCAATTTTATTCTTAAACATTCAAAATTTAACATTATTAGATTGCAATTAAGTTATTTTTTTCAATTTAGCATTTGTCACGACATCTAAATCTTGGTTAAGCATTACTAATGGGTTCCAAAATCAATTCGAATGAACCATTCGAAGTCAAACCAAATTAAATTATTTTTTAATTCAATTCAATTAAAACAAGATAATTTGAACTAAAACATATTCGAATCTTTCTAACCGAACCAATTCAAAACTAATTAATTCAATCCAATTTATAATTTTAAATAATTTAAATATATATTTTTAATAAACTAATTGAATTCTATCAAAACCAAAATCTTGATCCAATCAGATGACATAATAATGTATATATGAAATTAAATATTTAACCTAATTTTATTAGAATCAATATCTTTTAGGTTAATATTGATTCGGCTCAATTCAAACCTATCAACGAACCCAAAAAAAAAATAAACTTCGGCATTAAAAATCTCGGCCTATGATTCAGGCACTGTTGTCATCTGATCTAACAAATTAGCTTCAGATTAGTTCATAGAGATCACATAATTTGACGTACGATATGCCGTCCAGCTTGAGAGCATTAGAATGGAGAAGTTTGGGACGAGAATAAGTCAACATGGAAAGATGATGGAGACGAACGATGGTGAAGGACGCGGAAGAAATGACCACAAATTAATGCAAAATAAATCAAATGAAAAATTGAGGGCATCGACCAGCTTGACTATAGAAAATTATTTTATGCCAATAATATTTGCTCGTCGGAACGGAGAATTTATGCTTGCGATTGAATCCATCATCAGAAAAACAAATTATACTTCCTGATTTAACACAAATCATGAGTCCGGAAAATTGAGGCATGTTGATGGAGTGGGATCAACGATTCTTGCAGGAGGAGATGTCGCTCGATCGGATCTGATGAAAACACAGAGATCGGACGTGCTGATCTGTTGTTGGTGGGTGGATGTAAATGGTGAATTAGGAGATGTGCTAAGGCCTACTAGACCAGCATCAAGGAGAAGAAATCTCTCAGCCGATCTGAAGAGCAAAAGCTTGATTTGTTCTCCGAGCAAATCAACACCACCAATGCCATGATCCGGCAAAGGGGCTGCCTGAATGCTTGCTCGATCCATCAAAGATCACAAGAACAAGAAAACACAAACGCCAGAAGAGTCGAGGATGGCATGAAAGAAGAGACTCGTGAACCTGCGTCTACGGCATGGAGGAAGCTTGCGGCCGCCTCTGAAAGCGAACTGCGGAGAATGACGCAGCGGGTCGCCATTTAACGGGGAAGACGCGCCCAGCGGCCCCCAGAACAAACCCTAATGGCTTGAGTGCAATGACTTAAATGCCCTCCATGGTCGATCAAGTGATTGTATTCATTAATCAACTTGCACGGAACCGTACCCTCCTTGTGATTGGAGGAGCAGTGGTTCCTCGAAGTGGGGTCCCTATAAGCCGTAACGTGGTTTGATGCGTTGACCCCAACGAAAAATCGTAGACGAAGGTCAACTGATCCGAGGAGGACTCTTTCATCTACATGCGACATTAGTGTTTTTGGATTGATTAGACTGTAAGACTTCCGAGAGTTCAAAATGAATTCTGATTCATAAACAAATACATCAATTGTCACATTCAATCGAATCAGATGGTACAAAACTAAAAGAAAAGATCTGATCATGATAGTATAAAACTAGAAGAGAGATCTGCACATCTCAAAACAGACTGCAGAGACGTGAAGGTACAGCTCAAAATGAAGCTTCTTACCAGTTTCTCAACTAGAATCCGAACATCAAGCTTATTAGCACAGACGTAAATACATATCTTTCATTTTTGTGATGGGAAAGGCATGCTCGTATGAAATCAAGCTTATTAGCAGAGATGTAAATACATATTCCGGGGGAAAAACCAACAACATTCTGACAAATTAATCATTGTAACACAAACAAACTAAGGGCAAACAATGTGAGAAATTTGTCCTTACAGTCTAAAGATCAGAAGCACTTTTAACACTCTTTCACTCACTAGGGGCTTATTACAATTGCAAAAAAATTAAGTAAAAAAGCATAACTGAACAATCTGAAATGTAGCAGATGCTTGGAGCAACAAGCAATTTACTCACCAACAAAGAGATTGGCAGAAGATACAGACAACAAAAAAATGAAAAATACTCTGGTCCGTAAAACAGGATGCAACAGACGTAAAAATTTGAGAATGTTATTGTGCTACCATAAATATACAATCTATCAAACAGTGGAAATGCTGGTGGTGGTCATGATAAGTCTGACCACCCTCAGATTGTAGAAGTTTTATGCTTTACCAATTCTTCAATGAAAATGACCGCCCATGATTTTTAACTGAAGCAACCCGGTGCATGCAGGAAGGAGACTGGTGTTTGATTTTGGTCGCACAAAGCAGCGACAAACCTCCTTGAAAAACAATGGATGGTTTTGTATGGCTGTCGATGACGATAGCCCGCAAGGTTCCTTGCTAGATCAACAGTATCTTTGAAAGGATGTCCCATTGTATTTCTTTGTTAATGACTGGATAATGAGAAGCCAATGCACCAAACTCACCACCAAGCTCATAGAGAGTAATCATCATCTTTTCACATCTTATGATTAGAGATTCATACTGCAGTCATCATTTTCCACCTGAAAATTTGAGATATCAGGTTAGGGACCATGAATCCTTGTATATTAAAATTAAAATCAATTCAGTGAATAACAATTTTCATATACTGATCTCTCAGTGTTAGAATCACCTGCAAAATAATAGATGTTGAGACATGTAAAGATAAGTAATAAAAAGATAATTTAGAAAATAGAACCAAACTGCGCCTCAATTTAGCAACATATAAAGTGATTATTTCACGTTGTATAAACCTTCCATTCAAGTTAACATTAATGTCATATGCTGAAAAATTAAGATAAGAAATAAGCAAAAATCAAGTGAGTCCAATTATTAACAAAAAAAGTATGAATGCATGAAATATAGAAGAAATTAGCATGGCCCTCTCTTTAAGTCATCACACTGACCTACAAGAAGAACAGAATTAATCTTTAATCAAATTTCATAAAACAGTATCAGAGAATGTTAAGCTCATAGAACAACCTAATTAGGATCGAGAGAGAGAGAGAGAGAGAGAGAGAGGAGAATAACCAAATCAACCATGCATGATATTATCAACAAGATAATAGAAAATGATAAGCTCAAAAGGTAAATAGTGCAATGAAAGTAAAAAAAGACCTTCTAGGATGCAGCTATGTGTGTGAACTTATCAAACAAGATAACCCTCTTAGGGGGTGTAGCCCTCCACAGTTGGTACCCAAGATTATTATACTCTCAATTAAATGTTCAAACACTTACAGCAGAGCAACATGAATTTGAAGTTACTACAGATTACCTGCATACCCATGACATATATAGTACGATATCAGGTCCCATAATAGAACAAAAGTTCTCAACTCCATCCAAAAGAAAGATGGCAAGAGAAGAAACAAAGGGGGAAACGGAGATGGAGGGACCAAATCAGCTCTAACTCATATCCATGCCATCTCCAATTTGATTGCATATTGGAGAGACTGCAGCAAAAGCCCTCTCAAAAGGAGAAGGACGCAGCTGGGCATCTCGTCTGCGCTTAAAAGCACAGCCATCAGTTTTCGTGACTTCGAGCTTCCTCCGCAGTCCTCTTACCACCTGTTCTTCTGCTGGCGAAAGAGGGAAAACCTGCCCGCTCACTCTGCAGAGAGAACTATGGTTATCGTACAAAATCCTCTGGTCACAATTTTTATCACAGATGTGCGTCAATCCTGTTAGTTTGCAGCGGTACATGTTTCCAAACACATGCTCATTTTGGCATCTCTTGTCACATTTGTGACTAGGATCCGGCCCACCCTTGTTAAGAATACTGGTCAAGTAAATCACATTGCTCGGCTCGGCAATCATAGAATTGCCATATACCTCCATTTCTCAGCTAATGGATGACCCGGTCCTCTCGTTGTACTGTCTTGGATCAAGGTCACTGCAACCCAAGAACGATAACAATTTTACTTAATGATCGCTCCTTAAGGCAGAAAGACAGCAGCAATGGAGAGGAATATAACATATAACAAAGAGATGAATCTGACCAACATTCTTATCAAATATCTAAGCAATGGCCAAATTTAAATATTTCCTGAACTCATTATGTTTTTATGACAAATTGAATAAACAAATATCAGAATCTAAACATTACGTAGTAATTTCCACTACAAAGCTATGATATTTATCGATACGCTACATATGATGTAAGTCCATAATAGAGTGATGAGACGGTGGATTAAGGCAAAGATTTTTTTTTCCTTTTTTACCTTTTTACCTGACGGCCGAGAAATGAACAAACGGTACAAAAATCAGAACAAAAACCAACAAAGATTAAATAAAAATCATTGTTTGCTAATAATTAATTTGCGAGAATTGTAAATCTCTGGCACGGAAAACCTAGACATAACCATATCGAGCGTGCTTAACCACCAACAAAACCCAAACCCTAGTTAAATAAGGTAAATGTTGAAAGGACTCACAGCGACGGAAACCCAAATCCGGGAAGCGATGACGAGAAGAAGAGATTTCCCAACAATAGAACTCGACGATAAGAGGAATATCGCCGCCGATCGCTCCCGCCCTTCTGCTATCCTCCTCGCCGCGTGGAACCACCGAGCGCGCCACGGAAAGAGGGGCGCCCCGAGAGCTCAATTTATAGAGGCGCTCAAACCAACGTCAGCTCTTCTCGCTCGATGGCTCCGCTGACAGTTCGCTGTGTGTCAGGCAGCAAACAGCTTCGCGCCCAACCATATGGGTTGGGAAAGTACTGCGTCTAATTAATGGTAAGATCATAATTTTAAATTAATAATGGAAAAAAATACAGTTCCTTTCCTATTTTATTTTAATTATAATTATCTTTAATCGGGTTATGAGATGGTTGATTGGCAGAGTGCGTGTTTCCTGGTTGAAACGGACAGCCGAGCCAAGGTGGCCTGAAATGGGAGCCGTGGCCCACGTATCTTGAGGCCGATCCAGGTTGACCGCGAACGGTGATGCGTCACGTGAGTCCTGAAGGAGCAACGTGTCGGCGTTAGGCGGCGTGGGGGGACCGCGTCGCGCTCTCAGTCTATTGACTTTGTCGTTATATGGTTGCATGGGGGACGCCCCCGGTGGTGGAGTGTGATTGACCGTCGGATTAAAATCGGAAGGTCAGAGAAAGATGGGGATAGTTCTTAGCCACCCGGAAAGCACATGGTTCGACCCGAACTTTTGGTCGAGGGCGTGGTCGAGTCTCGAACCGAACGCGTCCGGGTTTGGTGTCTGTCTGGAGCTCGTTATCCGCAGCGTGCGTTGGTGCACGCATTCGATTGACGGCTTTGAGATTCGCGTCAACAATTTTAGATGCCAAGAGATTCCCATCGGATAATGTTCATACATCAAACAAAGAATTCTCGCGTTGCCGTTGTCGATCGATGGAGTAACGACTAGTTTAGCAATATAGAATATAAAAACACTTTCAACAAAAATGGTAGAGCTTAATAGATGCACTAATCAAATTAAACTAACTGACTAGGAGAAAAATCGAAAGATCCAAAGAGATTAATAGTATTAGCTTTAAATTTTAATATACTAGAAGAGTTAAATATAAAATTGGCATAAATATTATTGTAGATAAAGATCTTAAGAAAAGATAATATTATTGCAAGTGTGAAAAAAAAAATGAAGCACAGAATTATAGTCTTAAAATTTATCTTAAGAAAAATAAAATAAAATAGATCAGATGATCAAACCAAAAAGAATCTAATTTTGGTAACATATCACTCAAAAATACCTATAATTAAAAATTTTAAATGATCATGAAAAAGAATATATAACACGTTTAAATAAGTGCGTAGGAAATAAAATATTTTATAAGTTTATGAAATTTTCCGCCATTACGTTCATTAATCGTCGCATAAGCAGTCTAAATTCCATGTGTTGCACGCCGATTAGCCCAAAATAGAAAACAAGACTCAAAAACATAAAAACAAACAAGTCACAAAGTGAACTTCACTGAGACAAGTATCTTTAAAGACATTGTCAAAGACATCATCAAACTACAAGTAATGTGATCATAAAGCGAGGCGACGCCAAGAAAACCATCCACAACTTCACCTTCTACCTCATTTGCACAATCCCTGCGCTCACAAGCTTTTGTATCTTGTGCATCACCTGAGGGTTCTTGAGGTGATCCTGTGCAGCCTTGGGGTTCTCCTGGAAGTCGATCAACACCTGGAAGACGTGTAAGAACGGGATTAGAAAACCAACATGCACACAGGTAACATGCGACAAGATAAGAGTATAACTATTAACAAGTCAAACAATACCTGTCGCATAACCGGATCTGTAAGAATATTTTGTATTTCCGGGTCCTGCATAGCCTTGGCCTGCAAAACAACAGAGTGAACAACAAATCACAAAGGAGAAGTCAAAGACACTTTATCAATTTACACATGAAGATTATGTGCTTACCTGTCTCTCTTTTAATTCCTCTTCACTGATTTCCCCTCTGTTTGTTTTATTAATCTGTTCGACGCAACTGCAACCATTGAAGTAGACAATATTTATCGTATCAAGCAACTTCAGAAGAATGATAGTTTGATGCAAAACTGGCAGACTAGCAGAAAACGAAGTACCTCCTGATGCCATCCATCAGCTCCTGATTGTTAGGGTCATGTTTCAAACCCTCCTGATATGTTTCTAATGCTTTGTCATATTCTTTCATAAAGAACTGGATTGCACCTTTCCTCGTGTATCCTTTGGAAAAAGATGGATCTAACTCGATGCACTTCTCTGCATCTTTCAGACCTTCAGGCAAAGCACCCAGCTTCGTGTAGCATGCAGCTCTGTTGCTGTATACCTTTGGAAGTACCAGATCGAATGTCAATCGGAAGAAAACAAGTAATGAATTAACTAGATATATTCATTTATCAAACAAAATGAAGCAAATTCTGTTACTCAAACAGATTAAACAAGAACAAAGTATTGCAGCTGCCATGGAAGAAACTCGACTGACTATAAAAGTGATTTAAGAAAAAAGACAGTGCTCCTAGATTTGCAAGTCGCTGAACCATTATTAACATAATGCAAAAGTAAAAGAAAACTTGCAACCCACTTAAAGACAGATGATCTGCAGCTATGCACTTTTACTTTTTTTTTTTTATGTTCATCTTTAAGTAAGATATGAGAACAAAAAGTACCCTTGGATCCTTTGGGTTTCTCTTTAAGGCCTCCGTATAATGCTGCACTGCTTCTGGATACTTCTGCTGCTTGAAAAGCTCATTGCCTGCATAGTGATCAATAAACCAACTGTCATTTTTGGCTAATAAAGGTCACCATTCATCTAATCAGACAGTGCAAAAATAAACTGAAGCTGCATCTGTAACTTTTCTAGTGTTGGATTTTAATTAGAACATATGCCAAGTTAACACAACAATAAATACGCTGCTTGAAGCTCAGAAACACAGTGGTGACGGATATGATGGACCCTTTTTGTGGATACAGAAGCCTAAAGATAAATTGGGGGTTAGAGAGTAAGGCAAGATATCCAACAAATATGTGGTGAATCTTCTAACATGTACACTTCCATAAAGAAACTAAAGGACTTGCAGCTTTCTTCACAGAAAAAATATGAATTTACTGCAATTTATTTAAATATCATAAGATTTATAACTTCAATTAATGGTTTGTTTACACAAGTAGTTTGATCAACTGGTAAAGACAACTTGCAGTATTTACTGATTCAGACCTATAAAACAAGAAAAAATAACTCCAGATTGGAACTGCCATGAAATTTGTTCCGCAATATATGTTATTTATGACTCAGTAAAGATGACTGGCCATTTTTCAATTCAGATATACGTAGAGGTGTATCAGAGAATTCCCACCAAACAAACTGTGGCTATCGAATGTCATGACTTGTCAGGATGACTCTAGTCATTTTCCTCTTCAGATATCTTTATCCTCTAGAAATTGGACAGGCAAAGAAATTTCTCGCTTTAGCTACATGCATATGTAATAGATAATAAACCTCAATTTCAAGATAAAGAGGCGAGCACTAGAATATTTATAACAAGCATAACTATGCAACAGCCAGTCAAGGAATTTAAAGAAGACTGAAAACAAGAATTCAGATCAGCGATTTTAAAAGGTGCTCGGGCGCTCGCCTAGGCGCTCGGGCGAGGCGAGGCGAGGCGAGGCTCGAGCGCCTCGCTAATCTCCTACGCGGCGCGCTTCAAACAAGCGCCGCCTGGGCGCTCGCCCGAGCCCAGGCATTGGGCGCTTCGGGCGAGCGCCCGGGTTAACCAAGGCGACCGAACCAGGATTTTAGGTCTGGTTCGGTCCAGGTTCGGTCTATGATGGTTAGTTGGTCCAATCGAACCAACTAAAACTGATATAAGTGACAACCGAACCCTAACCCTCGCCACTGCCAATCCCGATCCCGCTGCTGTCGCTACCGCTGACGCCGCTCGCGCCTCCTGCTGCTCGCCGCTATCGTTGTCGCCGCTGACGCTTCCTCTTTTCTCAGTCAGCAGGCTCAGCACACCTTTACACTTCCTTTTAACAGTATACGTATACTGTATACTGTTAATATTATTAAGTTTATTTGAAATGATTAATTTTCAATACTATTAATAGATTACTAATATATTATTTTGATTTTAATACTGTTAATTTTTATTTATTTGAAACTTTTTGTTAATGTGACATTGTGATTTTGCATCTTAGATTTTCTTAATTTAATAGCATATTTTTATTTAAAATTTTAAATAATTATATTTATTAATTATATTATATATTTTTATATTTTAGCGCCTCGTTTCACTCGGGCGAGCGCCTAGCGCCTCGGGCGTTTTTGGACCTTGGCGCCTTTTGGCGCCTAGCGCTTTTTAAATCATTGATTCAGATAGAGAAGCAACAGATAGATGGAAGGATGGTGCAAAGTTACACTCTACATCCTTCCTCAAGAGCTCATGGACCATCACAAGCTCAATACTCAACTATGGTAAGAATTAACTAAATTTAAGCATACATATGAAGAAAAGAACTAGGGAAAACAAATTGAAGAACAGATTACTCCTAGAAGGCCATAGATAAAACTATAGATCATAAACATATTAAAAATGGAAGAACAATACCTTTCTCACGTTCCTCATCGGCTATGTTTGGATCAAAATATTCTTGTTGCTCTAATTCTTTCTTTGCCCTCTCAGCATCATTAAGCTTTTTCAAAGTGTCAGGGTTACGGTGCTCGGTCAGGGCCTTCTGGAATGTCTCGATCGCAGGTTCATAGTCCTTGGAGCATTTGGCAAGTTTAACAAGTGCAGTCCCTTTCCTGGTCAATGCCCTTGCTATCATTTTGAAGTCAGAATGAAGCTCTCTGCCGTGCTCAACAGCTTTATCACAATCCTTTATGCATTCTTCATACTGCCAGTCACAGATAAGTTGATAACAGTAACTAAATGTAAAAAAAAACACAACTTGGTCTATAAACCTACTAAACGGATATCAGAAAATCAAGGTTTCTTCAATCCATTACTTAATTGTCTTGATTAAACAGGAAAGAAAAAAACACACACACCAAAAGCCACATGTAATAATAAAATCTTGACAAAGATCTAATCTTTGACATTGAGTGAGTGTACAAAGGCACTAATAAGATTGCTCGCCAATTCAAATATAATAATGAAGAATGAAGAATGCAAAAGGGAGAAAGTAGAGCTGATGATAGGACGTATCAAGGTTTAGAAATAAACTATCATGCATAAAATAAAATTTGCAAGAAAAAAGGAGAGAAAAGATGCCAGTAATCCTTCTGCACAATTAAAGAAGCCGATGAAATTTGTGATTTGGAAACAACAATAAATCATATACATTTGTCATAATAGTTTGACTGCTGCTGTAATTCTTATAATACTTTCAAGACTTTCAAGAAAATAATTACTCCCTTCAGGACTTCCACCAACAACTACAAACTTTCAAGACTTCAGATGCAAAGGCTTTATGTCAACCTCAAAGCTCAACCTAGATACGTACAGGACTAATAATCCTTGCAGACATAAGCTTTTACTTCTACAACCATGCAACCACTGCTGCTAACTTATAAAGCAAGAGAGTGTAAAGCTAGCAATCAACTAATCAATGGTATCTATCAGCATTTCACACATTCAGCTTGAAATTTCAAAAGTGGATAGCCAATATTAGTGCCAACAGAAAATCTCATGCACAATATTAAGTGCAAAGAAAACAAACAAAAGCAAATAATTGGCAATACAATATCAATGGAAATAAAACCTCTACAGGATTCAATAATTTGAATGAGCATTTCAATGTTCTCAGAAAAGTGAAAAAGACCAAGTGAGCTAGTCACCTTTCCCATCTCCAGGTAAACAGCAGCTCTATTAGTGAGGTAAGAGATGTCTCCATCGTCCAGCTCCATTGCTCGAGTATAATGCTGAATTGCCGTCTCAAAATCTTTTTTCTTGTAAGCAGCATTGCCTGCCTCTTTCTCCTTCTGCGCTTTGGCCTTCCTCTCCTTACCATCCTTCGCCTCTTCCGGCACCTCCATGGGCTCCGGCTCTGGCTCCGGTTGCGGTGCCTTCTTCGCTGGCTCCGGCTGTGGTTTCTCCTGCTCTGGCTGGGGAGATTCGCTCGCCATCTCATCAGTGGGGCCCCTCATTTTCACATTGAGAAGAACCCCGATCACCTGCATCATCCTCGGATCCGAAAGGTACATGTTGATGTTGTTAGGGTTCTTCTGGATATCCTGGATCATCTTGACAAAATCCGGCTGCTGAAGGTATTCTCTGGTGGTCGGATCGGCCGTCAGCTTCGCCCACAGTTCCGGCCCCTGGAAGATCTTGCCGAATGGGGACGCCCCCTGCGGCGGGGGGGCCCGGGACCGAGCGGCGGTGGCCCGAGCGTCGGAGAGGCCGACCTTAAGGGCCTCGTTGGCGGGATCGAGCTCGAGGCCCTTCTCGTAGGCGGAGACGGCCTGGCCAGCGTCGCCGAGGCCGAGATGGGCGGCGCCGAGGCGGCCGTAGCCCTTGGCCCAGTCAGGCTTGAGCTCGACGGTCTTGCGGGCGTCGGCGAGGGCGGCTTCATAGCGCTGGAGGGAGGCATAGGCAGCGGAGCGGTTGGAGTAGAGGACGTGGTTGGTGGGGGCGAGGTCGATGGCCTCGGAGAAGTGGCGGATGGCGTCGTCGAAGCGGCCGGCGGCGAAGGCAGCGTTGCCCTTGGCTTTGGCTTCCTCGGCCATGGAGGAGGGAACGAGGTGGAGAACGGCTGTTGATGGGTTAGAATTGGTTTCGCA